>NC_045427.1:140629351-140930959 GCF_902635505.1 Sarcophilus harrisii | reverse complement strand
TTTCTACAGCAAAATAACGTTTTGGTCAGGTATACTTATTGTGTATCTAATTTATATTTTAATATATTTAACGTCTGCTGGTCGTCCTGACATCTGGGGGAGGGGGTGGGGGTGGGGGGTAGGAGGTGAAGAATTGGGACAAGGGGTTTGGCAATTGTTAATGCTGTAAAGTTACCCATGTATATATCCTGTAAATAAAAGGCTATTAAATAAAAAAAAAAAAAAGAATCATAATATCCCAAAAAAAGTATAGTTATATTTGTTATAAAGACACATTTCTTTACCACTTTCAATTCCACTCAACTGGAAAGAGGGGGAAAATGACAGGAATAGTCAGCAAATAACTGAATCAGTTCTACCATAATGCAAGTACTTCTCTCTCTAGAAGTCATTATATATTAATTTGTCTAATTATATATTAATTAGTCTCTAGTAATTATATTAGACTAATTTATTATTTTAACTAATATATTAATATATTAATTTGTCTCTCCTCTCAGACTACCTGAGCAGAAGGATAGGGAGATAGGAAGTAGCAGTCCATCCCAAAACACTACTCAGTAAACTTGTCTATCCCTCGCCCTGGTCCCAACTCAATAAACTCTGGCTCCCTATTGCCTCCAGTATCAAATACAAAATTTTCTGCAGTTCAAAGTCCTTCATAACCTATTCTCCCCCGCTGCTACCAGCGTCCTACCCTTTCCAGTCTTCTTATACCTTAAACTTATAGTTAAAAATATAATTGAGCCCAGAACCACTATCCTTTCTGCAGTTCCTAGAATCAGCCATCTTCCTTACTCTGGGCATTTTCCTCTAGCTGTCCTCCATGCCTCGACTGCTGTCCCTCCTCACCTCTGCCTACTAGCTTTCCTGGCTTCCTTCAAGTTTCGGATAAAATCCCATCTTCTACAGGAAACCTTCCCTAACTCCTCTTAATTCTAGCTTCTTATCTCCGCAAATTATTTCCTACTTCTCTTGTATATAACTTGCTTATATATGTTTGTTGGTTGTCCCTCCCCATTAGAGTATTAATTCCTAGAAAACAAGGATTGTCATTTGTCTCTTTCTGTATTTCCAACATTTAGGCACATCTGACACATACACAGTAGGTACTTAATAAATGCTTATTGACTGACTGAAGAATTCCCTTTGAACCTTCTAAACTACCCAAAATCAAGTGAAAATTTGGGTACATACTTCTAGATCAGAATACATCCTTGCCACAAAAATATATCAACACATTTGCAGTCTTAGCCTTTAAGTGATTCTGCAATTACCTAATTTCTCACTTTAAAATAATTAACACTAACCTGAAAAAGAATGATTCTCTGATGATACTTTATGACAATCAGGAAAGCCAGAAATAAAAGTTTTCTCCAGATTACTTTTCTCTAGTGAAACAGGACTCAAGATTATATCTCTTTGACTCTTCTGTAACTCCAACGATGTACCATCTGTAAATAGTGACTTCTGTGAAGCTTGTAGTGACCTTGTTTTCATTTTTTGAAATATTTTTGCAGGAGAGTCATAGGTTACAATGTCAAAAGTTTTGTTGTTTTTGAAAACTTCCTCACTTGCAAAAAATGTTGCTTCTTTTTGTTCATTAGCTTTTCCATCAGAGCCATCAGAAAAATTGTCAGAGCCAAGATTACCAGCAATTATTGTTGACTGCAGTGAATTGATTTCACTCTTACAATGTTCCACTTTTGGGCTCAAATGTTCCTCAAGGTCATTTGTATTGTTGTTGTCATTTAAATTGTTGTTTTTATATTTTACTAAATCTTTTAATGGTGTAAGAGTTTCTGAAGGTATATTTTTTGAAAGAACTGCATTAATCGGTGCATTTCCTTTTCTAAGAGAATTCAATGAAAACCTTGATGTTTCTGGACTTTTTGGACATGATGTAATCATCTTGATGAGACAGTGCCAAAAAGAGTCCTCTAATAGAAAATTATTTAAAACTAATTGCTCACAGTAAAACTTCAAGGGAAAACGGGGAAAGCAGAATTCAAGAAAACTTCAATTATCTTCATGGTTTTATCTAAAAGAAAGTTTTAAACTGTTATTCATAACATAAAAAATATTGTTCAATGATTAAAAGGATCTGTTGATTTATCATATATAATGTAATTTATGTCAAACTTATTTGAACATTAGTATTCAAATTTCCAATATAAGGTCTATTTAATAGCTAAGCCTACATAGATATATTTTTAAAAGTAAACATATTATGTTATTCACTCATAAGTTTCATGAAATGTATACTTATTTCTGTTAAAATTGATAAAATTTAAAGAGTCAGAGGAACTACTCTACTATATGGCATGTTACATTCAGAGTATTAAATATCAGTTTGCATGTAACCTTCTAATAGGCATCTTAATGTATTATGGGCCAGAACTTGAAACAAGGTGCTAAGTAAGTGGAATTGATAGTAAGTGCATTGATAGAGACAATGATTATGTACTTAGTACTAGAGTTCTACAAGAGTCACACCTTTAAGAGAACATATATAAGCTAGGAGCCTCAACCAGGATTTAGTCTGGGAGATTCAGAAGCCAGAGAAGGAAGTCCGGCAGAACGAAGACAGAGAAGTGGTGGCAGGCTGTCCTGTGGACAGAGAACACTGAAACCAAGATCCAGAAGGCCTCCAGAAAACGAGCCAAGCCCCAAGTGAAGGAGATAAGACTTTGAAGGAGACAATAAAGGATTTGGACTTTAACACCTGGCTGCATTTGGGGTGATTACTGAATTGAAAGGAAGACTGCTTCCAGAAGCCCCCAAAAAACCTGCTCCCAGAGGACATTACATTTTAAAGAAGAATATTACATTTTGGCGTCCAAATGTGGGACAGACACGATCCTGATTTCAGTGCAAAAGTCTCCTCAACCCAGAAATTAATTAGGGTAAGTACAAAAATAGAAAAGGAAACTTTGTTAAAGGGCTAAAGTAGTACTTCAGCTAAAATGGGACAGATGTTTAGAAAACAGCCTTCTTTTCCAATTCAAAGAAAATGTGTAGAAAACATTCTCAGACTTATATGAAAAACCAAGGTTTGATTATAATTTGGGAGCAGATCACTGAACTTTTAGAAATTGTACAGTATACATCTCCTTGGTTCTCTATGGAAAAAGAATTGGATCTAGAGGAGTGGAAATTAGTAGGAGAGCAACTATGTCAATTTTACAATGTAAATGGACCTGACTCAATTTCCAAAGACACATTTTATACAAATAATTTAATACAACTGGCTTTAGGAAATTATATAAATTAGAGAATAAGAAAAAAGCCAAACGAGCAGGAGGGGGAAGGATCCAAATAAACTAGGTGAAAAGGATGAAGAATCAGATAAGAATGGCATTAAGTACAATCTTAAGTGTGGTGCTTCACAGCTGGAGAAATTAGATCATTCCCCATCCCCTGACCTACTTCCCTCAATTAACCCTTCATAGGTGGAGGGAGGAGGAGGAGGGGGAGAGGCAGTGACACAATCAGCACCACTTATGAAGCAGCCTATGACAAGATTACAAAAAGCACTGATTTAAGGCAAAAAAATGAAGTACAGGATGATCTGATTTAATAAATGCATACCCTGTGATTGAAGAGCTTGACTCTTCAGGTCAAAAAAGGAGAAGATACACTTCTTTTGATTTGGAAAAAAATCAAGAATTTGAAAAAGGGTTGCACTCTTTATGGGGCTATATCATCTTATGTTAAGATGTTACTTGAGAAATTTTGTCTTATGAAATTTTAACCCCTAGTGATTGGAAATCCATAGCAAGGACATGTTTGGAACCTAGACAAAACTTATGGCTTTCAGAGTATCATGAATTATGTAGAATCCAAGCCCAATGAAATAGGCAAACCAGAGTTAATGTACAAATCACTTTTGACCAATTAGCAGGTAAAGGTCAGTATGCAGAGAACTGAGCACAGATTAATTACCCCATAGGAGCATATGAACAAATTGCTACTGCTGCTTTTAAAAGCTTGGGGCACTCTTCCAGGGAAAGATCAAGGGGAAGCTTCACAAAAATAGAGCAAGGTCCCAATGAACCTTTTGTGGATTTTGTGAGACGTTTGCAAACAGCTGTCACAACCATTGGAGAAAATGTAGCTATAGAAATAATAATAAGACAACTGGCTAAGGGACTACACAAAGATGCTCCTTTAGAGGAGATTATAAGGCGCTATGCCATAGTGGGCACAACTGCTTATTATACCCAGACTATGATGAACATGGAAAGACAGGGTCCCTCTTAGCAAGGGACTTCTAGAGAAACTCGTCAATGTTTTCAGTGTGGAAAAATAGGACATCTGAGAGCCCAATGTCCACAAGAGATAAGAGTGAGAAGACAGGGTGAGAGAAGACCCAAAACCCCATGTCCAAAATGCAAGCGAGACTTCCACTGGGCCTCAGAATGTAGATTGTCCCAGAGAAATCAGACGCAGAGCCCAGCTCCAAGATATCATACAAAAGACAGATGGGCATAATGGCAGCTGAGTTTACACACAGAAAGTCTTTAGAAGGTCAGGACTCTGATGTGATCAACCAGCAAAAAAGCAATCAGATGGCAGAAAGGGATTACAATTGGGGAGAATATAGGTTTTAACCCAACAGAAGGGCAGTGTCCAGTGCAAGCAGCTCTAATGTAATTGCCAGGTGATGAGAAGAGATTTAGAAAGTGATAAATAGAAGGGACTAGATAGGTTAAAGAGGGAGAAGGAATCAGATGGTGCCAACGAGGTATATTTGCCTTGCCAATCAGAGACAGACAGAAAAAGAGAAAAATCTTGAAACAAAGGACAAGACCTAAGAACAAAATTCTGCAGAAATCATTGGATTCCCAAACACATAATAAGACTATTGTAGGACTTCAAAACTTGCAGGAATTACTGGATTCCTGGCACATAAAGTAATGAACAGATTCCTTTTGGACTATTTCTAGGACTTATGGACATGTATAATTCTTCATGTTGATTCATGTTATTTGTTACATCACTACTAGCCCGTATTATATTGCTATGTGCTTATGTAATTTATGTAATTATGTGTAATACCTCCCATATTGATGGATTTATGTATACCTGTTTTAAGAGTGAGCCCCTTCAGAAACCCGCTAATCTGATTTGATTTCCCATTTCCTTTGGTGTTTTCATCTCCCTTCCTGAGATGTCAGGGAGGGCGTGATCACCTCCTTTTTGGGGTTCTCACCTCCTTGAGAAGTCAGGGAGGTCATGACCACCTATGTTGTAAAAACAAAAGAAAGTGGGAGATGTTATGGGCCAGAACTTGAAACAAGGTGCTAAGTGGAATTGATAGACAATGATTATGTACTTAGTACTAGAGTTCTACAAGAGTCACACCTTTAAGAGAGCATATAGGAGCTAGGAGCCTCAACCAGGATTCAGTCTGAGAGATTCAGAAGCCAGAGAAGGCAGTGGAACAGAATGAAAGAAGTGGTGGTAGGTTGTCCTGTGGAGAACACTGAAACCAAGATCCAGAAGGCCTCCAGAAAACTAGCCGAGTCCCAAGAAGATAAGACTTTGAAGGAGACAATAAAGGATTTGGACTTTAACACCTGGCTGCATTTGGGGTGATTACTGAACTGAAAGGAAGGCAGAAGACCCCAAAGAACCCTGCTCCCAGAGAACATTACATTTTAGAGAAGAATATTACATTAATAAGGTTTCACAAATATAAATCCTTCCTTTTAGCTACCTTAAGTTTAAGGTTTATAGCTTTACAATGACACAATGATACACAAAAAAGTAAACTATTTAGAACAATAATTCAGTCCTAATTTCATGACATTTCAGAATATTACCATTATCAAAGCATATATACAAAATACTTGAAACAAGTTGATTTTATTCCATATAAATGGGATAAGCACAAAAATAAAATAAAGATCAATAGTATTACATTAAAAAAAGGATAGAAATTCAAAGTTAGAGCTAAAATAAATTTAATCAAGAGAAAAATAGGGAAACTATACTGTCAGCCATATTATTAAATATTATTGTAGACTGTTTAAAATAGGTAGAGTATGCAATGTCTGAGAGTATACCTGCCTAAAAAGACACAGGAACTATACGAACATAAACATAAAACACTTTTTATACAAATACAATTAGAGCTAAATAACTTAAGTAATATTTATTGTTCATAGATAGGTAAAGCCAATATAATTTTTAAAATTACAATTTTACAATAATATACAATACAAATTATTTATTTATGTGATGCCATCTCAATAAATTACTAAAACCTTATCTTTCTTATACACACGAATGTTTAATTGTAGACTTCTTTGTGGGGAGGGTTAGTGGGGAAAAACAAAGTAAAACGTACAAAGCATAAAACAAAAGAAAATTTACAGGAAAGCAAAGAAAAGCTGAACAGCTTTAAAAACAATCTAGTATTTATTATACACATTTTCTTGAAATGGAAATTTATTATTTTATATTGGATCCTCTCATATGTTCTTCATGGCAATTTTTTCTAATTTTGTATTTAAATTTAAAAATTAAAAAAAAGAAATTATAATTGTTCTCTATTTCTTTCATGTATTTATTTCTGGTCTGTTTGTTCCTTTTCATAGGATATATCATATCTTTCACCTGAGGCAGATATTATGCATAGCAGTAGTGTTAAACTCAAAAAAAGATCCCTGTACCCCATATACTGATTTAGAAAACCATAAAGCAATATTATCTATGTTGTACTATATTTTTATTTATTTTGTTAAAACATTTCCCAATTACATTTCTGGTACTTTGTGGCTATCAGACTTCAAACTTGACACCTCTTATAAAGTATAGTTGGGAGAAGACTTCATTATCACAACCTCTTATGACTCTAGTTTGTTCAAAGAGTTTGGAGTAGATAACAATAATAATGTTAATTAGCATTTATATAATACTTTAAGGCAGAGGTATCAAACTCATATGGGGGAGGGAGGGTGGAAGGGTTATGTGTAGCCAGAAAAACTGAATTAGATTAAAATGTTATTGGGAAATGTTTAACATAAGAAAATAGAACATAGCTAGTGTTAATTTGCAGGTTTTCTAAGTCTATAATATGCCCTGCATGGATTTTTTTCTATTTGAGTTTGACACCACAGCTTTTCAACTTTTATCTTAGCTGGTCCCCTTTTCAGACAAGAGTGGAAGCTAATCAGTAGAAAACAGAAGATGCTTCTATTAGAAACCTGCCAATTCCCTATGTGTAAGAGTCAGTTAAACATATAAGAAAATTACTTTCTACTTTATAGAAAACAATGTCATTGTAAATTTTTGTATATTTAATTTACCTATAATGGGAAATGTATAAAGGCCACAGTCCTATTTAGCTATATATTGAAAAATATTTCTCTCTTCACTAAAATCCTCATCAAAATGTGAAAGTGATATTGACTTCCTGAGCAGCTGGCTACTTTCCTAAATTTGCATATGCACCAGAAGGTTGGTAAGTGATAACTATTTTAATCATCACAATTCATTAATTACCACATAGTATTGATTACAATTTTACACTCAAAGTCCTCAACCCAAGGAAATCATGACTCATTATAATATATGCTAAAATATTCTAATTATTGACAACACTAAAATTTAAACCAAATAAATTTTAAGTTAAAAAAAAATCTGGATTATAGTCCAATGAATCTAAATAAGTATATAAACGAAAAATGATGAAGTGAAAAGCACAGTGGAATGGATAAAGGTACTAGACTTAGAGTCAAGAACATATATATGTTTAAATTCTTCCTCTAACACTATCTATTTGATCATAGTCATTTAATGGTTTACTCATTTAAATGATCTAAGCCTCAGCTTTCTCATTTCTAAAAAGTTACTGTTGGGACTAGATGGCCTCTAAAGTCCCTCCCAACTAAAATCTATTATTCTATTAACTCAAAAGACACTTAATTTTAGTTTACTAATCTGGCCTACCAATTCTATATATTTGATATGCAATGAAAGTATGTAAGCTATTTGGGCAGCCCTCAGACCCATTTAGAGCCATGGAATGGGACAGTTGCCAAGTGGCAGCTTTCCTGTCCACTAACCTGTTCCAGGTCACAGATCCAGGATAGACTGAGAAGGGGGAATAGCATTCCTGGTTAGGGAGGCTCTGGGCCATGAATAGAGAAAGTAAGAAATTTAGAAGCTAGCAGCAGTAGGAGACATACTCCAAACTCAGAACAGCACCTCACTTAAAGCACTCAGCCCAGCCATCAAAGGAATAAGGAAGGAAGGAATCCCAGAATGAAGGGAGCCTACAATTCTGCCTCTCCCAACTAACAGAGCTTACCAGGGACTGAGGGGTAGAATCCAGGAGCTTCCACTTGTGTACAAAACCAACCGAGATAAAGAATTTGCAGAGTTCCTATCAGGAAGCAACAATCAAACTTTGCCCTGCATAAAACTATTCTGGAACACTGAAAGCTTCTAGGTCCTCAACTTGTTACTGAGATAACAGATTAAAAAAAATATGAAATACTAAGAAAATAGGACTAGCCTAATCTTTCAGTATAAGTATAGCTGAACTTACCTCTGAAAATGTCAGAAAAATTAAAAAAAAAATTTTTTTTTTAAAGAGAAAAACAACACACTGGGAAGCAGGCTGGAAGAATAGAGAAGCAAAAAACTCAATATAATGAGCAATTAAAACATCTATAAGCAATGCCACAATGTAAATTACAGCTTGGGCATAAATTCAACTAGAATTCCTAGAAAAGATGAAAGCAAGACTTTTAAAAAAGTATCCTTTTTTTATAAATGAGAGCACTAAAGGAAAAAAAATGAAAAAAAGAAATGAAAGCAAAAGAAAAAAGAATTAGAAAGATAATTGACAGTTTAGTACAAATACAAAACTTCAGAGAACAGCTCCCTGAAAATTAGAGTAAACCAAAGAGAAGCTAATGAAGCAACAAGAAATATTAAAAACAAAGTCAAAATGTTGAAGAAAAAAAAAAAATTGACCTGGAAAATGGATTGAGATAAGAAAAACTGAAGATCAATAGACTGGCTGCTACAAACAATAAAAGAACACAGATACAATATTTAAAGAAATAAAAAAATTGCCTATATCTCTTAGAACCAGAAGTCAAAGCAGAAATAGAAAGACTCTATCAGTCACTTTCTAAATAAAAAATGGGAAGAATTTGAGGGAGTATCCATAAATCAGAGAACAGATGAATAAACTATATATAATGCTTTTATACTTTTATCAGAGTAGTAACCAACCACAATTCCAGAGAACTAATGATGAAACATGCTATCCATCTTTTGAAAGAGAGGTAAATGACTCAGAACGCAAAATGATACAAATTATTTTAAAGATACAAGTCATGGTAGAAATTTGTTTTGGTTGACTTTACATGTTTATAAGAAGTGTTGTTTTTCTAAGTTTGTAATTGAAGGGGCAGTTTGGGTAGGACACTGAGAAGGAACATCTTGGTTTAAATTAAACCAATTTAAAACAAATTTATTGCATTATTAGCAAACAAAATATATTTTTTTTAAATCATGATAAATTAAAAGATCAAAGTTGATAATTCTCTGCTCACAAAAGTGAGCTCTCACCTATCTCCCTTGAAAAGGCCATCTCTTCTCATTCTTATCAAGCCCTTACAATACAGCTTCCAACCTCATCGTTCTACTGCGATTGCTTTCTTCAAAGCTACTAATGTTCTCACAATTGCCAAATCCAAAGGCCTTCTCAATCCTATTCTCAAGACTTTTCTTTCTGCAGCCTTCCTTTACCCTCTTCCTTCTAGATGTTATGTTCTCTCTGGGTTCAGGACTCTCGCTACTTGCTTCTGGTTTTCCTACCTAACTGACTGTTCCTTTTCAGACTCCTTTACTGGATCCTAATCCAGATCATGCCCTCTTTAATGATAGGTTTCCAACAGGGTTCTGTCCTTTTCCCTCTATACTACTTTACATGACTTCAATCAGCTCCCCCATGGACTCAGAATCTCTACTGAAGGCATTTTCCTGGTTCCCTATGTTTATGTCAAAGAGAATGCTTTGCTCTGGGCTCCTTAGCTTCAAGTTTCAACTAAAATTTCATCTTCTACAGACAACTCTTAATTCTAGTGCTTTTCCTCTTTTGTTTCCTACAAATAGCTGGTTATATATATATATATATATATATATATATATATATATATATATATATATATATATGTTTGCATGTTGTTTTCCCCATTAGATGGTGACTAATTTAAGGGCAGGGACAATCTTTTGTTTCTTTTTTTTTTATATTCCCAGGGCTTAGCATCATACAGCACAGAGTAGGTGTTTGATAAGTTAAAATCTACCTATCCTGACTTTAGCTCTCTGCTGATCTCTCCATCTACAATTCTTTTTCGGCCATCTCAAACAGGATGTCAAAGAAACATCTTAAACTCAACATGCCCAAAACAGAACTCTTTCTCCCAAACACTACCACCTTTTCCCCTTTCCCTGCTTTTTTTTCCCCTTATTATTTTAGGGGCAACACATCTTCTCAGTCCCTCAGACTTACAGCTAGATATCATCTTGGATTTCTCACTCTCTCCTGCCCATAAGCAAGCTCTTGCCAAGACCTGTCTAATTTCATCTCTTTTCTCCTCTTCCACCATTCTGGCACAAACCCTCACTACCTCATTTCTGGACTACTGCAATAGGCTGCCTCAATTCTCTTCTCACTCCAAACCATTCTCCATTCATTCAGTCACTATGGCAATTGTCCTAAAGTACAAGAGGTCCAACTATGTCAGACTCAAAATCAATAAAACTCCAGTGGCTCCCTACTGCCAGCAGGACCAATCCTCTCTTGGGCACAAGATGCCCTTGAACAACCTACTCCCTTCCCCGCCTAGTCTTCTTTTATCTTATTCTCCTACACACAGTAATAATCCCCTCCTTGATGTTCCATGTACAAGATTCTCCATTCTCAGATCCAGGCATTTTCATGGCGCTGAAATACCCTCTTTATTCAAATTTTCCCACAGATTTCCCTAGCTTCCTTTAAACTTTATTTTTTTTTTCTACAAGAAGCTTTTCCCAAACTTTATTTCCTGGTGTCTGCCCCTTAATTATTATCTATTTATCTCCTATAGGACTTGCTAGTACATATTTGGCTGGAGAAGAAAAGCAATCATGAAAATGCCCTGCCTAAAATAAATTCACTCAAAGCCGTGAGAAAGAAGGAAGGTGGTCTTTCTTCGGAGCCAGGGCAAGCAGGATGAACTTCAGAGTCCTAAGTTTGATGCTGCAAAGGGACTCTAAACCACTGGTTCCAAATTCATCATTTTACAGAGAAGGAAAGTCGCGCTGAGAGCTGACTTGCCCAAACTGCCGCAATAGCTGGTAAATAGGAAAGGAGCAGGATCTGGCGTGAGCTCCCTGGCCCTAGACTACACGCAAATCCAGCACTCTTTTCTTTACCTTACCGCAACAGGGCAAAAAGAGGGGAGGAGAGCGGAATAATCAACAAAAAGTAAGGGAATAAACAGCATTTATTTTGTCCACTGAGTCCCAGGCACCCCGCCCTCTAAGAACTTAAGCCTGTACCTAAGGGAGGGGGAGGAGCCGGCCCGACTCGGGCTACGTCAGAGAGGCCGGCGTCCCGGAGCGGGATACAACTGCCCCCTGTGCAGGCGGCCTTAGGGACCCGGACGTCGAGGAGACAGGGAGAGGGGAGGCCCGAGGCCGGAGCCCCGGAGGCGGGGAAGGGCCGGGAGGGCAGCCCGGGCCGGCGAACAAGTGTCGGAAGGGGGGAAGGGGGGGAAGGCTGAGGCAGAGAGCGTGGAACAGGACGGGAGAGTCGGAACCGCGCTCCGCGCCACGTTTGGACCCGGCTGCCGGACCTCCGTCTCCTCGCCGCCCACCAAGCTGCGGGCGGCCCCGGCCCGCGTAACGAGAAAGCGCTTCCCCAGTCTCGGAGGACCGACCCCAGCCCAGGCCCGCGGCTCCCTCCGCTCCCCGCGCTCAAGCGGAGAGGGCCGCGCAGCCCGCGCCGTGGGCGTGCACACTCACCCCACCCTGCGGCTCGGTTCGGCTCGGGCTGCTCACCTGGCCCGCTACCAACACACACCGGCTTTTCGTACAAACGGCGGGCAATCGCGCGCCCGCCGCCCGCAGGCCCCGGCGATTGGTGCATCGCGACGTCTATCGTCATTACGTCACGGCGCCAGCTTTGGTAAAAGCCTCCCTCCCCCGGGCCCACGCCACACGCCTGTTCGGATTCGGGCGCGCCTGGCTCTCGCGCCCGAGAAGGGTCCGCGCTGGGGGCGTCGGCGTTCCCGGTCTTCGCCTTCTTTCCCGGGACCCAGCTTCCTCTTCCCAGAAGGAAGACAAAATGGGCGAAGAAAGTGTCTTGGAGGCCGGCGGGCGGCGTCCGGGCTCGGGGCGAGCCTAAAACCTCACTCGCCTCTTCCGGGCCGACTTTCCGCCTGGCTTTTTGCCTCTATCGGAGGCTGGCTTTCCTCAGCAGCCCCGAGGCGGTCTCCGGCAGAAGCCGAACGGCTCTTTGAACTTGGAAGCTCCTTAAGGCTCGGCTCGCAGCGTCGGGTCTGGCTGGTAGTGAGCGCCTAAACGCTTGTTGGTCTGAATAAAAAGTTGTGTGTGAGTTGTGACAGCGGTCGCTGGTAGGAGAACCATATTCTTGCAGAAGCCGGGGAGGTTTTAGCTAAATTCTGAAATAGGTACAGGTCAAGTAGGCGCCGAATTCTCGCTCTTCTTTAGAAGCTCGGAGTAGATTCATAAGCCTCCAATAAGTGCAGAAGCAGCTCTCGCCGCTTAAACTTGGGGAGCAGTGCGGGGGAACGGTGCTGAATGAGCGATTAAAATCTCAGGGAATCACTCTAAATGGTCTTGATACTAACGTGAAGGCCTTGGGACAGGACAAAAGCGCTCACTCTGTGAGACTGGGGCAAGTCATCCAGGCCCCACTTCTACTTATGGGCCAAAGGGGGCAGTTGTAGAGCTGATCCGTGTTGTGAAGATTGCATGAAACGATGTGGCAGAAATCACACGGCTAGAGACGGGACCCGTGGGTTGGCATATCCGGGCGTGGCTTCATTGAGGAACATTTACCCACGAAGCGCCTACTCTGGCACACAACAGGCAAAAGAGATAAAGAGGAAGTAGGGGAGAGAGAAAAGGATACCCCAAGTCGGTCTGTTGCTCTGGAAGATAAATGCACGAAGATGAACATACACATAATAAGGAAAGACAGGCTGTGGCCAGACAGAAAAAGCAAGGACTTAAATGCCAAATAGGGTTGCTTTCTTTGCTGAAGAAATATTCTATTGAATATTTCTGTTTTGTACAGGGGAGTGACTATACCGCTGTATACACATATATGCACATATATGTAATATGTGCATTTTAGAAGTGTCAATTTGGCAGCTTTGTTAGAAGACATTGAAGAGGGGGAAAAATAGATGCAAAGAGACCTTTAGGAGCCTATTTCAGTAGTCCAGTCAAAATGTGATAAGGGTGTCTGATTATAAAAGGGAAAGGTGACAAAACTGGAAAGATGAAGAGCTAAAATTGGTAACAGGCAAATAACTGTCTGGATAGGGAGCTGGGGTGGTTAATGAGAGTGAAGAATCTCCAAGGATGATACTTATGTAAACCTGGATAACCCATAGAATGGTGTGCCTTCGGCAGGAGAAATTTTTGTTCAGTTATGTCCGACTCTTGTGACCTCATTTAGGGTTTTCTTGGTGAAGATACAGAACTAGTTTGCCATTTTCTTCTCCAGCTATGACTGAGACAAACAGGATTAAAGGACTTGCCCAGGATCATGCAGCTAGTTAAGTGCCTGAGGAGAGATTTGAATTCAGGAAGATGTCTCTGACTCCAAGCCCTATCTATATTCTATCCACTGAACTGCCTAGCTGCCCCAATAGAAAGAAACAGGGAAATTCAAAGAAAGAATGGTTTGAAGGAATGCAAAAAATTCTATTTTGGACATGTTGAGTTTGAGATGTCTGTGGGAAATCCAAATGAAGATATCCAATAAGAAGAATTTTTAATAATAATCATTTAATAATACAAGAACGATACAATAAGATTCAGGGGCAAGATGTGATCATGATCATATCCTTAATACTAAAGTTATCATTTACTTAGATTTTGAACATAATGTTTAATTTTTAAAATTGCCTATCTTTATAAAATAACTGATTTATTTTAAGACCAAAAATGTTATATTAAACTATGCAAGCAGATTTTTTGTTGTTGCAAACAACAAAACACCAGTGTGCTCACACACACACACACACACGTATTAAGACAGAATAGATATATATTTCCCTCCGAGTTATTGTTTTATGAGAGTTTTCTGCTTTCTCCAAATAATTAAGATAATTTGTGTGTAAAATACTATGTTAAATGTACATGTTGCTTTATTTCTTATTAATTTTTTCAACTGTGTATGCATTGATTACAACCGTATTAAATTTCAGGGGGGAATGAGTACAATAAATAACATTAAATAGAAGGGGAAGGAATCCTCAAGAAGAAGATTGGGAGGATGCTCCCAGAACTAGGGGAAAGGAAAAGGGGAAAATGATAAAGTATTTTTGTTATGAATGTCCAGAAAACAACAAGATGAAGGATTTAAAGTATGCGTTTAAAGTTTGATTTTTCTTGCTAGAAAGGATCTCTTAATTATAATACCATCTTACAATTGGACTTAGTATTTTAATTGTATTTATCTTGTCATTTTGTCTGTCTGCATCTCTGTGTTGGCAGGATGTCTGTGTCATGTTTGTGCTATGAGCAAGATGCTGTTATCTTGAAAGATTTTAAATGCAGCCAGAAAGAAAAGCTTCTAAAAGGCACGGATAGGAATAACACTGGGAAAGATTAGCATCTCTAATTCCCATCTTTAAAAAAATTAAGTGGAAGAGGATAGAAATGTCAGATAATGGTAAAAAAGAAATGAGACATGCAGTTTTTAAAGGGACTTTCATCAAAGCCCATTAAAGGGATCTGTATATAGAAAGGTAAATGAGAAAATTTATGTAGGGATGAAAAAAGCATAGACTGAAAGGGACTTGGGAGTTTGGGAATTTTTGAAAAAATGGAACAAAAGTCTGCCCCCACTTTAAAAACTCTAGCCAGCATCTGCATTCAGAAAGACAACTATGGGGACTAAATGTAGCTCACACCACAATACTACACACACCACGATATTACACACACACCACCGCCACACTACAATCACCATTTTTGTTGTTTGCTTACTTTCCCCCCACCCCCATTTATCTGATTTTTCTTGTACAACATAATAAATGTGGAAATATGTTTCAAAGAATTGCACTTGGGTTACTTGATATGTAGGGGAGAGGGGTAGAGGAAAGGGAGGGAGAAAAAATTTGAAACGCAAGGTTTTGCAAGGGTGAATGTTGAAAACTATCTTTACATGGATTTTGAAAATAAAAAGGCATTAAAATTTTTAAAAAACAAAAGCAAAACAATAAAAAAGTTGTCATTAAAATATTTTTAAGGGAAAATATTAAATTAGGAAATTCAAAGGATTTGAAGTAAAAACTGGCACTTAACTCTTGGGGAAACAACAAAGTAATTTTGTTTGAATGAAATATCTAGTTAGAATTTAGGTATTTTTACAAACTAAAGTTCAGATTACTTTTACAATAACTTTTGAATTGGTATGTGTTGAAATTGGAAACTTGATTGTACATT
This sequence comes from Sarcophilus harrisii, assembly GCF_902635505.1. Classification (NCBI taxonomy): domain Eukaryota; kingdom Metazoa; phylum Chordata; class Mammalia; order Dasyuromorphia; family Dasyuridae; genus Sarcophilus; species Sarcophilus harrisii. The sequence goes on along the minus strand of NC_045427.1, from coordinate 140,915,242 downwards.
ATATGAGACTCCTATTTATTTTTGTGATAGATTCTGTTATAGCTGAATTTTAAGAATTGCCTTTTCTCCCTGAAATAAAAAGGACATTTGTTTAAGATAATAGGTTAGAAAGCCTCCTGAAAACTCTCAGATGTAATATATAATAGCTTAGGGGCAAGAAAATCCTGCCACTTGAGTCCACTACTGAATGATGAGACTCAGTGAATACTAACTGATCAGTAGTAATGGGTGTTTTCTGAGATTGTAGAACCCAGATTGGTCTTGTTATCCGGTAACCTGGATGTTATTAAGAGTATAAATTGGAAAAGTAACAGGTGGAAAATGTGTTTAAAATCTATTATCAGCCTTGCTAACCCAGTAAATGTAATTTAGAAAACTAGGTATTCCTTTGCTTGTGAATTAAAAGAAAATTACAGCCAATACCATTTGAACTATTACTTATGACAACTCTAAGGTTGTTAACTAAGTTATTTGTAGTTATTATGTTAAAACCTAAAAATGGTAATTACTGGGTGTGGAATAAGAGGGATGAGTGAAGCAGCATCAGGAGGACACTGCAGTAGACTGAGGAAGGAACTAAGTAAAAAAAAAAAAAAGGATATTGAAAATTTCTCCCTATTGGAGAGATGGGGAAGTAGGAAGAGATGTCACAGAGTAGAGTAGTCAGACTACCTATTATTACTCTGAGAAGAATGGACATTTCAGGAGAGGGTGTCCAAAATTAAAGGAGGTGGCAAAGGTGGTGCCTTCCTACTTATTGAGGAAGATATGAAGTAGGGACATGTAGAATTCCTTCTTTCTAAACCCACTGGGAACCCCTAGTAAATTTGAAGGATGGTACTGACTGGAAATAAAAAGGAGATTCCATGTACCCATTATAGAAGTCACTCCTGTATATGGGAAAAACCAAAGGATAAATGTGCAAATTTTATATCTCAGAGGTGGGGAGTAATTTGTTAGGAACAGATTTGATTATATAATTAAGATTGGAATTAAAGGTATTGAACCATCAGTAGTAGTTAAAATGCATCCTCTTTTGGTAGAATATGAATGGTAATGATTCTGATAATGGAACATACTTTATTTCTAAGGTTTTATAATAATGGGGGAGGATTGCAGATTGAGTGGCAATTCCATATACTTTGTTATGTGCCTTCATCAAGGAAAGTGGAAAGAATGAATCAGATCCTTTTGTTTGGTTTTTTTTTTTTATTGAAGTTTTTTATTTTCAAAACATATACAAGGATAATTTTTCAACACTGACCCTTGAAAAACCTTGTATTCAAATTTCCCCCCTGTTCCCTCACTTCTCCCCATGGTAAGTAATCTAATATATGTTAAACATGGTAAAATTATTTGTTAAATCCAATATAAGTATACATATTTATACAATAATCTTGCTGCACAAGAAAAATCAGATCAAAAAGGAAAAAAAAATGGCAAAGAACAAAATTCAAGAAAACCACAATAAAAAGTGAAAATTCTATGTTGTGATCCACCCTCAGTTCCTACTGTCTTCTCTCTGGGTCTAGATGGCTCTCCATCATAAGACCATTGGAACTGGTTTGAATCATCTCCTTGTTGGAAAGAGCCATGTCCATCAGAATTGATTGTCATATAATATTAATGTTGTCGTGTATAATGATCTCCTGGTTCTGCTCATTTCACTCAGCATCAATTCATGTAAGTCTCTCCAGGCCTTTCTGAAATCATCCCGCTGGTTGTTTCTTACAGAACAATAATATTCCATAACATTCATATACCATAATTTATTCAGCCATTCTCTAATTGATGGACATCCACTCAGTTTCCAGTTTCTTGCTACTACAAAAAGGGCTCCCACAAACATTTTTGCACATGTGGGTCCCTTCCCTCCTTTTTAAGATCTCTTTGGAATATAAGCCCATTAGAAACACTACTGGGTCAAAGAGTATGCATAGAGTGATAACCCTTTGGGCTTAGTGAATCAGGCACTTAGAAACATTACTAAATTGATGTTATAGACTAAATTGCCTTGGACCAAATTTTGGCCTATTGTTTTGTTAAAGAATTAGAAGTGCCCACAGAGGGGTTTGGGGCTTTCCCCATATAAGATGATGTTGTCTGATTTATTTTATTTGGGAAGGAAAAGGGAATATGCTCTTTTAAAATAAAAATACAAGTTTTTAAAGAATTGTATACTGGCAATGTCCTCATGCCTTTCAGCCCTTAGGAAACAAGACCTGCTGGCCCAGATAATACTTTTGGAGTTTTCAGTTCCAGGAGACTGGGTCCTTAAGTCCTGTAAGGAACAGAGTGGGAAGGACTTTATCAGATGTTACTGATGATGGAGACTGAGAAGGGATGGACTTACTACATTAGGGATGAAGGATCTATGGAGGAAACGCAAGAACAGCTTATTAAGTATAATTTATAACCTCTAAAATTGACTTTGCCCTGGGGCAATTAGGAATATTTTTGTGGGGGGAGGGGCATAGATATATCACATGCCACAAAAAGCCCTAAAGATAGTTAGGGAGAATAGGTAGGAACATTAAGCTCAGTCCCTTCTCTGGGATCCCTGTTGATTACCTTAATTTGAAAGCTTGCTGTGTTTCTTGAAAATGATCTTGTCAGTCCTGGGAAAAGAGCTTGTTTGGGTGTTATAGTTCCCTGACAAGTAATAGGCTAATTGAGAATCTTTTAAGTTTGTTATATATAGAAATGCCTTCTAATGATTGCCTTCCTTTTATACCAGGATGAATTTAAACTTGAGAGAGAAGGAAAAAAGGGAGTCAAAGATGTTAAGTGAAATTTTTTATGGATGTGAGGTTTGGTAAACTTTAATTGTTTGTATTTGAGTCATCCTAAAACTGTTTCCAATGTTTAAAAAGAGTCTGAGAACAAAAGTCTATGTTTTTGTCTCTTTGAACATGGTTAATAACTGAACATGTTTTTACTATAGATAGTTTAATAAAATTTGATTTTTTTATATATACAATTTAGAATTTTTATATTTCTACAACCTGAATCTTTGAGTTATTGGTTTTTGAGCATCTTTAAGCAAAATGATACATGTAATATTGAACTTAAAACTATCTACTTAGTTATGTTAAGATAAACTGTGAATTTTCTGGGATGAATCTGTTATCAGTGTAAGATTATAGTCAATACTTATTTAGAATATTTGATCCTTGAAAGCTAAACGTACCTGAAGTTTTGATTAACTAAACTTGCTATTTTAGATGAAATCTCTTGGGATTATAACTGATATTTTTGAATTCAGGTATGATTGTCTGATGAATCATCAAGTCAGTAATTCACTATCTTAAAGAAATATGCCACAAGCTATTAAGAGGAATATGATTCTGAATTGTGGAGATCTATATCTGGACAAGAGTTGGGAGGACAACCTTGACCTTTGCTTAAGGTGGGAGTCTTCTGAGTTAGTTTTCCCATTGTGTTCCTTTGAATAGGAATCTACCTTATTATTGAGTCTGGCTATAAGGTGGAATTGTTACTGCATGATTGGTTGTAAACAGTGATTATCATCTTGTCATATTTTGATGCTATTATAATCATGCTCCTGCTTTTTCATTCTTATAGCAAGTTTCTATAATCAGAGAAAAGGGGTCAATAGAAGCCATGAACATTATTCAAATATATAAGATCTTATAGTTTTCAATCTGAAAATATGTAGTCATCATATTCTAATAAGTAGTCATCTGTTATTAGTTGCTTATGTCTGTATGAAGTAAAGTCCTTAAAGGTTTCGAAATAATGTAAGAATAATTGAAATATTCTATTGATTATTGACGTTAGATCTGAAAAATCTTCAGTATGGTTTAGAGAAGAGAATTTCAATGCAACCAATTTTCTTAAGAGGGATGTAATTTAATGGGCTATTTGTATTATACCTCAAGGAAAGAGTAAATTTTATTCAAGTTTGCTACTAATATGGGAATAACATTTGTTTGTCCTGGGTGTTCTGAGTCACAAACATATGTTCCTATAAATAACTTCTTTGATATGAAAAGCTGCTGGCTTCTCCAAGCCATCCTATAGCACTCCTTTGTGGGCTAGTCTTTCTATCTCAAATAACCCTCACTAGATGCTTGTTAGATTTGTTTTCTTCTAGGTTTTGGTTAATTACAGATAAATTGATTATCTTCAGAGATCTTTACTCAAAACCCACCCTCTCAAGCTCAACTCTACTCTCCCTTCCAGCTTGAAGTAGCCACAACTCCTGTGGAAGACTGAGATCTCCAGCCCCCAAAGGACAGAAAGTGGGGGAGATGATGAGTCAGAGCTGAGCATCTACTCAGAGCCATGTATCTACCTAACGAATGTGGAACATATTATTATTATCATCATCCTGATTGGGCCAAGTTTATTGAATTCCTTTGTGAGTCTTATTCCTTCAGGGTTATGAGTTTTTAGCTTAAAGGGAAATGTTAAATGAGAATAGTTACTTTTGAAAAAGATCAAAATATAAATGAAGTATGTGAGATGATGTTTAAAAGGTTCGAAGAAGGGGCAACAGAAAAGATTTGGAAATTAAATCCCTATTAAAAAGAAATGGGGGAATTGCAAGAAATACTGAAAAGTTAGGTTTCTGTAGAATGTTGCAAGCTCAATTGCCATTGATCAATGAGTTTTCAGAAGGATAAAGTAATTTAACTTAAGAAATTCTGAAAATGGGGGCTTGAAACTGGCTTAAACCAGCTAGAATCGATGATCAGGAGAAGACTTTTCTTGGAGATAGTTGCCATTTTTTGAACATGGGATGTATGGACTGGAAGGAGGAACATGTCTAGGAGCAACATGTAAGAAGTAGATAAGGAAGACTACAACCCAGAAGGGAACTGACCAATCTGTTCTCTGAAGGGAGGGGCTGTGCTAACTGTGCCACTTCCAGCCAGAAATGTCCAATTCCTCTGGACTCTCTGTAATAATTTTCCTTGATTCCTAAATTTTTGTCAAACATGTTTCTAACACAGGTATATTTTTTTTTTGTGTGTGTGTATATATATATATATATATATATATATATATACACACACACACACACACACACACACACACACACACACACACACATAGCCAAAGACTGAGAAATGATAGCTAATGGGGTATCCCAAAAATCTTAAGTTTATAAGTCATTAAAATTTAAAACTGCACTAAGACTCTTTTGGGATATCCTTTAGAGTCCATATAGAATAAATGGAAAGTTGATACTCTCAGAGGTGAATATCAGTAAGGTATAAGTACAATTATTTACAAAAACAAATGCAAGTAATTTTTGTGAATTTACTGTCTTCCTCTAGTAATTTATCTCAATTTGGTGTGGAGGATATTGGATTTTTTTTTTTTTTTTGGATAATCATGTCATTTTAAAATCATGTCAGTAGTTTTTTTTTATTTATTTGGATATACCTTATTAATCTAACTAGCATTTTTCTTTTTTATTTAATATTTTTTCCAGTTGCATTCAAAGTAAAATTTAAAGATTTTTGAGTTCTAGGTTCTCCCCCTTATCACCACCCACAATTAAAAAAACACATGTGAAGTTATGGAAACATTTTCTATAAAAGCGAAGGTGTGAAAGAAAATATATATCTCCTGTCCTAATGAAAATAAAAACCTTCAAGAAAAATTAAGTTAAAATGTTTAACATATATTGCTTGCCATCTAGGGTAGAGGGGGATGGGGAAAGGGGGGAAAATCTGAAACAAGGCTATGCAAGAGTCAATGTTGAAAAATTATCAGTGCATATATTTTGAAAATAAAAAGCTTTAAATTTTTTTTTAATTTATAAAGAAAAATTAAGTTAAAAATAGAGAAAAAAGAATGCTTTGATCTGTATACAGACACAATCAGTTCCTTCTCTGGATATGTATAGGATTTGTCAACATGAATTCCTTCAGAGTAGTCGTGAGTGATTGAATTACTGAAAACAATAGTCATTTTACAGCTGGTCATCCCAAAACATTGTTTAGCTAACATTTCTACAACTGTATCAAATAGGAGTAAAAATTTCAATACATATTAAGTATTCCTTGTTCACTAAAGTGCCAGGTTTCCAAAGACAAAGCTAAAAATAATCACCCAATGCTTAGCAATTGCTGCCAAATTATGGGGGAAATAGAAAAATTTGGTAGCTGAGAGAACAAAGTTCAGGAGAGGTCAGAAATAGGAGGTTAGTAATGAAAAGAAGAGGTCCGTTTCATCTATGGATGAAACAGTTAAAATAAATTTTAAAATGAAGAATATCATCAAACTTGATGATGGCCTTACTCTTCAGTAAAATAGGTTAGGGTTTAAGAGAGGAGGTGAGAAAGCAGTTAGGTGACGCAATGAGTAAATCACTAGTCCTCGAATCAGGAGGTCCTAAATACAAATCTGGCCTCAGACATTTAGTAAGCTATGTGGCCCTGAGCAAGTCACTTAACCTGTATTGCCCCCAAAAAAAGAAAAAAGGAGGGAAAGGAAGAGCATAGAGGTGAGATTGGTGGGATTAGAAAGCTGAGAAGAGTTAGGATTTGAAATTTGTTAATCACATCTGAGTCTTTGTGAGCTCTTGGACCATAGCACACCAATACTGTCCATAAAATTTTCAATTGGCAAAGTCACAGTGGTTTGCCATTAAGCAAACAGAAATTTTTCTGACTCCACCTACTCCTCCTTCTTGTTACATGTAATCAATGAAGTAAATATGGCTTGTACATGTCATAGCATTAGATTATTGACTGATTATTTCTTTTGATAGGCAGAGGTTAAATGAGTATATTTTTAAATGGGTCACATCTGTACATGTATTTTTAGATCTGTATAATTTTAATTTAATTTAGAGAAGTCTGCTTAGATGTCTTTATTTTCTTGATACAGTGAAACTGAACTGAGTAAATGATCTGGATCTCTAGTATTATGTTGTTGTTGTTGTTTTTTTTTTTTTTTCTTTTCTTTACCCTTAGGAGTCCTTGGCAGAATCTACAGCGATCCAACTTGTAAGTCCAGAGACTTGAATGCCTTTCAGTGAAACATATTTGAAATACTACTTCCCTACAACAAAAAACTCCCCTAGAGAAATATTACTTTTCTTGTAGTTCCTCATTATACCTCAAGATCTTGTTTTACAGAATCAAGTTGGAGTCTTGAGGTCTCCAACTATGACCAGAAATGAAACTTATTAAGAGATATTACACAGATCATGATAGTTTCAGTACTAGGATGTACAGGACCAAGGGCTCAAAAGACACAGCTCAAGACAAGTGCTTTGGTGTCCATGGTCTGAGATTCACGTAGACCAGGTCTGGCTTTTCTCAGCGCCAGAGTAATTTCTGGCCATCCTGTCCTGTCTCCTGGCTTTGAGAGAATAAGGAAGCAATGAACTTGGTAAATGATATGATATGAACCATGTGCTTGAGGACAGAGGTATGATCAAAAATTGAAAGCTGGGGTGCGAAGAAGGGGGAAATGATCCTAAGCTGGTAAAGATAGTCCCTTGATCAATCAAGTGAATATTGTATGATGTATTTAGACAAGAAGCCATCTTAGAAATCGTCTAGTCCAACTTTAAATTTACAGATGATAAAACTGAGGTTTAAATGAGTTTTAATGACATGCATAAATATGTTGGAGGCTTCAACACAGGGCATATATATTATATCTTTAATTCAAATATCTTTTTCAATGTGTGTGTGTATCAACAATTAAAAACCAATTTTGACCATTCCTGTTGAGCACAATTCCCTTGTAATCCAAAAACCACAGAGAGCTTCTAAAAACCTATGTTGTTTGTGTCTTAAATAGTATTTCTGAAATTTTGTGAAAAAATTTCATTCAGTTATAGGAATTGAGAGAAAACCTTATTATATCGTTTGACTCCAGCCCTGCATCTGAGAGACTGGACCATTTCTACCTTTCAAGGAATTACACCAGTTTGTTCTTCTTCACACAACTTGAAAAAATCACTAATCTTTCTTCCAATTAGAAATTCAAATTATCCATTTTAACTAACTGTCCATGTTTGATTGTTGTAAATGTATAAATTCTGTCTCCCCTTGTAATCCAGGTCTAGTACCGAAACTGAGGAAGGCTAATGGTCTGGATTTGTTAAGCAATTGGCATACATTGCTTAATAAGTTGAAAAGCTTAGAAGTTACAAATTGTTTCTTAAGTCATTTTGTCTTTCACCCAACACAAATGCTGCCTCTTATCTTCTTGCTGTTCTTCCTTAGTCCCCTCAAGATTCTATATTTCTCCAAAAAGGAAACACTGAAAACAAGGGAATGCCCGCCATGTTTTTGATACCCAGGTCTTAAATGAATTGTACTTTTTTTTTCTCTTTTTCTCCTGAGATGCAATATTTTTCCAAAGCATAGCATCTCTTCTCAGCTGGGTCATATCCAGGAACCAGAGTACAAATTCTTTATGTCCCCCAGAAATTGCATTTATTTGATTAATTTGTAAGTTTTATAGTAAACATCCCTGCATTTATTTGATTAATTTGTGAGTTTTATAGTAAACATCCCTTATGGATAAGAGAGCCAAAAACCCAAGAAAGTATATAAAATACTGCATGATCCAGGGGACTAGAGAAACAGTGTTGGCAATTAGATCCAATTAGGTAACTTTTCCTTAGTTGAAAAGGTTTCTATTTGTTTCTGTCTATGGCCAACATAATTATCAATTATCAATTAAAGGCTGCTGAACCTTTACAAATTAATCTGTCACAAGACTGTGACTAAATCCCAAGCACTGCTACCCAACCAGCAACTAGATCCAAGCACAAAATGATCAGGAGATAATTTTCACAGCATTTAGCCACTGAAATTAGCCAAAAGTGTCACCAAAAAGGAGATAAAAGACTGAAGATCTCGTTTTAAACAAGTGTGGATGGAGGTCAAGAAGAACTTTGTATTGATCTGCAGAAAGTGTGCTGTATTTCTACCCATGTTGGTACCAGGTCACACTTACATATGGTGAAATTATCTGGAGAAACATTTCTATTCTTCAGTTTATCTGGGGGAATGAATTCTTTACTGAAAGAAAGAAAAGGAAAAAACAAATAAGAGAAAGGATATGAAAAAAATGGAGAATTCTAACCTATGTTGGGAAGTAAAGGAGTGTGATAGAGAAAAGGAAGAGGGGAAAAAAAGACCATTGAATGTGTGCAGTTAATCCATTATGTGTGTTGGAGAAGGGCCTGGACCATCTCAAACAGCTTGGGTACCAAAGAATAAAGTTAGAGATTCACAGGCTGCATCAGCTTAGAGATCAGGCCCCCAGCAAGAAAGAACAAATGGATAAAGATATATATATATATATATATATATATATATATATATATATCTTTACCCAATGTACCCAATGCTAATGGCAATGTCAGGCCATTGGACAAAATATAGTCTGAGTGAGCCCCATATTTTAACTGCAGGAGACAATGAGGTCCTCCTTTAAACTGTCACCTGAAAATTATTCTCATCAGCAAATTGCCTGCAGGCCAGCATCCAATCACCTGAAAACCATTACCAGAAAACCTCATTTCCCAAAAATGCTATAATGGAAAGAGGAGGAGATGACACTTATTTCCTCATTGAAATGTCTACCAATCAGGATTGTCTTATTCTCATATGTAAATTGTTCTACTACTCTACAAAAGCTGCCCTGGTGCCAGTAAACTAAAATCCTTTTTGTCTTTATTTCCTGACTGCCTTTAATTAACTAAAGTGAGGCCTGAACCAGAATTTCCCTATCATACTGGAAAGCAGAGTGAAAATCAAAAAAAAAAAAAAAAAAAAGATTTTGACACTTTAGAGCACAGGGCTGAATTTATTAATAAGATGAAAAATTTAAAAGAAAATAAAAAGTTTTGCATTTAGGTTCAAAAATTCAGCTTCTAACGATACAGTGGTTAGATAACAATCTGAGAAAAATATCTGGGGTATTTAGTGAATGTGAGACTCAATAAATATCAACAATTTAATAGTTATTGTGAATCAACACTGTGTGCAATGTATGGAAGCAGTGTGATACAGTGAAAAGGGTATTTGCTCTATGGTCAGAGAGCATGGATTCAAGTCTTGTCTCTTACTATTTTTGTGACCTTGGGTTTAATCGACCTGGACTTCAGTTTCCTCATTTGTAAAATGAAAGGATTGTTAAATCTAAATAGTCTTTGAGGTACTTTCAAGTTCTAAATCTTTGAATCTATTTGTATGATGCAATGCAGCAGTTCCCCACCCAAACCTTTAGAGGGCATAAGTTTCTGAAATAAGGAAGTGATAATTGAACTATCTTCCTTTTGGTCAGGCTGTATTTGAAGTTGTTTTTTCATTTCTGGGCATCACTTTCTTGAGAGGACTCAATAAGCTGTAGAGCACCCCAAAGATGGCAGCCATGTAGGCAAAGGACTTTGAACCCAGAGACAAGTAGGGAGTAGGAACTGAGGATGTCTGGTCTGGAGAAGAGAAGATTCAAAACCGGGAGAGAGGGGAGCATAACAGCTATTTCCAAGTATTTGAAAGGCTCTCACATAGAAGAATAATTTGACTTTTTCTAGGTAGACCCAAAGGACAGAACCAAAAGCAATTAAAGAGATAAACTTAATGATCAGAGCTGTCCAAAAATAGAACAGGGTAGGAGATTCTTTTCCTTTGGAAATCTTCAAGCAGAAGGTGTGGGACCATTTTTCAGATATGTTTTAGTTTGGGGGGGAGAGTATGTGTGGGAAGGAGGTCTCCTTTTGGGTTTAATTTGGAATAGATTGCTTTCTGAGATTTCCTTCTAAGATTCTGTAATTCTCTGGGAAAGGTAAGATATGTGAGCAATTAGACATCATGATTAGTGAAAACTGATTTTCATCAAAAAATGTGTTATTTAATCATTTAGTCATGTGTGATTCTTGATGACCACATGGACCACAGCACGCCAATACTGGCCATAGAGTCTCCTCAGCAAAGATACTGCAGTGGGTTTGCCATTTCTACAGTGCATTAAGGCAAGCAGAGGTTGAGGGACTCGACTCAAGAGTCACACAACTTGTAAGTGCTTTAAAGGTCAGATTTGAACTCAGGCCTTCTTGACTCCAGGCTCTACCTACTGAGCCACCTAACTACCTCATCAAGAACACATCATACAGAATCTCAATTGTTTTGGACACAGTAATATTATTTATAGAACAAGATAATACTTTAGATATAATATGCCTAAATTTCATCAAAAAAAGAATTATAATGTCACACATCCCCCAAGGAAGCAAAACTCATCAGTCAACCTCTATAGCCTGTGCCACATTGCAGATTAAACTAAATTTATAGGATTCACAGATAAGACTGAGAACTTACATGTCAAGGAGTCAGGGACATCTGAGACACTTATCTAAGGAATACTTAAGGCCTTAAATAAATTTCACATTCCATGGGACAGATTTTGATCAAGTGAAGTTACTATTAACTAAAAGTTGGAAGAATAAAAGGAAATTTAAAATTCTCATGACAATATAAAATGTCATATGACTAGATGAGCATGAGATTCTGGAAAGGGGCTCATGGGTAGAGAAAAGGATGAGGGCATACCTGTCTCATTTCGGAGTGATGGTTAACGTTATTTAGGTCTCTGCAGAGCTGAAAAAAGTTGAGCCAGGAGTGGAGTTGTACTAATTCATTCCTTCAGTGAGCTTCATAATAGGCTCTCCCAAATGCTTACATCATAAAGGCTGAGTTTACTTTGTGTCTCTAGAGCAACAACTGAAGGAAGAGGAGGAGAGGAAAGCGAAGTATCTGACACAATTTCCCATACTATGTTTATGGACTAGATAGGTAACTGTAGGCTCTATGTTAGTACAATTAAGTAGAGTGGACATTGTTTGAAAATGACCAAACCCAAAGCACCTGTTGATGGATTAATATTATCAAGGAGGGAGATAACTTTTTTCCTTTATTTTTTCTGGTTACACATGTATATTAACTTTTAAAATATACATTTCTTTATGAATTATGTTGAAAGAGAAAAATAAGAACAAAAGGGAAAAACCATGGGAGAGGAAAAAAACAGAAAAAAGAAGTGAACATAGCATATGTTGATTTACATTCAATTTCTCTCTGGATGCAGATGACGTTTTCTATCCAAAGTTTTTTGGGCTTGTCTTGGAACACTGACTTAATAAGAAGAACCAAGTCTTTCATAGTTGATCATCATATAATCTTGCTGTTACTGTGTATTATGTATTTCTGGTTCTGCTTCACTCATTCTGTTTTCCTCAGCATCAGTTCGTGTAAATCTTTCTAAGTCTTTCTAAAATCAGCTTGTTCATTTCTTATAGAAAATAATATTCCATTACCTTCATATACCATGACTTGTTCAGCCATTCCCCAAAAGATGGGTATCTACTCATTTTCCAATTCTTTGCTACCACAAAAAGAGCTGCTACAAACTTTTTGTACATGTGGGTCCTTTTCCCCAAGGAGGGAGATTTCAAATGGTTTATTCTGGGTCCTCTGCTATTCAACATTTTTATTTATAACTCGAATGAAAATGTTAAGCAGGACTACACTGGACCTTCCCTAAGGTTCTCCAATATTCTTAAGGAATCTCAGGAGTATATAATTTTTTGACATGGGTTCCAGCCCTGACTAATGGCACTCTGCTGTTTGCCCTATTTTTACCCTTTCCTTACAGTTTATTTTTCTACATCCCACCCTATTTCTTCCATAATATTCCTATCTGTCACCATCCCCTTTACTGAATCTATTTATCTTATCACTCTTTTAGTTATACTTATGTTCTCTGATCACCTTACCTAGTATTGTCAGCATTCTTCCCCCATCTCTGTCCCTTTCTCAATCTTCCTTTCACATCTCTTAGTCTCTTTTCAGATTACAATTTTGTCTTTTTAGTGGTTACCCATATGTTGGATGCCTCATAGGTTTTTTATTTTATACTTCATCATCTACTTAGAGGACATTGTTTTTCTTGGTTTGCTTTGCTACTATGGAAAATAAATTTGTATTGTCTTTTGGTTTCAGATTGGGATAGTAGGCCTGAGACTCAAGAATCAATTCCAAAGCAGAACATTTCTAAACACATAGAATCATCAGATTGATCAAGAATATAGACTGCAGAAACATAGAGAAATTTCTCAACCTGGGATAACATGGAAAAAAATCCTTTTCCCATGAGTGAGGTATCAAGGAAGTATTGATATCTGTCTTCTCTGACAAAAAAAAACCCATGAAGAAGAGATACCATGAATATAATGAATGTGGGAAAGTTATTTTTAATAATTTATCCCTTCTTGAACATGCAAGAGAATCATACTAATGAAAAACATTACAAATGTGATGAGTTTGGAAATGTTTTTATTGAACTGCTTATCTACTCAACATTAAAGAATTCATACTAGAGTCCCTATGACTGTAATGAGTGTGGGAAAATCTTCATCTTGAAAGGTATTATTAACATCAGCCAACACATGCTGAAGAGAAGCTTCATTAATGTAATAAATCTGGGAAAGCATTCTTTGTCTTCTTATCCCTCTTCTGATATTAGAGAATTAATGGTTGAGGAAAATGTTATAAATGTATTGAATGTAGGAAAGTCTTCAATCAGAGAAGCCATCTAATCATCAGCATCTTAAAAATTCATACTTGATTTGAATATGCTGCTATAAATATTTTGGAATATATGGGGACATTCTTCTTATCAATGGCTTCCTTGAGACTTAAACTCAGTAATGGAGTCTTTTATTCAAAGGGTATGAGCATTTTAGTTACTTTATTTGCATAATTTCAAATTGCTTTCCAAAATGGTTGTATTTCATCCCCCCACTAACAAAGTATTAGTGTCCCTATCATTCCATAACCCATTCAACATTGACTATTGCCATTTTGGGAGGGAGAAGGTCGTCTTTGCCAATTTGCATGGGATAAAGTAAAACTTCTAGTTTTAAACTAAACTAAAGTTAGTTAACTAAAGTTAAAGTAGTAGACTACTTTATTTTGTGAAAGACTTTTTTCTGCCTCTATTGATATGATCATGATTTTAGATCTTTGGAGATTTTATTTTATTAATTATACCGATTACTTTAAAATGTTGAACCATACTTGCATCTCTGATGTAAATCTTCCTTAGTCATAATGAATGAAATATTGGATAAATTGTTGTAGTCTTTAGCTTTTATTTAAATTTTTTGAGTCAAGGGCAGCTAGATGGTGTAGTGAATATAGCACCAGCCCTGAAGTTAGGAAGCTCTAGTTCAAATCTGACCTCAGATACTTAAAATTTACTAACTTTGTGACCCTGGGCAAGTCACTTAACTCCAATTGTGTCACACACACACACTTTTTGTGTGTTTACTAATAACATTGGCTTTCTTTCTGTGTTTTATATTTCCCTGGTTTAGGTGTTATTTTCCCTCAGTTATATGTCAAAAATTTGTTAGCATTTATTTTTACAGTATTTTGAGTTTCAAATTTTTCTTTCTTTCTCTCTCCCCTTCTCTCTTTCTAAAATGGTAGTCAAGTTGATATAGTTTATATATGTTCTGTCATATAAAACATTTCCATGATAGTCATAGTTGTGAAAGAAGAAATAGATCAAAGGGGGAAAAATTTGTGAGAAAGAATAAAGTGAAAAAAAATGCTTTTATCTGTATTCAGAGTCCATCATTTCTGTGTCATGACATGGATAGCATTTTCATTATGGGAATTTGTGTTGATTCTGCGTATTTATTACAACAATTTTGTTTTTATTTTATTTTTTTTAATTTGGGGGATGAGCTGTTTGGAGAAAGATAAATTAGGGATAAAGTATATATTTTTTAAAAATAAAAGAGGGTCACTGAATCTTTTTATTTTTCAAAAATACACAGAAAGAGGTATGTACAGGAATAAACCTTTACATAGTGTCAACTACTTGCCAAACACTGTGCTAAGTGATTTTTATGTTTCCAAATATTATATGATTTGTTTTTCACAACAACCTTGGGAAACAGGTGCTGTTATTACTTGCATTTTATGTCTAGTTGAGGAAACTCAGGCAATGACAGATAAATGATTTGTCAGGATTATATAGCTAGTAAATGTCTGGGGCTAAATTTGAACTCAGATCTTCCTGATTCCAGTACAGTTGCTTCTAAGAGAACAAAAGGAAGGTTGCCCCCACAGTAAAGTAGATCAGCTTTGAAATTTGCATGCTAAATTTTATTCTGCATTTTAAAAGGAACACAAACTGTATGTAATAGATATGCAGAGTAATGGGTAATCCTCTTTCTATTCTGTGTATATGGAATGCCCATTTTATTTGATGTTTCATTTCAAGGATAATAATGGTTAAATTTAACAATTTCAATGACAAGCAATGAATTCCATGAATGCTTGGTGTGGAAGGGGGAAAGACCTCTAAATATAAAGGGAAGGAAGTTTGAATGACCCAAGATTATTCTGCACCCACTAGAAATCATGAAAGGAAATGGAATAACATATTCCAATATCACTCTAGTCTAAAAGCCCATTTCCCCCTTTTTTTTTTTTTTTTTTTTTTTAAATTTAATAGCCTTTTATTTACAGGATATATACATGGGTAACTTTACAGCATTAACAATTGCCAAACCTCTTGTTCCAATTTTTCACCTCTTACCCCCCCACCCCCTCCCCTAGATGGCAGGATGACCAGTAGATGTTAAATATATTAAAATATAACTTAGATACACAATAAGTATACATGACCAAAACATTATTTTGCTGTACAAAAAGAATCAGACTCTGAATTATTGTACAATTAGCTTGTGAAGGAAATCAAAAATGCAGGTGGGCATAAATATAGGGATTGGGAATTCAATGTAATGGTTTTTAGTCATCTCCCAGAGTTCTTTTTCTGGGCATAGCTGGTTCAGTTCATTACTGCTCCATTGGAAATGATTTAGTTGATCTTGTTGCTGAGGATGGCCAGGTCCATCAGAACTGGTCATCATATAGTATTGTTGTTGAGGTATACAATGATCTCCTGGTTCTGCTCATTTCACTCGGCATCAGTAAGCTTTTCTTTTGAGTGATTATTTATAATATTTTCAGCATCAGAATGACCAGTTTTACATAAAGTTTGTGGACATTTATGTTTTCTGCCTGTGGTGTACCCGGAGATGTTTTATTCATTAAGACTTGCAGAAAAACTCACCTATTCAACATACAATTTGCAAGAAGTTTGGATTACAGTGAAAGTTTGGTTTTTCCCCTGAGGCAATTGGGGTTAAAAGACTTGCTCAGGGCCACACAGCTAGAACTTGTTAAGCGTCTGAGATCTCATTTGAACCGAGGCAGCTCCTGACTTCAGAGCTGGTGCTCTATCCACTGCGCCACCTAGCTGCCCCAAAGGGAAAGTTTATATCGCTAAACACTCATCAATTCAAGAAAGACCGGATCAATGAATAAGGTATACCGCTGCAAATAAAAAACCCTGGGAAAGTAACGGGACAAAAGCCCCTAGCTAAACATCGAAAATCAATAACCCCAAAAATCAAAGGGATGATTAGCAAAACTTTAAAAATTAAATTAATAAAATTAAATTAAATTAATAAAATTTTAATTAATTAATTAAAAAAATTTAAGATAAAAAAAAAAGCATAAGAACCACAGAATTTACCGCTTAAATGAGGTGGTTGTCTATGCATTTTTAAAACGCTTCATTGGCCCTTTTCCATTTGTGCATCCCTACTATCACCTTCTCCAAACCTGTTGGGTACTTTTGCATTTTGGAATATCGTATTCCAAGATCTTTGGATTTACCTTCTTTTAGAATGGACACTGCCTCCTTCAAATAAAACCCTATTCTTATAACAAATACACACAACAAAACAATCCCGTGGTAAATTCCGAGTCTCCACATATCACCTCCGCCGAGAGAGCTCCAGCTGGGACCACATTTCCCAGAATCCCTCAGAGAGCCAGTTTCCCAGAATCCGTTTCGGCCGAAGACTCCCGAAACGGAAGCGGCGCGGCAGGTGCAGTCAGGGTTGGCCTCTGAACAATCTTCGTTCTGGAGGTAAAGTCCGTTCTGCGTTCGCGGACGTCTCGGGGTGATTGTGTCACGCGGGGCCGCAGGGCAATGGGGCGCGCCTGCCTTGAGGCGCGGCGTGGGGCGGGGAAAGCCCGCGAAGCCTCTGCGAGCCCCGCCCCCCCCCCCCCCCCCCCGGGAGACCACCGACACCGGGAGCATCCCGTGCCCCGCGGCCGCAGAGGGAACCGGATCCGGATCCGGGGGCGCGGGGTCGCCGTCCTCCGGCCTTCGGGCCTTGACCGCCCCTTGCCCCATCCTCTCTCTCGTTAGTAAACGCTGCTTTAGCGCCTCTCGTTGCTAAGCCCCGGCGATACAGAGAGAGGCCAAAGACACGCCCTTGCCCTCGAGGAGTTTGCAATCTAAAGGAACAAATTCGGGATTCTCCCGGCTGTTGGAAGCTAACTGGGTAAATCCTAAATGATGAACCGAGAATTGGCGCTAGAATTGAGAGAGGCTAGGGAAGGGGGGGTTTAATGCGGACTTGTAGGAAGCCAGAACGTGGCAGACGAGGAGGGAGGGCGTTCGTGGCGCGGAAGAGCCAGAAGCTGGGGTTCCTTGTTTGTGGAGGAGCCGGCGTGGCTCGTTGTGAAGACTGCGTGCGGGTACCGGGCTGTGAAAGGCTTTGAAGGCCCGGGCTTTTTGGTGTTGGTCCTGTGGGGGATGGGCACCCACTGGCGTTCCTTGAGTAGGGGTGGGTGTCATGGTCGAATTCGCGATTTAGGATCGCTTGTGGAGGATGGACTGAAGCGGAGAGAGGCTTCTCTGCCCCGAGCGTTGCCAAGTTTTGTTTTGTTTTGTTTTTGCTTCTTTAGAAGGTACTCTCACTTCTGAACTATTTTCCTTACTGTCGGAGGCAGGATCGTGGATAGAACGTGGGAGCTGTGGAAGCAGGAAGAGCAGCGTTCAGTTCCCTTCTCTAATACAACCTACCGGTGTGAGGCTGGGCAAACCACCTTAACTTTTCAGGGGTCTAGTTTTAAACGCTTAAATTTGGCAATAGTAAAAGATGTCTGAACTTAATAACCCAAAATTAATTCAAAATCAAACCCACAATGAATCTCAGGTGTGTCTGGCGGAACTTCCCTAGAGCCTTGGTTCTGCGTACACAACATGCTTTGCACTTGGAATGCATAAAGCCTGCCAGAAGCAGCTTGGCTCAGATTCAAGAGGCATCATATAAAAAAATCTGGGTCAAAAAGGGGCTACCAGTGGGAAAAGTTTTCAGAAGCCTAATTTAGATCACCTTGGTTTCTCTAATCTCTTCCACTCTCAGCCCATACTAATATTTATACATTCAATAGAGCGCTGTGGAGGTTGAGTCCATCCTGGAACCTTGTTGTTGACTCCGGCGGTAGTGGGGAAATCTGTTTCAGAAATATCAGTTTGGCGGCTATATGATGACTGGAGGCATTAACTAATGTGAAGGCTATTGCAGTAGTCTAGACAAGGGGTAATGAGGACCTGAAGTAGTATGAAGACAAGGAATAGAAATAAGAGTTGTTAAGGTCATATTGAGATCCAGGGCAAAACCTTGTCTAGGAGTGGCAATTTTCAGAAGTTACCAAGGATCCTAGTTGGAAAGGAGACCGCTCAGAAGCAAACAGCAGCAATATGACTCCAACCCTATGTGTGGACAGGTGCCTGTCTCCCAAATGCACTAATCAGAGACATCTTAAGGTACAAAGAGAATGCATTTATTTAATCCCTGCAGGGAGAAGCCCAGCCACACACTTGGGAGCCATCTCAGCTCCCACGCTGTACTCATGAAACCTGAGAAGCTTTGGCCTTGTCAGGATTTAAATAGCAAGACACAAGATTTTTCATGGGATAGACTAAAAGGAAGTAACCATCCTTGACCAAGGATCACCAATATTGTCTGCTTCCTGTGGGTCATATCACTTCCTGTAACTTCCTGTCACTTAGGTCTGATCTTTTAGAGATCATGTGACTTCATGTAATCCAGGGCCCAAGACCTGATCTTCTGGCTCTGGGAATGGGAATCTTGTGATTTAGGTCTAATTTCATAAACTGAGAAAACTTCATCCAACCAGTCCCATTCACCTAGGAACAGAGCAGGGTCTCTTGTTACGTAGACCCAGATTTAGGTCAGAAACTTGCAGAGTTCAGACCAGCAGGGCAATGCCAGACATCGTCCAGGGTCAGACATTGGTCTGACTTGGGAGCACCTGAAATCTTATAGATCCTCAACCTGAGCTCTCCTTGGGATAATACAAAATTCAGTGTCCCAAGAAGACCATCTAGACCACCCCCGCAGAAGAGCAAAAGCCTGGTCCTAACATCATGTCAGAAAATAAGCTGGAAGAATGAGCAAACAAAAGAACAAAAAAGTCTCACCCTGAAAAACTATCATGGGAACAGGGGTATTGAAGACACTAACCTAGAGAAGAATATGATTCCAAGATAACCATAAACAAAGCCTCAAAAAACCCCCAAAAAGCTCAGACACAAATTAATTACATGAAGAGATGAAGCTAGACATTTTAAAAGTTCTAAAATGTTTTTATCAGTGAAATAAAAGCACTAAAGAAAAATATTGGAAATTAAATGAGAGTAATGGAAGAAATAATTGGAAAGAGAATTAACAAGAGATTCAAAACCTTGCCCATGCAATAAACTCCCTCAAAAATCGAATGGATTAAATAGAAGCTAATGATTCCATGAGACCAGAAAAAAATAATAAAGTCCAAAGGCCAAAAAAATTTAAGAATCATTAGACTACCATGATCTGAAAAAAAGCATAGATATTGTACTTAAAGAAAAAAAAAATTTAACTGTCTCCATTTCTTGGAACTAGAGGATAAAATGAAAATTTAAAAAAATTATCAGTCTTCTAAAAAAAAACCTTCAAAATTAAAATTCTGAGGAACATAATTTCAAAACTAAGAGCTCTTAGGTCAAAAGAAAAAAGAAAAACAAACCTGTACGCATCCAGAAAGAAGGAATTGAGGTACCAAGTAGTCATAGTTGGGATCACACATGATTTAGCAGCCACACTCTAAGGAGCGGCAATCTACAAATATTATATGCCACAAAAAAAAAAAAAAAAAACAACAGGAATAAACAGTGTTAAAAGACTAAACAAGAATAAACTGTCTCTATTCTGATATGAAGAAATGATACTTAAGATTTTTCTGAACCCTGGCATCTTGAGGAGTTCTAAAGAGAACTTAAGTCTAATTGAAGTGGTTCTGTTATGTTAATGGTTTTACAAAGAGAATGAAAAGGGGGGGGGGGGGAGGGAAGAATATACTAAATGGGAGGAGGCTAAAGGGAAAGAAAGACTGGGGAAATTATATAATCAGGATGCTCAAGGAGACATCTGTATAAACAAAGAGTAGAGAGCAATTGACATGACCCACATTTACTTGAATTGGACAGAGAGGGAAGAACACAGAGTTGGTTACAGAAATATTTCACTCAGTAGGGAGTAAGAAGGGAAAGGAAAAAAGGGAGAACTTTGAAAGAACTAGAAACTCTCATAAATATAAGAAATAAGTACAATTCCAGAAGACTAATGATGAAATTCACTACCTGCTTCATGATAGAGGTGAAGGAGACATATTTTTTGGACATGATCAATGCTGAAATTTGTTTTGCTTGACTATATATGTTTGTAATGGGGTTTGTCTTCCTTTTGTTCTGTTTGGGTGGGAGGAGAGAGATTTTTACTGATTGAAAAAAATTAAATACAATTAAAAATAGAAATGGGGAAATTTGGATAGTAGATTTCTTTGGGGGAAGATGAGTTCCATTTTGGACATGTTGATTTTGAAATGCCTGTGGGACATTCAAATAGATAAGTCATCTAAGCAGTTGAAGATGGGAGTCTGGAAGCTTAGTAGAGACTTTAGGCTAAGAGAGAGATTCGTAGATAGCTTATCTACAAAGAAATGATAATCTAATTCATGGAACTTGTTGAGATCACCAGAAGTGCTTAAGGAGAGAAGAGGAATCAGAATAGAATCCTTAGTATGACTCCAGAGTGAGGAAGATGATCCACCAAAGGAAACTGAGAAGTGGTAGTCAGTCAAGTAGTAAGAGAATCAGGAATGAATAGTAGTATCACAAAAAGAAATTATCTTTTTTTTTTTCCTATTTATTTACTTATTTTTTTTAATAGTCTTTTATTCACAGGTTATATGTATGGGTCACTTTACAGCATTGACAATTGCCAAACCTCTTGTTCCAGTTTTTCCCCTCCTTCCCCTCACCCCCTCCCCCATATGGCAGGATGACCAGTAGATGTTAAATATATTAAAATATAAATTAGATACACAATAAGTATACATGACCAAATCGTTATTTTGCTGTACAAAAAGAATCGAACTCTGAAATATTGTACAATTAGCCTGTGAAGGAAATAAAAAATGCAGGTAGACAAAAATATAGGGATTGGGAATTCAATGTAATGGTTTTTAGTCATCTCCCAGAATTCTTTTGCTGGGCATAGCTGGTTCAGTTCATTACTGCTCCATTGGAACTGATTTGGTTCATCTCATTGCTGAGGATGGCCAGGTCCATCAGAATTGGTCATCATATAGTATTGTTGTTGAAGTATATAATGATCTAAAAGAGATTATCTAGAAAGGGATAATGAAACAGCAAAAATTTCAGAGACTACCCAGGATGAGAAATGAGAAAAGGCTATTGGATTTAGCAGTTTAAGAGTAAGTTAAGAGTAAGAGATCATTGGAAGCCCTAAAGAGGACCTTTCAATCAATAGGTAGAACTGAAAGCAAGGTTGCCAGAGATTGAGAAGTTAGCGGTAGTGAGGCAGTGGAGGAAAACATTCCTAAAAGGTTGGCCGTGAAGTAAAGGATAGTAGCTTGAGAGAATAGCAAGGTCAAATGAAGACTTTTAAATGATGCAAGGGAGACCCAGACATATAAGGGTCATGAAAAGAATTAGTGAACAAGAATAGATTGAAGATGAAAGTAAAAATGATAAGGGGTGGGTGCAAGTTCTCAGAGGATACAAGAGGGAATGAGTATCAAGAACACAGGTGGAAGGATTAACTTTGGCAAGGAGAAGACTAGCTTTTTCTTTAGAGAGGAGCAAAAAAAAAAAAAAAAGATACAAATGAGGAAGTGTAAGAGTTTTAACATAGAAATAGAAGGAACTCAAAGTGTACACCTCTTATAAGGAAAGTAGGAGGAGGTGAGATCCTATCTGAGAGAGAGTTGACAGGAAATGTGGATGATTTGATGAGAAATTTGGAGTAGCCAATGTAGAGTGTAGTAGAGAATCCGATAAGGATAAAAGGACTCCTGTGCTGCAGTGAGTGAGGGACAAGTTAAGATTAGATTCAGTCAGCAGATTACATGATTTGCTCCAAGATCCTTTAATGGATCACAAGTATGATCAGAGAAAATAGTTGAAAGAAGCAACTCAGCTTTCGAGTATAACAAGGCATGACTGGAATAAAACAAAAGGGCAAAAACCTTGGTGGAAATTTTGACTTAATATTTGAAGACAAGTGCAAGAGATAGAAACATTTATTTAATACTTATCCTAGTTAGTTACTGCCTCTTTGCCCGTTTAAGCTTTAAAGATAAGAGATGCAGTAACACATATCCTCTACCTTAGGGGTCTTAGCTTGGCAACCATATACTTATTAATTTTTTTGTTTGTTTAGTAGCTTTTTATTTTTCCAGATACATGCAAACATGTTTTCAACATTCACCTTTCCAAAACCTTGTTTTAAATTTTTCTCCCACTGTTCCTGACCCCTATTAGAAAACATGAGAAAGTGGGGAAAAAAAGCAAACAATAAGAAGAAAAAAAGGTTAAAATACTATATTCTGATCCATATTTAATCGTTTCCATAGTTCTTTTTCTGGATGCAGATGACAGTTTCTATCATGTCTGTTGGAATTGCCCTGAATCACCTCATTGTTGAAAAGAGCTGAGTTCATTACAGTTGGTTATCACACGATCTTGCTGCTGTGTATAATATTCTCTTGGTTCGCCACTTAACACCAGTCATGAACTTATTTTTGAAAAAAATATTTTGATAATAATGGTAACTAAACATTTATCTGGTGCTTCCTATATGCCAGGCACTGTGCTTTACAATTATTATCTCATTTAGTCCTCACAGCAACTCTTGAGAGGTAGATACTATTATTGTCCTCATTTTATAGTGGAGGAAACTGAGATAAAGAGATTAAATGACGAGGCTATGGTCACAAAGCTAGTGAATGTCAAAGACTGGATTTGAACTTCATTCTTTCCGACTTTGGGCCCGTGCTGTATTTACTGTACTTACTACCTAGCTGCCTATATTTTAGAATAGTTGATTTCCTAAGAAGTGGTACGTAGGCTTCAACAAATTGCCAAAAGGAGCAAACGTTTAGAAATCATGTCCTATTCTTTCTTATCCTTTCAGTTTCTTTATGTGCAATAACACAGAATCAAAAGGAAGTTGCCTCATGTAAGTATGGAAGACAGAATTTTGATGTACTCAATACCGCATAACACCTATATAACTACAAAATCCAAATTTTCTTTCTAGAAGGGAAAGTGAAAAGTATAAATTGTTCTTCAAGTTCTTACTTCATTCTGCATCAGTTCATAGAGATCTTCCTAGTTTCCTAGGTTCTTCTGGAACCATTCATTTTGTCATTTCTTATAGCATGATATGCCCATGACCTTCGTATACCACATCTTATTTAGTCATTCCCTAATAGACTTTAGTTTTCAATTTCTGACTTATGAAATGAGTTCCTATAAATGTTTTTTGTGCATATGAATCCTTTTTTTAATGTGGAAGGGTAAGAGAAACTGGTTTCTAATGTTGCAAGTTATCAGATTGAAGAAAATGTTTCTCAAAAGAGTAGAAGAAATACTCTCAATGAAGAAATGGGAAAAAAGAAAGTGAAAAAATAGGAAAATTTCACCTAGAAGTTGAAGAATAAAGAAATCTAGTAGACAACAAAGAAAGAAGTGCCAAGGAGAATACCATTAAGTAATTGGGGCTACATGAAGCACAAAGCTGTCCCTGAAGAGGGAAGAATTGGGCCATATTTGAAAAAAAGTAACATTTGCTTCCAAGAATGATGATAAGATCTGTAGGTACCTTCATTTGGGAAGTCATCCAGTAATGGTGAGAAAAAGAAGATAGCAGTGGTGTTAGGTGGTACTCTGCTGAGGATTAGCAAATCAACTATTTATCAATTTAATATGATGAGTACAAGAGTACAATGAGTACAAGAAAGATTTGTTGTCTTCCAAGAGAACATATGTAGGACATGATAGAGCATTTTGCTCTATTTGTTGAGCCTGATGACCATTCTCTATTTTTGGTGATTGATGTGAAAATAAATAATACTCCATTCTCTCTCACCCTCTCAACTGAAGATTTCTCCTCATGTTATACTAAAAAACAAACAAACAAACCACATGTGGTTGGTTCTTTATGTATGCCTTCTCTGCTTCTCTACATCTCAAAATACGTCATCTCACATTCTCTTCTTTGTTTTAATCTATCATGAACGATGACTCTGCTTATTAAAACGTCTTAACTCCAGTTAGACATTTCCATTTGACTTGGAAATTTTCTATCTAGATATTCTAGAAGCATCTTAAGCTTATCATGTCTGAAACTGAACTCATCGCTTCCCCCAAACTATACATATATTCTTGATTCTGTCATCTCCTGTCTTCTCTGGTAGATGAAATATGTAATCTCTTTCCAGTCTTTAGGCTGTCTTTATTTATTAACTCCTTCCCTGTTGCCTAAAACATATTCCAGACCCTCCCTTCCCTCCAAAAAAATCTCACTAGATCTTAGCACACTCTTTTGTACAGTCACACACTACTCTTACCTTTATTTTCTGTCCTTTCACTCACTTCTTGACCCTTTACAATTTATCTTCTAATTTTGATGGAAATTACTCTAAAATTGCCAATAATCTCTTAATTGATCAAACTGATGATCTGTTCTAAGTTTTCATCCTACTTAACCTTTATGGTATATTTGGTACTGTTCTCTGTGTTCTTTTGTGAAATTCTTTGTTCTTTGTTAATTTTTCTTCTACCCACCTGGCTTCCTCAGTTATCTTTGCTGGTTCCTCATCAATATCATGCCCCTTAATTGGGTATTCTCCAAAGTGTCTTGAACCTTTTAAAATTTTTTTCACACTCTCACTCAGTGACCTAGTGAACTTGTAGGAGTTTAATGATAATTTCTAAATATATATGACTCCTAAATCTATATATCTAGACCTATCTCTCCTGAGTTTCAATTACACATTTTCATTTGCCTGTGCGAAATTTCCAACTGGATATTTCATAGGCACCTCAAAATCAATATGGCTAACATTGAACTAGGTACATTTTGCCCCAACCCATCCCTTCTTAGAACTATTTCAGTGCAGCTAGATGGATAGAGCCCCAGCCCTGAAGTCAAGAGGTCCTGAGTTCAAATGTGGCCTCAGACACTTAATACTTCCTGGCTGGATGACCCTGGGCAAGTCACTTAACCCCACTTGCCTCAGCAAAAAAAAAAAAAAAAAAGAACTTCCCTATTTCAAGCAGGGCTTCTAAAACTTGTAACCCTAAGTAACTAAGTATTAAAAAATAGCTATACAAATCAAACATTTATTGATAATAAATCATAATTTGCAACTCATTAATGTTCAGTTACAAGACCCCACATGAGGTCACAAACCACAGTTTAAAAAGCTGGGCCCTAAATAACATCAGGTATCTTTCTAGTGAGATTTGTAACCTTGATGTTAACTTTGAAAGTTCACTCTTCCCATCCATTCATTTGCCAGTTCATATGATTCCTTCTCCCACATCACTTTCATCTTTTCCCTTTTTTCCATTCAGAGGGCCCCTACCCTAGTTTAGCCCTTATTATCTCTTGCTTCAACTTTAGCAATAACTTTCTACTAATGTGGCTCCCTCCCTCAGGATTTTCCTCTCTCTAATCTCTTCTTACAGTTGCCAAAGTGATTTTTCCAGAATACAGACTATCTCATCCTAGAGCCAAAATGGAGAAGAGATTTCTGTTTGCAGAGATAAAAGATCCACAAGTATTTCATGTGTTTTCAGATTTTTTGCTATATTGCATTAATTTTTCTTCCTTTTTAAAAATTTGTTATACAAGGAAGCTTTTTAGGAGTGAAAGGGAAAGGATATTGAGGGAAACTATACTGATATACAAAACAAAAGACATTAATAAAAGCTTTTTTTTTTTTAAGTAAATATAGAGAAAAAAAATTCCAAGCTATATATAATGAAGATTTGTGGTTTCATATGCAGTTGTATATTCTATAGTTAAAAGATAATCCTTGTTAGAGATAAAATATCAGACTAATCCTTTGTCCTGGTTTATGTGCTTCCGTATCATATTCTTCCTCAACATGATATCTGAATCTTCAAACTCAGGCCTGGATATAAAGCTTGACATTCGTACATTGAAGCAAACAAAGCTTCAAATGTTGATTTTTCACTTGATACAAGTCTGAACACAACGAGGGCTTCCAGTATCTATCTTCATCATTGTCAGCTTTTTTTCTTCCCTTTCAACCACAGGAGCAACTTTTTGTTCTTTCTTGTTGGTGGTTTCCCACTCAAGAACCACTATTACCAGTCACTCCTAATTCCCAGGTCCTCTGAAGAATCTCTGTCTAGTACAGTGCTTATACCAGTCTTACCTCAATCAGAGGTCTTTAGAGCTCTCTGGCCACCACTTCATCAGCGGTGGTTTTATGTACAAGGACAGTCACATGCAAGCTTAAGATCTTTTATTCCACATGTACACATCCTACCCTTCTGACCTGCTCACTCTTAGTGAGCTCCTGACTATCTCCTAGTAAACTGCTAGTAAGAAACTCCACCTACTTCCTGGTCCCCACAGCTTATATAGGGTGTATGAGGTCACACGCACAGCTAATCAGAGAAGGAGACACCTCCCATTGATTCACATCTCAATGCCACCAGAGTTTTCACTCACAAGGCAGTCCTGCTTTACTGTAATCTTCTGGTTCTATCCTCTGAAGGCAAGTAGAATACATCTAATCTCTCTTCCATGCAAATCCTTCAAATATTTGAGGACAGCTGTCACATCCTTCCTAAATTTCCTCTTTTCTAGGCTAAACACCTTATTCATTTCCTCAGACCTTCCTCATGGGACAGAAAATCACATCCAGGGATCTCAGGCTTCGAGGTCTTAGTACTTCCTGATTGCACTGTCTGTGTTTCCTCTTTGGACCCTTACACTTGCTAAATTGAACATTCACCATAACATACAAGGACTCTTTTTTCCCCCTTAGTAGTATTTTATTTTTCCTAAAACACATATAATTTCATACATTCATTTTTGTAAGACTTTGTGTACCAAATTTTTCTTCCTGTTTTGTTTCCCCCTTCCCCAGGACAGCAAGCAATCCAATATAAGTTAAACATGTACATTTCTGTTAAACATCTCCATATTTATCTATACAAATGTAGAGAGGAATTTAGGACCTTGGAGATAGCATATAAACTAATGGTGAGGTAGTCTAGGGAAGAAGTCAAGAGACATCCAAACCAGATAGGTGGCCCTCAGCAATGTAGAATCTGGCAGTCCAGAAGACTTGCCATCCAGTATGACTTTGGTGTTAGGTTTCTGCTTTCAGAGCCTGTCTTTCAGGTTCAGGATTGGGAATCTCTTTAGAAAACAGACTGAAAAGGAAGCTGGTGAAAAGGAGAGGAGTTATTTGGGGATGGAAAGTGGTGAGGTTGGAGGAAAGTGAAACTGGCACTTGTGGCCCAACAGTGGAAGGAAATGATTTTCTCTCTGTTATTCATATTCATTGTTTCTTACCACACAATCATAATATATGATTTTTAAAACCTACATAAGAATTTATGGTTTCATACGAAGTATTTTTTGGCTTTTTTTGTGTTAGAATCTTTGTGTTTAAGTTCATAATAAAAAAATTTAAAAATCACTAGAAAAGGTAGAGACCAAAAAACATGATGGAAAGGAAGAGGGATTTCAGCTATTCATATATTTGCTTATTGTATCCACAAAGGTCTAGAGAACATGCCATACAAGGAATAATTGGAGGAACTGTTTTAAGAGGAGATGTGGAAAACTCTTAGTGGAAAAGGATTAGACTCATTCGGTTTGGAGAAGCCAAGGAACTGTAGGGTGGGAGTTATAAAGAAGCAGATTAGTAAGGAAAGATAAAATTCCAATGATTGAAACTATCCAGAAATAGAATAGGTTGCTTTAAGAGAGAACAGGTTCTTCCTTACTAGAAGTTCTCACAAGTTGAGTGATTGCGTGTCAGGTATGCTTTTAAGATATTTTTGGTCAAGTACAAACTGAATTGGATCACCTCTGAGTATCTTTTCCAATTCTGAGATTCACTGTTTCTTTGATATATGAGCTATTAGTAAAAATAATGAAACAGATTTGGGCAAGTAGTTTCTGTAATCGTTCCTGTAGCTTTTTTAGTCTCATTTCATAGATAACAAATAAGCTAAAGGATTTGCCTTTGGTCACATAGATAATTACTGGCACAACTATCCAATTTACTCTTTTATCTTGATGTCTGTGTGGCCACTTTGGAAATCAAACTCTTGATTCTTTATATCAAGTGTGTGAAACAGGAAAGGGAATGAGAATTACTCTCCTTGAATTAAAGGAAGTTATCGGTACTGAGATGTTGCTGTCTAAGTTTCAAATCACGTAGCCAGTTAATAATAGCTCATTCAATTTAAGGCATGTTTCTTGTGTCAGAAACCACCCCCTGTTCCTTGTAATATTCTACAAGCCTGGGAACAAGAATTGGCAAACCATAATCTTCTTGATCCTTTCTTGTGTCTTACCCAAGGAAAGGGCAGGACAACTCTGTCTGGGCTCATTCAAATCTATCTTCTGTGTGATGTGAAAAAGATAGGAAAATCACACCAAACAGTTATTTATAGTGGTTTAGCCTGTTGATCCTGGGAATTACAAGATCAGATCCCTCATGTCCTCTTTCTTCCCCTAGCCCTGCATTCTCTTGACTTTATCTATCTCCAAGAGGGGAATACAGAAGAAGAAATGGCTCCTGTGTTCCTGACAACCAGATCCCAGGTAAATTGATCTTTCCTAAAACGTAGTTACAATTTCTAGAATGGCTTCCTTTTTCTTCCCTCATTATGAAGCTTCTCTGCTCAGTTTATCCATCTAGGAACAAGATTCCCCAGTTCTTCATCCCTAAGAAACTGCCCCCCATCTTGGTGCATGAAAAATTATGTAAGGAATGTTTCCTCCTCTGTTGCCTTCCCTCAGTGTGGCTTCTCTCAGTTGACTTGGAGACAAAATGCTTTCAGCCTTATTTCTTATTCACAGTACACAGGACGGAAATCCTTAAACATTATTTGACCTACTTTCTTTCTATCCCATCTAACTCTTTTAAGTGCTTTTTATCAACTCCTTTTCCCCAGGAGTGAGGAGTCCATGGATGAACAAGAATGTATTTGTTTCAGGAATCAGTTACATTCAAGGATGTGGCTGTGAACTTCACCCAGGAAGAGTGGGGGCAACTGAACCCTGCACAAAGGGAATTGTACAGAGAAGTGATGTTGGAGAACTATAGAAACCTTATGTCATTGGGTAAGGATAACTTCATCCTAAATTTCAGAAATATAGGGAGGGGCCACCATCATGACAGTTCAAGGGATATGAGTGTCTCAGAGGAAATTGCTAAGACTTGTGCGGCTTTTCATTTGCTCATCTGAGTTTTACTTTGTGATTCAGGTCAGAGATTTCTAATCATTTTTGAAAGATCCATGATGGATTGGGTTGAAAATAAGTGGTTTCATTTCTTATTCCATCCTCTTGTCCCATTTTGTTCCTTTACTATTCTCCATTCCCAGAGGTTCTGGAAATAAGCCTTGAGCCTCCTTCAGAAAATCATTCAACTCCTGGCTTTGCTATCCTGTCCTAACTCAGTAGGGTGGTAGCAAGTTATGGTAGAAAAAGGGAGGAGTTAGAAGAAAATGGATTCATCCCAGTCAGTTCTTGCACTTAAATTACTTTGTTTTAGCATTTGTTTACTCATATATAAAGTAAAAATGTACTAGATTATATAGTAATTTTCACATTAGATAAATATATTTCCCTTCTCTTTGCAGAAAAAGGGCTGGAATTGACTTCTGTGAAAATTCTGTGTCTCCAGGACAAACTGCTAAGTCTCATTCCCTTCTCTATAAACAGGACTCCCTATTTCCAAACCTGATGTGATCTTTCAATTGGAGCAAGGACAAGAACCTTGGATGCTTGATGTGCAAGGAACTGAAGGGAGAGAAGTCCCAAGAAATACCTCTTTGGGTGAGTAAGAGATAGCCAGTGATTTTAGGGAAATAATAGCTTAGGTGTTTAGTGAGAACTCTTGGTGACATTGAAGCCTGCTGAGATTGTTTTGCGATAGACCCAATCAGGGATATTTTTTTCTCACCCTGTATTGGTGGACATGAGAAATGCGTTTTTCCTTAACCATATTGCTTCTGCTTCCTCTCATTTTAAACTGCATACCCCTTATCTCTCCATATGTTCCAAATCACATCCTCATCCTTATGTATTCCTTGTTATTCTTATTCATCAAGTTCCCCCACTTTTAAGGATGCTGAAATGTTAACTCTGTTTCTAAATAAGCTCAATAATATTTTTTGTTTACCTTGCTGATTATTTTCCCCTTTCCTTAATTCTTAGCTCTTTGCATTATCCCAATTCCTTAATTTCAATCCTATTGATGCTTGCCCAGTGACTCTGTAGACATTTTTAGAATCAATATTCATATTCTATCAGATTATTATAAACAGCACAAAATAAATTAATTTATGTTCTTTATTATACTTATTATTATTATATTAATTTATATCTTTTCCTTTAGTTTCAGGCTGGGAGAAAAAGCCTAAGACCTATAAGTCAGTTCCAAAGCAGAACATTTCAAAAGAAATGAAATCAACAGAGATATTAACAGAAAAATCCACAAGAGAAATTACAGTACCTGAGGTTAGATTGGAAAACTCAGAAGAGAAGATGTTGGAAAATTCTCTTTCCCAAGAGAAAAATTTCAAGAAATTTTCAGTAAATGCCTCCAAAAATTCCAATAAGGACAGAGGCTCTGAATGTAATATATGTGGGAAAACCTTCAGACATATAAGTAGCCTTCGGAGACATCAAATTACACACACAGGAGAAAGACCCTATGAATGTAATGAATGTGGGAAAGCTTTCTTTGACTGTTCATCCCTTACTATACATGAAAGAATTCATACTGGAGAAAAACCTTATGAATGTGATGAATGTGGGAAAGCCTTCTTTGACCGTTCACATCTTAATCGACATCAGAGAATTCATACTGGGGAAAAGCCCTATGAATGTGATCAATGCAGGAAAGCCTTCTTTGACCGTTCATCTCTTACTCAACATCAAAAAATTCATAGTAAAGAGAAGCCATATGAATGCAGTCAATGTGGAAAAACCTTCATCCAAAAAAGGAACCTTAAACGACATCAGATAACTCATACAGGAGAGAAACCCTATGAATGTGGTGTATGTGGGAAAATTTTCAGTCACAAATCATCTGTAATCCAGCATCAGCGACGTTATGCCAAAGAATAACCCTGGGAATTTTAGAAATTTTGGGAAAACTTCAGCCAAAATTGTCACTTTATTAAATGCTAAAGGATCTAGGCATGATGAGAGACTACATAAAAAATTAGGGTCAATCTCCCATATTTTAAATAAACCTATTATTTAAACTTAGTACTATTTTTGATTTAACTTTTCTCCCTTTCTCTGCCAAGCAAAAGAGCAAGTGGCCTGTGGGTAGCATATCATGAACCTGGTGTCAAATACTAAGTACAAAATGAACTGAAAACTTTTCCAAAAACTGAATCTTCTTGGCCTTGTTGGGCCTCATTCTGAGAGGGACACAGATACTCAAGAGGAAACTTAAGGTCTTCTTCTCTTCCTAAAGCATACACCTTCCTTGGCACGATGTCCAGGTAGGTCATGTTTTCTTAATGAATAACAGCTTGATTCTAAGGTTGGGTGGTCTGGGGCCAGCTTGACATCTCATATAAGGCTGAATCAGTCAGCAAGCATCTGTGTTCTAGACACTGAGCTAAATCCTGAAAATGCCAAGAAAGGCAAAAAAAGCCCTTGCCCTCTGGGAGCTTAATTCTGAAAGAGGCATTATAGGTACATGCAAGATAATATGGGTCAGATAGAAGTGGAGAATGTATCAGAAACTGGGAGGTCCAGGAAAGGCCTCCTGAAGATAGGAACAGGCTTGAAAGAATCCAGGGAATAAGGAGGTGGGGGTGAAATGGAGGGTAAAGCATTCCAAGCATGGAAGCAGCCATTGTAAAGACCCAAGGCAGGAGAGAGCTGGTAGGACAGTATAGCTGTTGCATCCAGGGGAGTAAAGTGCGGGAAGACTAGCATAGTAAGTAGGGGCTGGGTTGGGTAGTGTTTTATTTTATTTTATATTTATTTATTTAGCTAGCTAGCTAGCTGAGCCAATTGGAGTTGAGTGACTTGCTCAGGGTCACATCTAAGAAGTGTTAAGTGTCTGAGGCAAGATTTGAACTCAGGTCTTTCTGATTCCAGGGCTGGTGCTCTATCCACTGCACTACCTACTTAGGCTTTGTGTAGCGTTTTACACACCAGAAGATTTATATTTGATCCTGGAAATAGAGAGAAAGGAGAAAACTCAACCTTGAGAACTGAGTGGAATATGAATTAGAATATATTCTCCAATGGAATTAAATAATTTATAGCCCAGTAGTGAATGTAATGTTGCCCTCTATCTCTTGTGGGAGTTCCAGATATTTAAAAAAAAAAAAAAAAGCTGTTAATTTTCACATTAGGTGTAAGCCCATTAACTTTGCCTTTGATGCCCTTCTGTTAGCCAACAACTTTACAGTCACTAAGCATCAAATCCAGCTTCCTTGACCTAACATTCGAAGCTTCCCACAATTTGGCCCTATCTTGTTGAACCAATCTGTTTCTTACTTTTTTTCATGAATTCTCCACTTCAGCCAGACCTACCAACTGTGTTTCCCATTTCTAAACCTGATGTGATCTTCCTATGAGAGCAGGAAGAGATGGATGCATGGGATAAAGAGAGAATTCCCAAGAAATATCCACTAGTCATTTAACATGTTTATAAGAACTAGGCACATTCCTCCTACTTTTAACCCCAATGCAATTCTTTTCTTCCACTTCCACCTTTCCTCATTTTACAGATTAGTCTGCTTTTGAAAGATGCTAATACAGTAGTAATTTTCCGTATCATTTTTCCACTTTTAGCATTTGTCAACTTTTGGCCTTTCCAGGCCATATTCTAGTCTTCCTATAGTAGGATCATGCACACTTTTGATTGCTGTTCTCTTTAGCAGCCATGCCAGAGATGTGGATAGATCCTCCATCTTCCATCTGTGAGGAAGAACACGCCATCTCCTCCCCCTTCTACCTCTGCTTCCTCATTATTATTTCCTTTTCCTCCTTGGTGGACCCTGCCTAGTGTCCTGTATATCAAATGGTAGCTTAATTGGCAAGTAAGTTGGACAACTCCTATAAGGGAAGTGGATAAGATATTTGGCATTCCTGCTGCCTGAGACATGTAAGGCTGAGCTTGAGGGAAGTGAGTATCAGCGATTTTATCAGAGCTGTGACCAGTTGTGGTGATGGAGTCTGAGCTAGTAGAGTAGCTGAGCATGGATAACCCAATTGGGGATGTAGGGGAAGGGATTCATGGATTGGCACAAAGTTAAACTAGATGACTTTTAAGTTGCTTTTGAACTTTTAAGAATACGTGATTTTGTGATAGTTAAAATTTTATGAAATGTTTTTATTTCTATATCTGTTTGCAGTGTTTTAAGTCACCATTTGAGTGGAAATAGGACTGCAGTTTAATTTTTTGCTATTTTATCTTTAATTTGATATTAATCTTGGCACTGAGAAAAACAAATCAGAATCTAGAATAGTATCAAGTTCAGTGTTGCTTTGGCAAACTAAATGAACTGCAATGTACTTTATTTCTTATAAAGAATCTAGAATGTAGATCTATCCCCAAAGGGACTCAAGATCTTACAAAGTAATTACATCACTATGTAAAGGCCCAGACAATGTAAAATGGACAGGTGCTACTACAAAGCAAACCTATGGGATTGCTGCAGATAGGAGGAAGTGAGATAGATGAAAGATCCTCAGTCTACCCGCCTACCACACCATGAGGCAATTGTGTGGAATCAAACATGAACAGGTCGTTTGACATACTTAATTGTACTGCAGAAATCTTAAAAACCCTTTGAAATTATTATAGTACTTTAGACAGGATGGTAATGTCATTAAAAGAACAACAACAAACAAACAAACCTTGAGGTTTTAACTATAATAGTTCCAAGAACTCAAAAGTTGTTTAGTTGTTTTAGTTGTGGCTGATTCTTTGTGACACTTTTGGGGTTTTCTTGGCAAAGATACTGGAATGATTTGTTATTTCCTTAGCTAGCCTATTTTACAGATGAGGAAAGTTAGGCAAACAGGGTTAAGTGACTTGCCCAAGTCACACAGCTAGTGTCTGAGGCTGATTTGAATTCAGATCTTCCTGACTTCAACTCACCACTCTATCCACTGTACAACTTAGCTGCTCTAGTAGTAATGTCATGTTAAATTTTGACTGTTCCAAGAACTAAAAACAAAAAATTCCTACTAAGAGGACTATTAAAAAAAAAAAAAAAGATCAGGTCATATGTGCATACTTAAGTGTTGAATTTTAAGTTTTTAAAAAAATTCTTTGTAAAAACAAAATAAAATTTATTAAAATATTACCCTATCTGGACTCCTCATACCTTCCTACCCCCTATATTCCTACCCCCTATATTAAGTTCTATCAGCTTGATCTTGGAAAAGAAACATCTCTTGTATGTATATGCTCCCATTTTCTATTGTCACTGCCACAACTCTAGTCAATCATTCAATCTTATCAATCTTTGTTAAGCAGCTACCATGTGCCAGGCATTGTGCTAAAAATTCTGGATACAAAAAGAGGTAAAAGGCAGTCCCTGCCCTCAAATATAATGTTATGGGGCAGACTGTATGCAAACAAATATATACAAAGTAAGCTGTGTGCAGGATAAGTAGGAGATAGCTGCCTGAAGAAAGCAGAGGTCTTTAAGACCTCTTTAAGAGGGCTTAGAGAAGGCTTCTAATAAAAGATGAAATTTTAGTTGAGACTTAAAGGAAGCCAGGAAGGTCAATAGTCAACATAGGAGGAAGAGCATTTTAGATATGGAGAAGAGTCAGAGAAAATGCCTTGCGCTGAGAGATGGAGTGTCTTGTTTATGTCAGTTATCACTGAATCAGTGTGTTTTGGGGAGTAGGAAGAATGGAAAGGTAAGAAAATGCTGGCTTGTGAAGGTCTTTGAGAACAAAACAGACTCATCCCCCAGTATCTGGGCAATTACAGGAGCCTGCTGTCCTGCCTGAAGGTTCTTCCCCCTCCAGGCTGTCCTCCACTTAGCTATCCAAGTGCCACCTCTCTTTATTCAGTAAACTCCTGTTGTTCTCTTCTACTTTCAGGACCAAATATACAATCCTCTATTTAAGGCCCTGTAAAGTAGGGCCAATTTCCAGTCTTTGTAAGCTTTATTCTCCATGTGCTCTCACAGTCCTGTCACACTGACTTTTTCTCAGGCATTTTCCCTGGAAAAATTTTCCCATCCCTTTTGCCTAGAATGCTCAGTCCTGGTCCCCAACTTCCAACTTTCCTGGCTTCCTTTAAGTCTTAGCTCAAATTCCAGTTTTTGTACAAAGTCTTTCCTTAGAGTCCCTAAATGTAGTATTCTTATATCCAAGTTATCCTATAAATATCTTATTTATACATAGTATTTTGCATATTGTCTCCTCCTTGACTATAGTGAGTTCATAGAGACAGTATCTTTGACTTTGTATCATCTGCTCTTAGTACAATGCATGGCATGTAAATGCTTAGACTTGACATATATATTTGAATGGGAAAAATTCTTTAAATGGGCTAGTGATGCTTTGTTAATAGGGAAAATAGGAGTAAGCTGAATAATTCAAGTTCTGAAATGCAGCCCCTATACATTTGAATCTGTGAAATCTAATTACACTTTAGAGTTGTTCCATTTCCAGTGGTTGACTTTAGGTCGCATACCAATGAAAAGATGTCCATTACAGAAGAATGTACTTGAAAATGTTAAGATATTGCTGCGACTTCTGTGGCTGAGTTTCTGTGACTTGTCAGGCTAAGGCACCATTCTTAGAAATGATCTCTCACTAACAACCTTCCACGCCCAGCTGCTTCATCCTCAAGGTAATGCAAAGGCCTTGACAGAAATAGAGACTACATTTCCCAGAACTCGTGGAGCTACATGGCCTCCCATTCAGACTCGATTTCCCAGAATCCATCTTCAGGACGGACTGGGGCGGAGCCCTCTGGGAAATGTAGTCCGAGAGTGGAATTTGGGGCGGCTTGAAGTGGTAACGGGTGCGCAGGCGTGATAGCGTGTTGGACCCGAAGTGTAGGACTTTGGACCATCCTAGGTCTAGAGGTAAAGGCCGCTCCGTCGGCGCGCGCTTGCATAGGTGGGGAGATTGAGATTGTGTCTCGAGAGGCCTGCGGGAAGCCGGGGGCGCGGAGCCTTAAGGCTGGGAACGGGGTGGAAGGTGTAGCAGCTGGGGGCCGGGCTTGCCCTCTCTCCTCCCAGGCAGCAGTTACGACTTCTCTCGTGCCCACCCTCGTACGTGTTCTTGTCCTTTCGCGGGTCACCGTGGGTGGCGTCGTGCGTGCAGGTTCCAGTGTGGGTCTGGGTATCTCCGCACCCTTCTGGGCTCCAGGCTGCCCATGCGCAGGCAGTTATTTAGCGCTTCCTGAATGCGGGAGCCCGCGCCTAGAGCCGGGAGGGTCAGCAGCGTCCGCAGGGGCTCCTGCCCCTCGCCTCTGAGTCCCCTGCCCCCGCGCTCCTTGGACCAATGAAACACGTAGAATTGCCCAAGAAACCGATGAATAAAGATTTAGTGGCTTCCCCCTCTTCCCAGTTCCCCCGTTTCACCCCAGTCCCGACCTCATCACCGCCCCTGCCCGGCTGGCCTAACTGCCCCAATTACCCCCACTCATCCCCTTCTATTCTGAGTTTTATCGCTCTTAACTCCGGCGGGCGGGGGTGATTCTGCCTTACCGCTCACTCCAGCCAGGGGGCAGGGTGGGAAGCGCCCGGACAGACCGGCCCGCCTGCCACAAGCAACGCCCCCGACCCCTGCAGGGGCAAGCCTGCGGGCTTGTGCCCAGGAGTCCTTGTCGGAGAGGTGTCTGCACAGCCCCTGTGCCTGCTTTCGGAACGCATTTTATGTTAAATGAGATGTTTGTAAAGCCTTCATACGGCGCCTGGTACGGAACAGGGGTTGGATAAGTGCTTGGCTTCTTCCCCGGGTCATCAGACGCCTTTTAGGCATTGGGGATACAGAGGTGAAAAAAGAAACGGGCCCCCCCCCCCCCAGGAGCTTTCGTTCTCCTCGGGGTTGTGTGGTCAGTGTGATCTTACACCCGGGGAGAATCTCAGTATTTCTCACTTTCCCAGCTTACACATCCACCCAGCGCATTCAGTCAGTGATCTGTGAATTCTGTACGGATCAGCAGTCTGAGACGCAGCCCAGCGGCTACTCTTGGGTTGTCATTGGTGGGGAGAGCACCGAGAAATGACGCCTGCTGCGATAAGGGGTCCTCTGCCCTGCTTGGCCCACATCTGGAGCATTCTGTTCAGTTGTGGACGTCCCATTCTAGGAAAACATTGATAAGCTGGGGAGCTTCTAGCCAGAAGGCTTAACGGGACACAAGGAGATTTGTTGGAGGATAAGAGATATTTGTGTTGGAAGAGGGAAGGATTATCATATTGAAACAGGATTAGTGAGGGAGAAACATTAAGTGCCTGCGGTGCCAGTCACTGTCAAGTGCTTTATAAGTTTTATCTCCTTTGATAAAGATAAGGTAGAAGTTGCAAAAGAGTACAATAAAGCTCATAATAATTAAAATGAACCAAAAGTAAAATAAATTCCTTGGGAATGAATGAGCTCCCGCTCACTGAAAATCTTCAGAGATGGCTATGTTTGGATATATAGTATAGAGAAAAGTCTTAATTCAGAAATGCATTTGACAAGATGGTCTTTGAACTCAGATTCCGGATTTTGTGTGGATATATTTCTTTTCAAAAGCCTTCCTTCAGACCTCAGCTCAAATTATCCACGATGAAGCCGCCTTTTCCCTTATGAAGCTTTTTTTTTTCTTCTCTCGTTGTTCATTTTACCATCTTTCTGAAATCATACTATTTTTATGTAGTTGTGTATTCTGTAGGAGAATGTAAGCTCCTTGCAGGTAACAATTGTCTTGTTTTTGGCTTTGGTTCTTTGGTGTATTGACCATATTCATTTAATAAATGTCTGTGGAATTAATAACAGAGTGATAGATTTCAGTTCGATGAATAAGAATTGCCTAAATTTTACATTTTACCAGTCTTTTAGTTTAAAAAGAATTTAATTTTTGTAGGAATTGAAGTGAAACCACCAACCTATAGTTTCTGGATTCCATACTCTTCCCTTTTTTAAAAACCAGGATGTTAGCTCATTGAGTTGTCTTCCTCTTATTAATCTTTAAATGGCATGAAGTTGAAGCTTCTTGCCCTCTTGCTCTTCAAATGTCACCTCTTTTTCTTCATCTTCCCACCTGAAAATATGACTTTATATTCCCTGAAAGGGGGAGGAAAGGGAATCTGTGTTGGAGTGGCAGCAGAAAAAGAAAAGGAGGAGACATACTA
This sequence comes from Sarcophilus harrisii, assembly GCF_902635505.1. Classification (NCBI taxonomy): domain Eukaryota; kingdom Metazoa; phylum Chordata; class Mammalia; order Dasyuromorphia; family Dasyuridae; genus Sarcophilus; species Sarcophilus harrisii. The sequence goes on along the minus strand of NC_045427.1, from coordinate 140,876,356 downwards.
TTGATTGTTCTCATCATTTTAACTTTTATCATGATTGTCATTATTGTCCTCAGTTCATATCTCTAAATAGATTCTAAACTCCAGGAGAACAAGGACTTGTATTTTATACTTTCTTGTATTTCAATGCCTATTTCTTCATTGATGGATTGACTACTTACTAGTCTTTGAAACTCTTCTCCTGGTTTCTATGACACTGACTTTCCTGGTTCTTTCTTCCTTCATCCCTCTCTAAAGTTTCCTACTCTGCCTTCTGTTACTCTCCCCCACTGTCAGTATTCAGTAAGGCTCTGCCTTCAGCCTTCAGAGCTTCGCTTTCTATAGTTGTTTATGGTAAGAACATCCATTGTAAATGGCTTTAATTATGGTTTCTATGTTGATGACTCCCCAATCAACACTCCTAATTCTCAACTTTTTTCACTGGAACGCTAGGCTTTTGATGGGGGAATGGAGGAAGAAGGCTTACTATTGTGGAGGAAGACATAACCAAGTCACAGAGTTGGTTGGGGAGGACTGCTACTAAGAAAAGAGGGCAGAATTGGATATAATAAATTTGAATGGCATTCTTTATAGAGGTAATAGTTGAATAGATGACATTGGAAACAGATGAGATATCTTTAGCTGATGGCAATATAAAAAGACTGAAGGCAGAACCTTGGGAAACAATCCTATTTGTGGCACATACAAGAGAGCTCTTAAGTTCACTGTTTATATCGAGGACAGCATTATCTTGGAATCACCCAGATTTGCAACTTCAGAGTTGTCCTTGATTTTCCCTTGTCCCAGTATCCAACCAGTTACCAGATCTTATTTTCAATGTCCATAACATCTGTAGCATTTGGATCCTTCTCTCCATTCAAATGACCATACCCTAATTCAGGACCTCATCATCTCTTGTCCAGATTTGACAATGGCTTCCTAATTGATTTTCTTCTCTTAAATTTCTCCCATTTCCTATCCATTAACCACACAGTTGCCACAGTGATATTTCTTAAAACACAGGTCTGATCTATCACTTCTTTCCCTCTGATTGATATTTAATGTCTTTCACAAATTAGCCTCAGCTTACTTTTCCAACCTCATTATATTTAGCTCCCTTTCTTGTGCTCTGAAGTCCAGCCAAACTGATCTTTAGTCAGCCAACAAACATTTATTTGTTTGTTTGGCTGAGGCATTTGGGGTTAAGTGACTTGCCTAGAGTCACACAGCTAGGAAATGTTATGTGTCTGAGATCAGATTTGAACTCAGGTTCTCCTGAAGGGGGAGGGAAACTGTGTTCCCTTTAAAATTATCACTCTGATACTGTGTTCCTCTTTGATCTCAGGCCCTCCTGGGGAAGGCATATCCCTCTGGTTAAGTTAAGTATAGTTATTCAATTAGAAATCTTGGTCCAAAAGCATCCTTTTTATCTTTTGAGGATGCCAGACCCTTTGAATTCCAATCTGAGATCTGGGCCCAGTATAGATAAACATCTAGGCCTGGGAACTTTGTCTTCCTTTTCAACCTGAAATCTGAGCCTCAAAGATTCTTTTTTAAAGGGCAATTTCTGAACTCACTCTTTGCAGAAGGTCCAAAGCAGCTTGCTCTGCTCCTAGGACCTGCCAGCTAAAAAGGTTTTCTCTTCTCAGTATCAACCTCCATTTCCCTAATAGGACTTTGCCACTAAAGAAGTCAGTCTCTTAGCAAAACTAGCTTCCTATCCAACAGTAAGCTTCCATTTTTACCAATTAATATTTCGGGTTTCATGAATTCTTTCATGAAGAACTTGTGCCTGCTAAGTGAAATGAGCAGAACTAGGAGATCATTATATACCTCAACAACGATACTGTATGAGGATGTATTCTGATGGAAGTGGATTTCTTCAACAAAGAGAAGATCTAACTCAATTTCAATTGATCAGTGATGGACAGAAGCAATTACACCCAAAGAAAGAACACTGGGAAATAAATGTAAACTGTTTGCATTATTTTTTACCTTCTGAATCCAATTCTCCCTGAGCAACAAGAGAACTGTTCGTTCTGCACACATATATTGTATGCTAGGATATACTGTAACCTATTTAACATGTATAGGACTGTTTGCCATCAGGGAGAGGGGGTGGAAGGAAGGAGGGGGAAAGTCAGAACAGAAGTGAGTGCAAGGGATAATGTTGTAAAAAATTACCCTGGCATGGGTTCTGTCAATAAAAAGTTATTAAAAAAAAAAAAAAGAATTTGTGCTGACTAAAAAGGGATTTTAACAACTCTCTGACTGCCACTAAACTCATCACCACTAATCTTATCACTCCTGACTTCAGGGCTGGTGCTTTGTCCTTCTGCTGCCCTCAACAAACATTTATTAAATGAATACCTGTTATGTGCCAGGCACTACAAACATGACATTTTTTTCTCCTGTCTCTGCCTTTGACAGTCTATCATGCTTAGAATAAATTGACTCTTTACCCGAGTCTTTTAGAATCCCTTGGAGAGTTTTTTAAATCTCAACTTGGATGCCATGTCCTGTATCTGATCATTTCTACATTTTTGTTGTTGTTGTTGTTGTTATAGCTGCTCGGGTTAATCTTTCAAAATGACCTTAACTACTCTGTACGTATTTTGTTTATATGTGTAAATCTTGTCTCTCCCCCCCCCCCCAATTAGAATATAAATACTTTGGGTTTAGGAATGGTTTCATTTTTTTTTTAAATTGTGTATCTCCATTGTTTTTTGGTACTTAATAAATGCTTGTTGATTGATTAATTGATAATTTGAAGGCTTAAATTCAAAGAAACACCAAAAACCTTCTAGTAAAGGATATCAGCAAGTTTCAAATGAAGTGGAAAGGCAGAAATGTAGTTGTACTTACTAGTCCTTGGCTATCATAGTCTTTAGGACCAAACCTGGAGAATCAATGATGATCCCAGTATCAACATTCAGCACAACATCCAGTTCCCCCAAGCTGGTACAACTTCTGGTTCACATGTGGGATAAATGGCTCCTTCATAACCGCCATACCATGGCAGTTCAATGTTACTTACAAAGCCATTAGTTTTAAAGGAAGTCCATTTATTTCATATGTTATATAGGTAACTTTTTGGGTATAGGTTGGACTTGATTGCCATTAAGACCCTTCTGAGTCTATGATTTTCTGAAGTCAGCAAGTTCTTACTGAGATGCGTCTGAGAGGTTTCCTGTCTCTGATGTTAGAGGCAGGAAAATTCAGAGTATTGACCTGCAAGGATCTGGCCAGATAAGTGTGGAGCATGGAAGTTTTCAGAAAAAGGCAATGTACTATACATGTTTAGAGATCTTAAAAAACAAACCAACAAACCTAGAGATCAATGAAATTCAGAAAATGGGAAAAGAAAATGATCTTGATTAGTTAAGAAAGAAAGAAAGAAAGAAAGCTGCCAGAAGAGCCATATATGGAAATTAGTCCCTCAAGTCAGATTTTTAAAAGACATAAGAGCCAGAATGAGATAAGGACAACTAAAAAAGTTAAGAACTACACAAAGGATTTTTTCCCTCAGTAATGTTGGAGGCAAAATGAAGATCAAAGAAGGGAAGAACCTCTTTGTTCAGGAAGAATAGAATTACAGATAACAGACAACAGTGATAAACTTGGACTACTCTACTCTTACTTTTTCCCATTTTTCTTCCAAGGAAGACACTTTTTGAACTGGGAACCCAATAAAAAACTGGTTCAAAGGGAATAAAAATCCAAATCAATTGATTGTCAGTGTTGTAGAGCTTTGGAAGATCATGGAGAAGAGCAAATGTTTCAATTTTCAAAAAAGGGGAAAGGATGGATTTTGCAAAATGTGGCACAGGGAAGTTAATTTTGATTCCTGACCCAAAAAGCTCTAGAATGTATTATTAAGAGGATTACATGAGAACAATTAGAAAGGGAAACAGGGATCACTGAAACCTAGCATGGCTACAGCAGTTCATGCCAGCTTTCCTTTTCATATGGAATATCTGAGCCAGCATATCATGGTGGATGTGACCATTCATAGGAAAGCCTAGATTCAAATATGATTTCTGACACATTCTAGCTGTGTGACTATGGACAAGTCACTTGAATTACTGGAATGTTTTTAGTACCAGTCATTTTTCATACAGAAGTTACAGGTGTATAATTCTATTTTTCACCCTACCAAAAAGAATGCTTGAACAGGGGAATTATAAAGCTATTTTGTATGCTGAAATTGTTGTAAAGCATTTAACAAAATCTCTCATGATGAGCTTGTAGAAGATGGAGAAATGTAGGCAAGATCCAGGCTTCTCAAACTGTGGTTTGCGACCTCATAAGGGGTTCTCATAACTGAATTCGTTGTGAAATTATGATTTATTATCAGTAAATGTACCTTTTATATATGCAAAATTTTCTTGGCTGAAAAAGGATTGCAAGTAGAAAAAGTTTAAGAAGCCCTGGGCTAGATAATGATAGAGTTATATAGATTTGCGGAGCAGAAGTGAGTGCAAGGGATAATGTTGTAAAAAATTACCCTGGCATAGGTTCTGTCAATAAAAAGTTATTTAATTAAAAAAAAAAGAATTATATAGATTTGGAAGTGGCTGACTGGCCAAAGAGTACTCTAATAGGGTAATAAAAACTTATAAGAAGTTTTCTCATAATTTGTCCATGGCAGCTGGGGAAGTCGAAACATTTATTCTTTATTTGTCATGTGAAATAGGGAAGAGAGTGGGAAATATTTTCCCTTGAAAATGGTAGAAAAAGTTGAATCTTGTTAAAAATCACATAGCTATCTGTCCTGATTCAGAAACAGGGCTTTTTCCCCTATAGTACATTGACACAGAGTCAAAGTCCCAAATATTAATATTCTTTATTTACCCTTTTCTCTGATGTTGAGATTGGGCAAGACAGCCACACGTGTGCTCATTCTGGCCTCCATCTTTAGAGAGTGTGGAAAAGGTGATAAAGTCCCATTCACCTGAGGTTTCTGGCTTGGTGAGCTTAGGAGTAAAAAGATAAAACCACACTCCCTCATGTCATCTTTTTTTTTCCCCAGCCCTGCATTCTCAAGACTGCCTTTATTTAAGAGGGTAATCAAGAAGAAGAAGGAGGAGGAGAAATGGCTCCCATGTTCCTGACAGCCAGGTCCCAGGTGACTTGGACTTTATCTGTTGAAATTCAGCCCCATTTTCCAGAATATATATACTTTTCCTTCCCTCATCAGGGATCTTTTCTATCAAGGCTGTGGCCCATCTGGGGATCAGTGTCCCCGGTATTCTTGTCTTGGAAATTGGGACCACTGTAAGAAGCATTCCCTGTTGAGGTGCCCCCCGTTAGTGAATCCCAGTGATGGGCACAATGACTCAGAGACAGGATGTTGTTTGCTGTGGGTCACACGCCTTTATCTTATTCCACACTTCACAGGACTTGTCCCTTATCTTCCTCAGAACCACCCATGTGTCTAAACTATATAAATGCCTTTAATTGACTCCCTTAGGAATGAGGGGTTTCCCAGTGAACCACAATTTTTTTGTTCTAGGAATCAGTTACATTCAAGGATGTAGCAGTGAACTTCACCCAAGAAGAATGGCAGCAACTGAACCCTGTCCAGAGGGACCTCTACAGGGATGTAATGCTGGAGAACTACAGAAACCTCATTTCACTGGGTAAGTCTTCCTCCCATGATTCAGAGTCTGCCCTCTATTAAGAAAATGCTCTTCATTAAATGGAAGTAAACATTCATTAATTAAGTAAGGCCCTGGAGATATCAAAACAGTCAATGCAATTTAAGGAGGCCTGCTGACTCTATTGCAGGGCTAATCTTAATCTGTATCCAGAATATGAGGAAGATAGTATGTAGATTAAGTTCTGTTTTACAAGGACTGTAGATCTTAAGGGTAAGAATGTGTGAGAGTTACTTTTTTTTTTTTAAATACTTTGAGGATTAGTGAAAGTGTTGATGTGGGAAAGTACTGTAGGACACCCAGATCACAAGCCTTCTAGAGATTTGTATACCTTATTCATGAGTCTCTATAAGCAACAAATTCAGTCGTTAGTCAACAAATTAATGAAGAGGCTCTCCAAACTTAGCTAGCCTGATCCTTGACTACAGCTGCTGATTCTGCCAACAGGCCCCTTTTTGAAACCTTTTCCATCTGGATACAAAGCCTGTCAGTCTCTGCTCTATTGGCCTAGACCTTGAGAACTCAGGATTAGCTCTGTACTTTGATGAAAGAAGCATGAAAAGTCTTTAGTGGAGAAGTGTTAATAGATGTTTATAGGAAATGTTTTGAACTATATGACTGTTATCTGTGAAGGTGACAGGTCCTACTGTGTGCACAAAAACTAGGTAAAGAATAGGTTCTTGGAGAGAAGGATGCTAAAAATTTTGAGTGTTTCAAGAATGAAAACAGGAGGATTAGGATACCCTATATGGTAGAAAAGGGCATCTAGGAGGTTCAGTGGATAGAGCACTAGGCCTGCAGTCAGGAAAACCTAAACTCTAATCTGGCCTCACTTATGAGCTGTGTAAAACTGGGCAAATCTTTGACCCTGTTTGCCTCTGTTTCCTTATCTGTAAAATGAGTTGGAGAAGAAAATTATCAGCCACTAAAGTTGCCCAAAAAGTGGCTTTTCTTTGCCAAGAAAATCCCAAATGGGACCATAAAGAGTTGGATACAACTGGAACAACTAAGTAATAAAGTGCAGAAAAAGCACACAAATTTAGAAAAACTAGCAAGTGATCAGACCTGGGAAGAGACAGGTGAAATGACATATTACAGACATCAAGAACTCTTTCAGATACCTCAGATGTGAACTGGACAGACAAAATGCGACAAATAATATCCAAGGGACCTTGGAGGGAAGTTATAGAACCTCTGTAATAGTCTATGATGAGATAATAGAGTAGAAAAAACTAGATTTTCTTAGACCAGAGATGTGGGGAAAAAATAAAAGTAGCTAAAGTATCTGTTCCTACTTGCAGTTTATGGGGAAATCTGGACCCTAAATAAAAAGGGGCTTCCTATTCTCAGAACCAAATAGGAGGGAAGAAGAGAGAAAGGCATTTTACAAAAAGCTGTGTCACCAAGGTTTGGGGCAAAAAAAGCTACACTAAAGAAAGTGTGTGCTTCTAAAGGAGGAATTGTGCTTAAAAAGGGAGAATAATAAAATACCAGGTAAGAATGGAATTGGGCAAGGCCGTGTCCTCTGTCCTATCATGTTCTGAGGTAGGCAACATGGACTAAATGGGACAGCTCCTTCAAATTCTCATGTTATATAAGCCTATATTTTCCCGTGTCTTTCCTTGTAGAAAAATGGACATAGGACTGACTCTAGGGACAGATTCAAACTGTTTTGTTCCATTCCCTTCTCTCTAAACAGGGCTTCCCATTTCTAAACCTGATGTGATTTTCCAATTGGAGCAAGGGGAAGAGCCTTGGATATTTGATTTACAAGGAACTGAAGAAAAAACAGTTCCAAGAAATACTTCTCTAGGTAAGTTAAAGGAGGAAAGGGAAGGAAAATAATTATTTATATGGTACCTACTATGTGTCAGGCACTGTGCCAAGCACTTTTCTACAGATATTTTGTTTGATGTTTACCTGGTGAAGGAAGTACTTTCAGTTTTTTTTTTTGTTTGGTTGGTTTTTTTTTACAGTTTTACAGTTGAAAAAACTGGGGCAGACAGATTAGGTGATTTGGCAGGATCACACAGGTGACTGAGGCTGAATTTGAACTCAAGTCTTCTTGTCTTAAAACGCAGGTTGTGCTACCAGCTGCCTGTGAATGAGATCCAGATGGATGGGACTCTGTGGAAATAATAACCCAGATGTTCAATAAGGAAGATATTAGTTACTCCAAGGATTGCTGATATTGTTATTATAATTGACCTAATCAGCAAAGGTTTTTTACATTTTATGACTTAAGAGGATAGAGGAAAGTCTCTTTTTTCCCTCAGATGTTATTCCCGTGTTTTTCCTTTTTGTGTTGTCAGCTTCCAGATTTCTTCCTCTTTATCTTTTCCAAAGACCACCCTTCCTTATTCACTCAAATTGTATCTTCTCATATCCATTCTAATTCTTATTTTTTCCTTGATATTTCTATCATTATTTTCCCTTTCATTTAAAGATGACCACAATAATATGTTACCATATTCCTGAATGGATTTCCTTATATTTTCTGTTTACATTGATCAGAAAGACAATCAATCACCTATCCCTATCTCCAGGCTTCCTGATTCTATCCTCTGCTTCCCTCTCCTCTCCTTTTCCTTGACTTTCCACAGTTTACATGAGCAGTTTGGAGATTTGCCTAATAACATGAATACTCAATACTCATTATTTTTGGTTTAATTACTATATCTCAACTAGAGAGAATACTCTGTCTTTATCATATATTACATTTGCATGTTCTCTTAGTTTCAGGCTGGGAATATATTCCTGAAATCCAGAAATCAGTTCCAAAGCAAAACATTTCTGAAGAAGAAGGATCACCAGACACATTAACAGAAAGAATTGGAGGAGAGATTTCTGTATCTGAGGACAGATTTGAGAATCAAAGAGAAAACTTTGAAGGAAAGACAAAAGAAAAACCCCTTTCTCATGAGAAAAGTTTCAAGCAAATATCAATAACTCCTACCAAAATAAACACTAAAGAGAGAGGCCATGAATGTAATCAGTGCAGGAAATCCTTTTTTGATCGTTCTTCCCTTAATCGACATCAGAGAACTCATACTGGGGAGAAACCTTATGAATGTAAAGAATGTGGGAAAACCTTCAGCCATAGCAGCAGCCTTCGGAGACATGAGATGACCCACACAGGAGAAAGTCCCTATGAATGTAGTGAATGTAGGAAAGCTTTCTATGACCGTTCATCTCTTGCTGTGCATGAGAGAATTCATACTGGAGAGAAGCCATATGAATGTGATGACTGTGGGAAAGCCTTCTTTGACAGATCATCTCTCACTCGACATCAAAGGATTCATACTGGTGAGAGTCCCTATGAATGTAATGAATGTGGGAAAGCCTTTAGTCAAAAAAGCATACTTACTCGACATCAGCTAACACATACAGGAGAGAAACCCTATGAGTGTAATGAATGTGAAAAAGCATTCTTTGGCCTCTCATCCCTTATTCGACATCAAAGGACTCATACTGGAGAGACTCCCTTTAAATGTAATGAATGTGGGAAAGCCTTTTTTGATCGCTCATCCCTTACTCAACATCAGAAAATTCATAGTAAAGAGAAGCCCTTTGAGTGCAATGAATGTGGGAAAGCCTTCAATCAAAGAAGTCATCTTAACCGCCATCAGAGAACTCATACTGGAGAGAAACCCTATGAATGTAGTGTATGTGGAAAAGTTTTCAGTAGCAAGTCATCTGTTATCCAACATCAACGACGTTATGCCAAAGAATAACCCTGGGACTATTATGAATTTGGGGAAAACTTCATTTATCCTTTTCACTTTATTCTATTACCAATATTTAAGTTGACCCCATTGAAATATTAAGATGGGGCGATCTATCTTAAATGTTTCTTAAATCTGCTACCTTTTCTGGCTACTGTTCTATTTTTTCTCCTTTCTTTTGCCTCCTAATTTCTTGAACAAATGGCATAAAGGTACCATATCATAAATTGAGACTGACATTTTTTTTTTTTTTTCTGAGACAGTTGGGGTTAAGTGATTTGCCCAGGGTCACACAGCTAGGAAGTGTTAAGTGTCTGAGGCCAGATTTGAACTCAGGTCCTCCTGCCTTCAGTCAGGCCTGGTGCTCTATCCACTGTACCACCTCATTGCCCCTAGACTGATACATCTTAAAAGCAAAATGAGGCTCTAAGGACATCACCAAAACCAGTCTTCTCTAGTCATTGTTAGGGCTCATTAAAAAGGGAAAAATGGTGAGAGAACACAGATACTGAAAGAGAAATTCCTTATAAACATACATGTTTCCTTATCTGATCATATGTATTGAGCTGCATACTAACTCATGGGCTTAGAGCTCCAAGCTTTAAGCTTGGAAGCCTCCACCTAAAGCAGAAAGCATCAGCCCTTTAAGAACCTGGAAACTCTTACATCAGGACTATAAATACTTTCAGTCCATTGTGAAAAAGTACTCAGTCAACATCGGAGTTTTCTAGCTCTTCTTATAACTTTTTTTTGCTCTAACTCAACAACTATCTTGGGATTTAACTCTTGATTCCCGATTTGGCTCTTTTCATATGCTTGTTCTTAGGATGCTTAGGTTTTATTTGGACTTTGGCCCTTTTAAACTTCAGTTAACATAAACTTCATCTTTCAGAACTACTGTTTAACAGCTTCTAGGCCTATTCAGTAATGGATATGATATAAGCTGAGCAATTGCCTCTAATTCCTATCTATTGCCTCTAGATTCTTATTACTCATTCATATTTTAACCCTTTATGCTCTACTAAAACTTTTAAAGTTTAACTGTGATTTTCTTTTATCAAAAAAAATCCAGTGGCCTATTATATTATGTATTACCTGCTGCTTCTCTACTTCATATGACACTTTTAACTGCTGCTTTCAAACCATACTTTCATGCCTCCCATGTTAATGGGACACTGTTCTTTTTTCTTTCTTGCTTATAGCTAGTTTTTCTCTAAAGGTTAGCCCTTAGTTTCCTCTCTCCAAATTTCTCCCTTAGGAAATACTACTTAATGATTTGGGTCAACACCACCATGTGTATCATTCTCAGTTCATCACTGAGGTTGCAGTCCTGCTAATGAACACAACAAGTTAAGAGATTCATCTGGCCAGGCAACCAAGCCTGCCAATAAACCAGCACTCTCCCTGTTCTCCACTTGTTCTGTACATAGAACTTCAGAATTTCCAGTCAATCTCACTGAAAACTGTTTTGAGTTTGAGTTCATTTTCATGCTCTTACACGTGAATTTTGGCCAAGTGTAGGTTGCAAGGGGCACCAAGCTGCCAGATCCAAGGGGACAGACAAGAGAGCACATCCATGAATGTGAAGACAAGTCCAATGGGGCAGGTGAAAGTGGGAAACCAGATATATCAAAACCATGAGGTGACTGGTTTGAAGAAGATTCTTTGTTCTTTATAACTGATATGAGTTGGCTTGTTATAGGGCCAGGTCATTGTGGCTTTCTTTTAAATCAGCAGGATGGGGTGACAGCCATTCCTCCTTCTGGCATCTTAAAGTTAAGTCTTTGTGTTCTACCTTCTTGATCTCTTACCTGTGCTCCTGTCATCTACTCCTAACTACTGAGGTAAACATCAACCCCTTAATCATTTTAAACCCAGAAGACAAAAACTCAGATTTCCTGGAATATTCTTTTGTGAAACAACTAATACTAGAAATACAGGTTGGCAACTTCTGCACTTGTAGAAATAGTAATAGCTAGCATTGATATAGCACTTTAAGGTTTACAGAATACTTTACAGATATCTCAATCCTCACCACAATCTGGGGGTGTAGGGGCCATTATTCTCTCCATTTCACAGATAAGGAAATGGAGACAAACAGGTTAAGTGGCTTGCCCAAGCTCACGCCACGGCACATTTGAATGCAGATTCTCCTGACTCCAGTAGTGCTCTGTGCACTATTGCACACCTAGCTGCCCCAGAATACCAAGAAGTTCAATGGTACACCGGGCTCATACAGCTAGCTAGGATGGATCAAAGACAGGAGTGGAGCCTAGCTTGTCTTAACCCAAATGCCAGTTCTGTCCACTATGCTGTGTTTCATTTCATTATTAATCTAACAAACACATCAAAACCAAACTTGTTACCTTGGATGTCCCAAATCAGTCTGACTTCCCAAATAACCATTTCTATTTCTGGCCACGGTGTGCTATTTCCTAGTTCAAATGCTGGGTTCATTTTGGATCAAGGCCAAGTTCTTTCCTTGCATTCCAATAAACACTGCCCAATTAAGGTTCTTAGTCCCTCATACTGTTCTATTGTGGACTTACTAAATTCTTTACCTTGAGACTCCCAGTCTATTCATATAGCTGCTTGGTTAATTTTACAAAACACCACCAAGATTATTCCTCACAAATTCAAAAACTTTCACATGGCCTTTTCTGCCTATAAAATTAAGTTCTGACTCAATTTAATATTCAAGTTCCACAATCTGGTGCCACCCCACCTATCCAATGTAATTCCTCCTCTACCTAGAGCTCCATGTTAATCCCTGACCCTCCTCCCCTGCACTGTTTCTGATTTTTGGTTCACAGGAATGGATGTTTCTTTTGCCTGGATTGTCCTCATTATCCCGCCTCTGCCCACTACAATCTTGCTGCTCCAAGATTCACTCCGAATTCCAGCTCTCCATAAAACCCTTCCTGATTCCTTCACCTGAAAACAATTTTTCTCTCTTCTGCATTATTCTAGCTTTCATTTGTACACAGAAAGCCTTATTTGTATTATTCCTCTTATAGAGGCAGTGTGGCAAAGTAGAGAGTTTTATACTTGAAGAAGATCTGAGTTTGAATCTTGTCCTTAACACTTTCTACTTGCTGGATGATCAGTCACACTTAAGTCACTTCCCTGACCCTCAGTTTGCTTATCTCTAAAATGTGGGGAAGGAGGTAATAATATTTATTTCACAGAGCTATGAAGCTTGAGTGAGAATGTATATAAAACTTTATAATAAGTATCATATAAATAAATGGTATAGCCTGTCTTTATTTTTAGTTATTGTTATACAGAAGACCATAGATTTAGAGCTAGGAAAAAATCTTAGAGACTGTCTAGTCCAATCCCTTCATTTTACAGATGAGGAAACCGGCAGGCTCCAATTCCCATATCAGTCTTAAGTAACAAGTAGTACAGTATTTGAGTGTCAGTCAGAATACCAAGTCCTTTAATTTCAAAATAATCTGACTAGAAGGAGTCAGGACTTTGTTGTTTTCTCAGTGCCTTGCAAATAGTTGGTGCTCAATAAATATTTGTGGAATAAATGAATGACTTGTTGCTTTCATATCCAATTGGCCATCACTTCCATTTGACCTTGATTTGCTTATTTCTCTGTTTTTCCTCTGCCACCAGCACAGAGCCTTTTGGTTTCCCTGCTTCTAATTCTGTCCCCTCTTCATGTGTTTTACACATAGCTAACAGACTGATTTTCCTAAAGTACCAGTTCTTGGCTTAAAAGCCCCAAATGCTTCCTTTTTGTCTGAAAAATCAGATCTAAAGTCTGCCTGCCATCTAAGATCTTCAATTAGGCCATATCCTCTCTAGGCCTTATCTTCAAACACTTCAGCCCTTTAGTCTCTTCACTGCTCCTCTAAATACTATATTCATTCTCACTTTTTCCTCCACTTGATTCCAATGCCTACCTTGTTCCCAATTTCTTAAGTAGCTTGTCTCTGATTTCTATCAAACCTCTTCTAAAGACTATCCCATTCTGCTCTATCTAAATTCTCCATCAGTCTCTCAGCCCTGGTCCAAGATCATCTGGTACTTTTCTACTCCTTTGGTTCCTTATTATTTCATAGTAAGATATAAATGATTGACACCTCATGACACAATATAATATTCCTTGTTTGTTTAATAATCCCCCTCTGTGGTAGAATTTCAAGTAGTCTAGGGTAGATATTTTTAGGCAGCAGGGGCTTCTTAAGACCACTATTCCTATGTGGAAGTTGCATCAGCAAGCACCTTGGGTTGGGTAAGGAAGAAAGGGGCAAAGACAGACTATGATTCCCCTACCCACATACACACCTCATTTTCCTCACCTGGAGAGAAGAGTTAGCTCTACTTGGTTTTCGACCCTGAAAGCTGCTTAGTTGATGGACTCTGGCTCCTTTTTAGTGACTGAGCGTCCAGGCAAGATCCTGTTCAGTCAATCCTCATTCTTTGAGGGTACAGGAAAATTTCACTTACAATTGCTTCTGGCTGTATGCTTGGGAATTCTAAGCCACAAAAGTTGTTGATGATTACTTATACCTACAAAAATATTTACCTTCCTTTCAGACTTCTCCATTGTTCAGTCATTTCAGTTGTGTGTAACTCTTTTTGAACCCATTAGGGGTTCTCTTGGCAAAGATAGTGTAGAAGTTTGTCATATTCTTCAGTTCATTTTGCAGGTGAGGAAACTGAGGCAAGCAAGGTTAAGTGACTTGCCCAGGGTCACACAACTAGTAAGTGTCTGAAGCCAGATTTGAACTCAGGATGAGCAGTTTTCCTGAGTTCAGTGCTCCATGCACTGAGAACCCTAGCTGCCCAAAGATGTTCAATCGTGTCCAGCTCTTGGATACCCTATATGAGGTTTTCATGTCAAAGACAGAGAATTACCTTCTCTTCTACAAGTGACAATGTTGAGTCTAGCTCTAGCATAAATAACTAAATGTGGGAAATCCAGTTTCAGTAACTCACTCTGGTCTTCCCCTGAACACACCTTGTTGCTACCATCCACAGGGATAAATACAGTGAAGCCTCCAGACCTATCCTAAAAAAATCCATATCTAAGGCTCATGCCCATGGAGTGGTCAAATATTCCTCAGAGGATTCTTGAAAGTATGGAGCTTTTCCCTTGGATCCCAAAGGTATTAGCTAAGTATTCTGGTTGAGTGTCTAGATTGTTCCTATTCACTTCCTGCCTGAGTCAGGCTGGGACCAAGGAGTGGGAAGAGCAATCATTGAAAAGTGTCCTAATCAGCCTGATCCTGTTAGGAACATTGGAAGGAGACTGATATTGAATTTCCGCTCAGATCATTAATCCATATGCTCTCATAAAAGAGAAAACTGACCATTATTTAGTAATAACATGAATCTGAGGATCTGGAATATGCTTATGGGTTTCAAAGCCAAACTTACTATTCCTAGGCCCATGGATTCTGATCGCCTTTCATATGTCACCCCAGTGTGACAGCCACCCTCACCCACTCTAATACCCTTCCTGATGTGCTAATCATAGCATCACGGATGTAGAGCTGAATGACACTTTAGAGCTAGTCCAGTTATACCATGTCATGGATGGGCAAACTGTTGGCTAACTGGTTTGTTGGCTTTTCTTTGGTAGACATTCTTGATTGATTAATTGATTAGAATGGTAAAACACTGTGTGAGCTCTTTTTCCACTTTGTTGCCAGCTCAGAGCCTTTTATGGGGGAAATCATCAGTGATTTACAAGTGTCTTTACTTTCCACCTTTCAGTCAGTCAACAAATATTGTTTTAGTTCTTGGGAATACAAAGTAAAAACAAAGTTGTGGCTCTCAAAGAACTTATATTCCATCTTTATGTTCTCTAAGAAAGTAATTTTTTTTATATTTGTATGTTTTTGTGCACAAAACATAAATATGCACACAAAAAGAATATTCCTACATTGTCAGTCACTTAGAAAGTGATGATTAACATTCTTCCTTAGAAAGAAGTCAACTCGATTTGCCTTCATGAAAGGCTTACTATGTGCCAGATACTGTGATACCAGAAAAAAAAAAATCCCTGCCCTCAAGGAGCTCACAATATAATTGTGGAGATTACATGTAAACAACTATGTACAAACAAGATATGTACAGAATAGAGTGAAGTGGGATAGTCTCAGAAGGATGTTACTGAGTTTTAGAAAGGTTAAGAAAGTAATTTTTAAAGAAAAATTCCTGTCTTTCTATTCTAGATATCTCCTCTCTCAGTGTCTTATCCTCTGTCAGTTCCTTCACCTTATGATTTTGATTTGAATTTCTTGTCTTTTGCGTAACCCTTCTCCTTTTGGTATTTATTTGTTGTGAATTTCTTGTATGGTCAATGTGGACTAAATTTGGAAGAACAACAAAGAATGGTCTTGCACAAGGAACCTAACCCCTCTAAAATGGTTTTGGTTTTAATAATAATAATAACAGCTAGCATGTATATAACACTTCTAGGCTTGCAAAACACTTTATATAATATAGTAATTATAGATATGGGCTTCCTTCTCCAATTCCCTCTGGTATTGTTGAGCCATGTCACCAAAGTTTAGCTATTGCTTCCCCTTCGGGATTATAGATGTAACCCAAAAGGATTATCTTTTTCTCTAGTACTATGGACTCAAGCCCTTCTGGTGGGTGTTCCCCTTATATGAATCACTGAATGATTAATGCCTCATTTTGACAAATGTCAATATCTCCCCAGTATCCTTTAATTGGTTGATGTCAACCTTGATATCAATAATAGGACTAACATCTTTTACAAAGAAATATTTACTGAGAAGATAAGTACAAACAAAATTGTACACCCTCTGTCCCTCAATGGGATACAGTGTTTCTTGGACACTTATTGAGTTCAACTTTAAATTGTTTCAACTAAACACTTACCCCAAAAAGTTTACTTCCAAGTATATCCTAGCCACTGGGAAGTGGCTCCCTTGTATGCAGAGCACAGTATTTTAGTTATCTGGCTGGCTAATCAGCTGCTGAGCTGAATTGCTCCTCAAGACTGAGCTAAATTATTGCACAGACCAATTCCTAATTTTAAATCCTGCCCCCCCCCCCATCACAATGAGCTATTTTGAAAATTCCATTTTCACATAGGAAGAGGGAGAAGTCTGTACAGACTAAGGGGATCTAGGCTGGAACCTTTCAGTTCAAAAACTGAAGAACTTATAGCCATGAAATCAGACCAGAAAACTCCTTTAGATCCTTCTGATACTGACACTGTTCTGGCACTGTGGGGGAAGGAAGAAGAGGTACCATCTGGCAGCTCTGTGGCTCATACCCAGAATAAGCTATGGATGGTGAACCAGGGACCAGGGTAAGGAGCAGGGAAGTGAGGAGCAGCTTTGTGACTCTGACAATGAACTTTGTGGTTTCTCAAATCCAACCTTGAGGCTAGCATGAAGCCTTCAGTGGAATAGCCTGGGCAGAGAGCTCAGAATAAAGGGAAACCTAGAGTTCTATTACTCTGAATATGCAAAACTTTCTACATAGCTGGGGACAGCCGAATGCAACAGTGGTTTATCAGAGCTCCAACCAAAAGCGAGCCCACAGTTGTATTGCTCAGACCCAAACTCACTTCAGAAGTTTACAAAGCTCAGAAGAGGAAGGTAGCCATTAGACTTTGTCCTGGATTAAACTGCGGGGCGCACTGATAATTTACTGGGTCTTCGGAATCTCTGAACAACATAATTTAGCATCACAAGAAAGCAGCTACAGGACTTTACAGGACACAAAATAAGCCCAAGCATGAACCAAACTTTCTCTCAATAAGTGCACAAAGCCTATTCCTAATGCAAAATCTAAACTGGAGAATGAGCCATCCCTTCCCAAATCCTATTATAATATTACATATTATATGTATATATATATAATATAATATAAATTATAAAGAGCTATCAAGATTACAGAGATGCCCAAGAACTAAACCTATAATAAGAGAACTTCAAAATACCCACAAGCAAAGCCTCAAAGAAAAATACATCCTGAGCACAAACTAAACTAAAATTCCCAAAGGAAATGAAACAAAAGTTATTTTTAAAAATTTATTTTTAAAACAAAATGAAAGTATTTAAAAGAAAGAATTATAAAAGAAATAAGAAATGAAAGAATTGTTTGGAAAGAGAATTAACAGATAATCACAAAAGGTACAAGACCTTATATAAACAATAGGTTTGTTGAAAATTAGAAATGAACCAATGACTCTTTAAGACAAGAAATATTAAAAATAAAGCTAAAAGAATAAAAACAACAATAAGAAGAACAGCACCATCAAAACTGACCTAAGAAACAGATTAAGAGTAAATAATTTAAGGTTCATTAAACTATCAGAAAATTTTACTAACGATAGTTTAGACATCATATTTCAAGAAATGAAAGTAAGACTTCCCAGTCTTAGAGCTACAGGGCAAAATGAAAATAAAAAGGATCCACCAATCATTTCCTAAAAGAACCTCAAAATGAAAACTTTGGGGAACACGACATCTAACACCCAGAACTTCTAGGCAAAGAAAAATACAGCAAGCAGCCAAAAATAAAGAATTTAAGTAGCAAAGAGACACACATATCATCACATACAATTTAGCAGCCATCCCTAATAAAGAGCAGAGAGTTTGTAATATGACATTCTAAGTAGAGGCAAAATATATAGGTTTACAACCAGAATAATTTACCCAGAAAAAGAATAATCCTGCAGAAAGAAAAATAGGTCATTAATAAAATAGGGCACTTTCAAGCATTCATGATGAAAAGACCAAAGCCAAGAAGAAGCTATGAAATTTTAAATAGGAGAAAAAGATAATTAGACATGAGAAAACATAGGGGATTAAACAAGGAGGATTATACCCTAATGGGCATATATACTTATCTTCTCAGAACCCTAATTTCATAGAGAATCTAGATAGAGGAGGAGGGAGGGAATAAGCATTTATATAGTGCCTTTTCTGTGATCCTTACAATAACCCTGTAAAGTAGGTGCTATCATTATTCCTATTTTACAGTTGAAACTGAGACAAACAGGGTTAAGTGACTTGCTCAGGGTCATGTAGCCCTAAATGTCTGAGGTCAGATTGGATCTCAGGAGGATGAGCCTTCTTGACTCTGGGTCCAGAGGTTTGTACACTATGGCGCCACTACTTGCCCTCAAGGAACTTTCATTCTAATACAAAACATGAAGGTAACAATATTTCATGTGAACATGACTTAAAGGAAGCCAAAAAATGGGGCGGAGTAGAGGCAGGGATGGGGGCTAGAGAGGGAAGACAGGAAAGGGTACCAGGATGGGGGGCAAGGAGGGAGAAGTCCACAGGCAGGGATGGAGCCTGGAGGGGAATGAAGGAGTAGAAATGGCTGGCCTGGTGCTCCCCTAAAATGCTCTGGGAGATCCTGGCCGGCCGGAGGAAAGTACCCCAGGGATCTCCTGGCAGAGGGAACTCCTTCCACAAGAAGGCTTCTGGGACTTGGTGGTAGAGAAGGCTGCAGGGGTTTGGTGGTGAAAGAAATGTGTCTGGTTAGTGGAGCCCAGAGAGGAAAGCAGATGTTACCCACCAAGTAGTAGTCCACTAAAGCTCTTCCTGACTTTCATAGTCTCTGCACATAATTCCTTTTATCAGGCTGACATCCTGAATTGTAGGAATGTCTTCCCCTGCCTCAATGGGACAATTTGCTCTTGTT
Organism: Sarcophilus harrisii; assembly: GCF_902635505.1. Classification (NCBI taxonomy): domain Eukaryota; kingdom Metazoa; phylum Chordata; class Mammalia; order Dasyuromorphia; family Dasyuridae; genus Sarcophilus; species Sarcophilus harrisii. The sequence goes on along the minus strand of NC_045427.1, from coordinate 140,857,332 downwards.
CTCAGGTCCTAATTATCAGCTAAGAGCTGATAATTTGGAATATTGCCAAAAGATTAAATATATATGTGTACATAGTACACACACACACATATATATATATATACACATTAATTTTAATATTCCAAATTCATGATATATTTCAGTTTTGCCGGTCTCTTTCCTTGGCACTAATTAGATTCAGAATTCAGGATTAATCACATAATTTTAACAATGGAATTAAAATGCAAAAGAAGATGTAAATTCTTCTCCCTAGAGTGTGTTCCCTCCTCGATCTTTAGGGAAGACAAAAAAAGTCCTGAGCCCAAACAATTCATGGCTGAAAAGGAATGGGGGAGGGGATGTAATGGTGTTTATTCTCCTCTCCTCCCCCCCCCCCCCCCCCCCCCCCCCGTGGATGGAGGGAAAATGGAGAAGATGATGCCTCCTGGATCACTAGTCTCCTAATAAAAATAGTAGTTGGCAGATCTCTGATGATCTTGGACGAGGTTGACTATGGCATGGTGTCTGTTCTTCACTATCCAGTTCAGTTCCGAGCTGCCACTCAGCCCCCAGTGCAGTTCCCTCAGGACTTTGGTGAAGGAATTGTATTTTTTTTTTTACTGAGCTAGAATCTCAACATCTCTTCTTCTAGCTCCCCTTTATGAATAATTTCCTTGCAGCCTGAGAATCTCCATAAAGACAAAAGGACTTAGCAAGATTAACCTGGACTCCACTATCTTTTTAATAAAAATTTTTCTTAGTGATGCTGTTTAGTTGCAAATTTGTAACATTACAATTTCTCAAAAATAAAAAAAAGTTTTGGATAATCAAAAACGTAATGGAGAGATTCATGGTGGGTACAAGAGGTTAGAGAATGTTTTCAAAGATGACCTATGTACAAATCATAGCATAGGGAGATATTATGGTATGGTAAAAATATACTGTCAAAAAAAGGAAATCATTTGGCAAAAATGTCATATAGCTGGTCCTGTCCTGGTACCCACAAAATGTACAAAATAAAAAAGACCTAGAAGAAGGCATCTAGCGCAATGAATGTTTCTCTGCATGAACATCACCAAGAACTGCACAAGTGAGAAGGTATAGATGATTTCAATTTATATCAAGAGGTAGAGTCAGGATGGTAGAAGAGCAGGAAGAAGTATAACAGAATTGCCCTTCTGAATTCTTCCCAAAATGTTTATTTGGAAAATGTGTCAAACTTATCTTTGTTAGGAAATCCAATAAAAATATCATAGTGAGTTATTTTTCCTTCCCAGATTGACAAAAAAAAGAGATAGAAAGAGTGTCTATGGACACTGGGAAGCACATATACTGAGTAGGCATCAACTGTTTGGCTTTGACCCTAGGAATGGAACAAGGTCTCATTTCCAGTTTTTAGCTTAATCTGAAGCTCAAAGAGGAATAATCAGGGCAGGATTCCCATAACAAAGAGAAGCCTCTCATTCTGTCACCCTGAACTTGCAAACTTCCAATTGGCTTGTAGTGGCTGAGTCTGGCAGAAATCTACAGGCACTCCAACCAGGGCTAAGCCTATAGTTTAATATTGGCCAGATCCCAACCCAGGTCAGAACCTGCAGAGCTCTGACCTGGACAGTGATCAGACTTTGCTCTGGGTCAGACCCCTTTGGGAGCATTGAAAGCTTACCGGTCCCCATCCTAACCTGTAGATCCTTAGATCTCAGAATAAAAAAAACACTCAATGACTCAAAAAATAACACCAGGACCCCAGAGAATTTTAACCTAAATATTCCTTTCAGAGTATGTAGAGCCAATCTTAACATCAAATCTGAGATTAGGAAGTAGATTGGAAGAATTAACAAGCAACAAAAACAAAAGCAAAAGAATCCCATGGTATGTATATATATATATATATATATATATATATATATATATATACTGCAAAACATCTAGAAGCAAAATAGCAAAATCTTAAAGAAAAACACAGCTTGAGCACAAGTTCAGCTAGAATTTCTAGGAGAGATAAAGCAAAAGTTTTAAAATATTTTTATAAATGAAATAAGTCCTGAAAAAAAAAAGAGAAAAGAAATGAGACCCATGAAAGAAAGAATTGGAAGGGAATTAACAACTTGATACACAGATAATAAACTTTACCCAAGATACAAAGTTCCTAAAAGTCAGAATGAATTAGATAAAAGATAATGACTATAAGAAACAACAAAAAATATTAAAGCAAAGCTAAAAGGCTGGGGAAAAAATAGAAGAAAACATGAGATATCTCAAAGCAAAAACTGACCTAGAAAAGAGATTATTTAAAAAATCATTGGACTACCTGAAAACTCTGAATTGGGGGGGGAGAGCCTTGATATGATGGAGAGGGGAGCAGAAGGAGTGGGTGACAATTGAACCTCATAGTATGGTAAAAAGAAAGAAACACACTCACAACTAGGTAAGGAAATATTTCACTTGACAGGGCATTGTCTTTGTTTGAAGACTTTTAAGATGCCGCTAAGGTCAGAAATTGGAGAATTCTATGAGGGAACTTTTCCAGCCCAAGAGATAGCAGCATTCAGAGCACTGAGATTTCCCAAAGAAGCATTATAAACAATATGATAAAAGCAGAATTTGCCCTCTCAGTGGTTGCAGTAGGGTAGGACATGAATGATGCTTATGAACCCAATGTAAAAGGGGAATAGTGAATGTTTTAAGTAGAATGAATTCAGAATTTAGCTGTCTAGTCCGAAAATGGAAATTTCTTGGGCAGTGTTAGCTTTGGGAGTGCCCCATAGGTAATCCCCAAATCACAGACTTTGGGAGGAGAGATCATCTCAGCAGCATGCTTCTTGGAGGAAGAAAATCTATCTAAGTAGTTTATGAGCAACTTTTCTACTTGTCAAGCAAAACTAGCTAATTTAACTAGACAGGTCAGGTTCAATTGAAAAGGGATTATTTGCTAATATCCCCTAAAGTATTTTTACCTTCTAGAAGGAGTATAAACTACCAGCTGATCCCATGAATATGAGAGAGGGATTTGTTTACGACCTTGAGGAAAAGAGGAACCAGGATGCTAAAAGGTTTTCTCCCCTCCCCACCCACACCCATCTCAAGTTCATTTCATTACCAGCAGTAAGGCAATAGGCTATATCTCTTTACGGGTTCTTATTAGTCCTTTGTATGGTCTGTTCTCACTGTGGGATGAAATAAAGGTTGTTTCATGCATGATTTGTATTGAGTGCTTGTACAAGCACTCTATTTTGGGGAAATCTAGATGTGAGTTTTATTTGATCAATATTTGTAAGTGACTTCCTATAATAACTCCATGTGGAAGCAATGAAGGATGAGAAAAATTTTTTTTACCTTTTTAAGTTAAGCTGTCAGGATAAAACCTTGTTTTTGAGAGCTCAGCACCTTGTGTAGTGGGGTTGCAAAAGTTGCAAAAATAATGCTTCAAAGAGGTGTGTGTAAGGGAACAGAGGGGAAGGTTTGTGAGAATGCATTGATGTGGAATGTTGTTTTCAGAGAATAGCTAGCAATCCTGTCGGACTAGATAGTAAGAATACATGAAGCATAAATAAGGCTGGAAAAATTGATTGGAGCTAGACTGTGGAGTTCTTCAAAGTCTGGCAAAGGTTTGTATTTTATCCTATTGGCAATAGGTAGCCAAAGAAAAATTTTCATTAGAGGACTAGGCAGGGCTATATTGGATTTAATTTAAACACTGGTTGGGGAAAGTCAATTTTTAAATTGTCAGTGTGGACATGTACATCTGGGACAATAACAAAAATTATTGTTTTGTTGATTATCTAGGTTTTAGAAAGTGATGGAATAGACATTAATGATGAAGATTAAACTTAAAAGTATCTCATACATAGATTTTTATTTCTGGGAAGCCAACTGAGAAAACATTACCAGCATAATATAGGGAGCACTGTTATCAAGCCATACTCATTAGGAAAATTATTTTGGCAGCTATGTGGGATATCAATTGGACAGTCTAGAAGTGGGATCCCCATTAATTCAGTTAGTCAACAAGCATTTGTTAAGAGCTTACTCTAAACCAATCCTTTTGTTTACTCCTGGATAGATTCAAGAAGAGATTAGAATTAAATAAAAGAAACTTTAATATCAGAGGATGAATTGTGGAGGGGAAAAGAAAAAGAGAAGGTTGGGGAAGGAGATAAAAGAAGGGAAGAAGAGAGGGGGGAAAAGGAAAGGGAAAGGAAGATAGGAAATAGAGGGAAGAAGAGAGACTGATTTGGGGGTCTTAGGGAGGGGAAAAGAAGATAGGAGAATAGAATCCAATTGTATCAAACATTGCACTAATATTAAGCATACCCCTCTCTCATTATTCTCTTCAAATTCACATATTGGTAGTGTCTTTATTAAGAAGTTGTTGGGGAGTCAAGGAAAGGAAAAAGCATAAGAGGACAGGAAGGAGGGAAATGCATAGTGAGCATGAATGGGATAGATTGATCTATAAAATGGAAGAGGATATTAGAAGGGATTAGAAAGCAGAATCTAATATGTTATTTACACATTTGAAAACAAAGATTCACACAGCCTTCATAGGGGCTAGAGCAAAATTAATTTTACTTCAGATGAACTTAAAAACAGAGGTAATAATCATTATCTGAGGAAACAAAAGTAGACTGGATTAAAAGAGATAAACAGGGAAACTATCACACTATGGACAATGAATTTAGATATTGATATAGATATAGATATACACATTGAATAGCACCATATCCAAATACCTATAGAAAAAATGAAATGACTTATATGAAGAAGTAGACAATTAAACTTTTATAGTTGGGGGATTCAAAATATATATTTAAAACTTAGTCATATCAAACAAAAAGGAAAACAAGAAAAAAATTCAGGTCCTGAATAAAATTTTAGAAAGGTTACGTATTTTAGCTCTCTGTTAATATCTGATTTGGAATGAAAAAGAGTTTACATATTCAAAACTGTGTATGGTTCCTTTAAATTGGCAATGTATTAGGATTAACACATTGTAGCAAAGCATGATAAAATCATATTCACAGCATAATAAAATGATATTCAATAAAGGGATTTTAAACAAAGCAATAAAATTAATTGGAATTAAATTCCAATACTAAATAATTGGGGGATCAAAGAACAAACAAATCTTAGAAAAAAAATTTCATTATAGAAAATGGCAATAAATGAGAATCTGGGGAAAGCAGCCAAAATAAATCTTTAGGATAAAATGTATATCTTTTAAAATCTTTTTATTTTCAAAACATATGCATAGTTTTCAACATTTACCCTTGAAAAACCTTGTGCTCTGCAGTTACCAAAACCATTTGGTATTGGCTAAGGAATAGATTAGTTGATCAGTGGAATAGGTTAGGTTCAAGGGATAAAACAATCAACAAATATAGCAACCTAGTCTTTGACAAACCCAAAGACCCCAGCTTTTGGGATAAGAACTTACTGTGTGATAAAAATTGCTGGGAAAATTGGAAACTAATATGGCAGAAACTAGGCATTGATCCACACTTAACACCATACATCAAGATAAGGTCAAAATGGGTTCATGACCTAGGCATAAACAATGAAATTATTAATAAACTAGAGGAACACAGGATAGTTTACCTCTCAGACCTGTGGAAGGGGAAGGACTTTATGACCAAAGAAGAACTAGAGATCATTACTGATCACAAAATAGAAAATTTCGATTATACCAAACTGAAAAGTTTTTGTACAAACAAAACTAATGCAGACAAGATTAGAAGGGAAGCAATAAACTGGGAAAATATTTTTACAGTCAAAGGTTCGATAAGGCCTCATTTCAAAATATATAGAAATTAACTCTAATTTATAAAAATCAAGCCATTCTCCAATTGAAAAATGGTCAAAGGATTAGACAGACAATTCTCAGATGAAGAATTGAAACTATTTCTAGTCATTGAAAAGATCTCCAAGTCATTATTAATCAGAAAGCAAATTAAGACAACTCTAAGATACCACTACACCTGTCAGATTGGCTAAGATGACAGGAAAAAATTGATTGTTGGAGGGGATGTGTGGAAAACTGGGACATTGATGCATTGTTGGTGGAGTTGGAAAATCAACCATTCTGGAGTAGTTTGGAACTATGCTCAAAAGGTTATCAAACTGTGCATACCCTTTGATCCAGCAGTGTTACTACTGGGCTTATCCAAAAGTTATAAAAGGAAAGGGACCTGTATTGCACGAATGTTTGTGGCAGCCCTTTTGTAGTGGCTAGAAACTGAAACTGAATGGATGCCCATGGGTTGGAGTGGCTGAATAATTGTGGTATGTGGTATTATGGAATATTATTGTTCTGTAAGAAATGACCAACAGGATGATTTCAGAAGGCCTGGAGAACTTACACGAACTGATGCTGAGTGAAATAGGCAGGACCAGGAGATCATTATATACTTCAACAATACTATATGAAGCCAGTTCTGATTGACCTGGCCATCCTCAGCAATGAGATCAACAAATCATTTCCAATGGAGCATAATAACTGAACCAGCTACATGAAAAGAACTCTGGGAGATGACTAAAACCATACATTGAATTCTCAATCCTATATTTATGCCCCTGCATTTTTGATTTCCTTCACAAGCTAATTGTACAATATTTCGAGTCTGATTCTTTTGTACAGCAAAATAACAGTTTGGTCATGTATACTTATTGTATCTAATTTATATTTTAATGTATTTAACATCTACTGGTCATCCTGCCATCTGGGGAGGGGTGGGGGTAAGAGGTGAAAAATTGGAACAAGAGGTTTGGCAATTGTTAATGCTGTAAAGTTACCAATGCATATAACCTGTAAATACAAGGCTATTAAATTAAAAAAAAAAAGAAAAAAGAAAAACCTTGTGCTCCAAAATTTTTCCCTCCCTTTCCCCTACACCCTCCTCTAGATGGCAAGTAATCCAACATAGATTAAACATGTGCAATTCTTCTATACATATTTCCACAATTATCATGCTGCACAAGAAAAATCAGATCAAAAAAGGAAAAAAAATTAGAAAGAAAACAAAATGCAAGCAAACGACAACCAAAAGTGAAAATACTATGTTGTGATCCACTCCCTGCCCTCTCTCTGGGTGCAGATGCTTCTCTTTATCACAAAACTATTGGAACTAGCCTGAATCACCTTGCGGCTGAAAACAGCCACATTCATCAGAATTGATCATTGTATAATCTTCTTGTTACTGTGTTCAATGTTCTGTTGGTTCTACTTACTTCACTTAAATCAGTTCATGTAAGAGTCTTCAGGCTTTTCTGAAATCATCCTGCTGGTCATTTCTTAATGAACCATAACATTCCATAACATTCATATACCTTAACTTATTCAGCCATTTCCAGCTGATGGGCATCCATTCAGTTTCCAGTTCCTTGACACTACAAAAATGGCTGCTACAAATATTTTTGCACATGTGGGTCCTTTTCCATTTTTTATGATCTCTTTGGGATACAGACCCAGTAGAGAATCAAAGGGGATCCACAGTTTGATAGCCCTTTGAGCATAGTTCCAAATTGCTCTCCAGAATGGCTGAATCAGTTCACAATTCCACCAATAATATATTAGTGTCCCAGTTTTCCCACATCCTCTCCAACATTTATCATTATCTAAAATGTATATATTTGAACATTATCATCAAGAGAAAGAACAAATGAGTTGGGGAAAACAAGAAATGCAACAAATTTAAAAATTATGGCTAAACAACAAAGTGAAAATTCTAAAAAGCAAAAATAAATCACTGAATTAATAAAGTGGGATTAAAAAAAACAATAAAATGAACTATTAGCTAGTCTAATTAAAAAAAAAAAAAGAAATTGAGTATGCCCATCAATCTAGCATTGTTAAAAGTAATGGAATATTATTGCATGGTAAGAAATGACAACAGAAGTGGTTTTAGAAAAACCTGGGATGACTTGTAAAAACTGATGTAGAATGAAGTGAGTAGAACGCAGAGAACAATTTATATAATAACATCATAAAGAGCAACTTGAAAATCTAGTGAATACAATGATGAACCATAATGCTGGGGGACTGATGATGAAAGATATGACACATACTTCTTGAGAGAAAGATGATTAACTTAAGATACAGAATGAGATGTATCATTTTCACACGTGGCCAATATATGGACTTGTTTTGCTTGACTTTGCGTATTTGACACAAAGATTTTGTTTTCTTCATTTCCTTATGTGTGTGTGTGGAGAGATTTGGGGGACTGAGAGGATAGAAGGCTAGGATTATTTAAATGAATCAAAGTAAAAAAAGAAAGGAGTTGTTATGAAATAGTTTAAAAATGCACAGATCCATTATATTATCCCTGCTTTTTGAGTCTACCCAAAGCATAATAAATTCTCTTTCGTTTCCCATTTTGGTGGCATGTGAATTCTTTGTGTTTCAGGGTTTCTAGTAAAGAATATATGGTTGACGTTTTGGTCATGTATACTTATTGTGTATCTAAGTTATATTTTAATGTATTTAACATCTACTGGTCATCCTGCCATCTGGGGGAGGGGGGGGGGGTAAGAGGTGAAAAATTGGAACAAGAGGTTTGGCAATTGTTAATCCTGTAAAGTTACCCATGTATATATCCTGTAAATAAAAGGCTATTAAATAAAAAAAAAGAATATATTGTTGGCTGGGCTCTTTGAGATGATAGTCTCCTCCAGCCCTGGGACCAAGATCCATTTAATAAACTATTGAATTGGTCTCTAAAATATATATATATATATATATATATATATATATATATATATATATATATATTTGGGGAGGGGAGAATAAAAAAATGCACAGATCACAGAAAAGGTCAGTGGGAAATAGACAAGTCAGGAAAGCTTTGAAAATAACGTGATGCATTTGTTATATTCAAAAACAAAAGTTATGACAAAAGGCTTTCTATTCACTCCTGCGCTGTGTTAATTTGTGCATCATCTGTGGTGTTTAAGTTCACAATTAGGAAAAAAGATCATTGAAGCTGTTTTCTTTCTCTTTTTTCCCCCTTTTGTGTGTCACTATCAGCCCCATCAATCCCTCCCTCTCCCCACACCCCCACCCCCACTCCCAAGTCCTTCCTTACAACCAATTAGACTATAAAGCAAAACAAAGTTACGCTTTGGTCTATTTCAGTACATCCCCTGACAGGACTATATTTCCCAGAATGCACAGAGGCGAGCTCAGGTTACGCCTTGGTCTATTTCAGTACATCCCCTGACAGGACTATATTTCCCAGAATGCACAGAGGCGAGCTCAGGTTACGCTTTGGTCTATTTCAGTACATCCCCTGACAGGACTATATTTCTCAGAATGCACAGAGGCGAGCTCAGGTTACGCCTTGGTCTATTTCAGTACATCCCCTGACAGGATTATATTTTCCAGAATGCACAGAGGCGAGCTCAGGTAACGCTTTGGTCTATTTCAGTACACCCCCTGACAGGACTATATTTCCCAGAATGCACAGAGGCGAGCTCAGATCCCTTTCCCAGACTCTCTTTCCAAGCCTTCCCGGGAGCAGGCCGCCCCTGAGTTCTTTGGGAAATGAAGTCCGGACGGAGGAAGCGGAAGAGGCCCGGAGAGGGCTGAGGGAGCTTGGCCGCCCGCGTGTGCGCAGGCGCAGTTCTGCGTCCGGCGCCGCGCCGAGGCTTTGGAGCACCCTGGATCTGGAGGTAAATCCCGCGCCGCGCTGGCCGCCGGGGACGGTGTCGGGAGGAGTTGTTGCGGGGGAGCAGGGAGGGCTCCCCGCGTCGCCGAGGACCGGACTTTTCCTGCGGGCTGCGGCGGCGGGAGCCCGGTTCCGGGCTCGAGGAGCGTCCGTCCGCCGGCGTGAGAGCGGAGGCTGGCGTTTCCTAACGCGCCTACTGTGTGCCGGGCTCCGGGCTAGTGCTGGGGAGGCAGAAAGCGGCCCTTGCCCCAGGAGCTTTCATCCTCGCAGACAAGCAAACAGACAAGCTACAGACAGGATAGATAGAAAGTAATCAATAGGCAGACAGAGGCACGGTCAGTGTTTATTAGACGCCCTACTGTGTGCGCGCACCGGCTAATTTCTGGGTGTGCACACAGAGGCGGACCTTGCCTCCAGGAGCGTCCGCCGGCGAGCCTGCGGGAACAAACACAGACCGGTACAGAGGCAGTTTGGCAGTTCGCGATTGCGACGTGATACCTGTTAGATGCCTGCAGTGGGATAGGCGCGGGGCTACGGTAAACAGCCCGTTCCCTTCCACTTACACGGGGGGAGGGAGAGAAACGGCGCGCAAATCACCGTCCGCAAACGTCCTGTGTACGGGACAGAAGGGAAGGCGCTAGCCCGGAGAAAGTCCTAGGGGGGTGAAGGAGAGAGCCGGGGAGGACGCCCGCAAATGGGGAATAGCGTACTGGAAGGGGGGAGAGTAGGAGGGGGCTCGGCGATGAGAAGCTGTGAGTGCCCAGCAGATTTTATATGTAAATTGGAGACAATAGGAAGCCCTCACAACGCACTGAACGTTGGGGTGGGAGGGAGACTTGGTCAGACTGGAGCTTTAGGGAGTTTACTTTTGACAGCTGAGTGGGACATGAAAATAAACATTTATTAAGTTCTTACTAAGCCCTGGGTTACAAAGCAAGGCAGAACACAGCCCCTCCCCAGTTCTCAGGGGGAAGACAATCTGTAAAGTTAATTGTACCTATAAAGTAAATGTGGTGTGAATGAGAGGCGATTTCATAGGGAAGGGAGAAGAGGGGATGGGACTGGAAAAGACCTTTTTTGAGCTAAGCCTTGAAGGAAGCTCATTGTGGAGCACTGTGTCTGCAGGCATTTGTGTGGAAGCTGGTCTGGGTTTCTCTGAATGGGAGTGAACCAGGAGGGCAAAGGCTGTTTTTCGCTTTTCTTTGCTTCCCCAGTGCTTGGCACAGTGCCTGACATATACTTAATAAATACTTGTTGCCGACTAAATAACCGAGTTGGATTCACCCGAAGAGTCCGGCATCCTAGTTCTACAGGCTTCCAAATAGACATCTTGTAAATTTTGACTAACCCCTGGTTCCAGCCTGTCTGTTCAGTGTGTTACCAAGTCTTGTTATTTTTACCCTTTAGAAAGTTCTGCAGTTTGACAATTTTCCGTTCATTTCCGTTGCTGCCTGGTCCAACATTGATTAACACATCTCCCCAGCTGGTGGTCTTGCCGCCAGTCTGTCCCGCCATCTTTCTGAATTCAGTATCTCAATACGCAGCTTGAATCCACAGTGGGACCTCGATATTGACTTCAGCATGTTCAGACCTGTGGTAATGGGATATGATGGAAAGAGGACTGGATTGGGAATTAGATCTGGACTGGTGTCCTTGTATTTCTGCTTATTAATTGTGTAATATTGAGCAGCTTCCTTTTTCTCAGTTTTTAAAGGTCTTATTATAAATTGTCTATTTTCTTTATTCAACAATCATTTATTATGTGCTTACTACATGCTAACCACTGGAAATATAAGGCCAGAACTCCCCAAAACATCAACCCTGCCCTCAAGGAGCTTGAATTTTACTTGAATGGCTTAGGACTGAACAATTATAAGACCTTATAGGTAAGGGGAAAATAGAACACTGATCATCTCCTCGTGGTATGCTAAGGAATTGTAGTCTACAAATATCCATTCTCTTTCCATCTCTCAAAACAGTCTGTCTTTTTACTGGCTCTAGAAAAGGCTTGGATTTTTTTTTTTTTTTTTTTTAGTAAAAGTATTGTATTAATCTGTTTATCATGTGCCATAATGATTATGTATCTCATTAAATATCCACTGATATTAATTGGTATAAATTTAAGTTGTTTTCATATTCTTTTCAAGGAATGTTTATTAAGTGTTTATTATGTATGGTATGGTGCGACCAAAAGTTTAAGTAAAACATTTAAGTGGTTTTACAGTGAAAGAAAGGGAAAACACTTGAAAGAAAGGGAAAACACTTGAACGAAAGTAGGGTTTAAAAAAAGCTTATTTAAGATGTCTCACAAAAGACCTATAGATGCTTAACAATAGAAGGAAAGAACCTATAGAGAAGAATAGATTAAAGATTCAGGAAAAGAAGAAAATAATTGTGGGACTGAGATCTCAAAGTAATAGAAATAGATAGGATGATGAGGTAGAAAGGATAGCATTAGAGGAAAAGGAAGATCACCCTTCCTGGAAATTGTCTAGAGGAAGGCAGCCAAGAGAGTGAAGGTATTATATAAAGATCAGAGACCAAGGAATGTTTAGAGCCTCTAGATCTAGTAGGGATGCAGAGCCATGATTGCTCTCGGTTCCACAGAATAAAACCAGTTAGCAATGGGCAGAATATAGAAAGAAGGGAATTTAGGCTTGATGTCAGAAAAAACTTCCTAACAAATAAAGCATTCCCAGAATGGAACAGGTTGTTTTGAGCAGAGATGGATTGGAAGACTTTAAGTAGGGTCTGGATGACCACTTGAATATGTAATGGTTTTCCTTTTGGTTGTGGATTGGACTAAATCAGTGGTTTTCCAACTTTTGTTCGCAGTACCTTTATACTGTTAAAAATTGTTGAGGCATCTGTGCAAAGAATTTTTATTTATGTAGGTTACATGTATAGATATTTACCATATTATAAATAAAAACTAATTTTAAATTTGAAATGATTTCAGAGACTCTTGGGATTCTTTGGTCCACATTTTGAGAACCATTGGAGTAAATGGCCAATTGAAATTCCTTTCAGCTTTAAATTTTGTAAATTCTCTGATTCTTCTAACACCCGAGGAAAGACTGAAAGCACAGATGTAGAATCTATGAAGACATCAATAATTAATTCACAATGTATGGTCAGAAATACTTTCCATTAAGTATATATAACACAAAGACATCCATTGAGGAAAGATATAAGAGTCAACACAACAAGTCTTTATTAAGTCCCTGTTATGAATAAGACACTGGAGCCACAAAGAAAGATAAAAAATCAAAAGCAGAAAATAGTATCTGCTCTGGAGTCTAATGGGGAACTCAATATAATAGAAAAGACAACATGCAGGCAGTAACATCTTTCTATTCTCTTTTGTATTTTTAATAAAGCATCGACATTCTTTTCTAAGTTATCAAAGGGAGCAGAATGGAGTTCATACGGGCAAGTGTTTGGAAACAAGCAGGTTAGTGTTCGGACTATCATTTTAATTTAAAAACAGAGAAATAATGGAAAGGTCTACCTGAACTGATGCAAAATGAGGGAAGCAGAGGCAGAAAACACACATAGTTTGGAAGAAGAGATATAAGAAGACACTCTCCCTTCACCCATTTGCAGAGGTAGGAGGTCCAAAGCTGTTGAACATTTTACATAGTTTCAGACTTTTTTGATGAATTAATTGGTAATGTTAGTTCCCTCTCCACCTTTTGTTTTTTGTCTTGATAAAATTTTTGTTATATGAGATGGATGTTTTAGAGAGGGCAGCTAAAGGATATCAAGGGAAACTATGGTGATATTAAAAAAAAAAGACTAATAAAAATTTATTTTAAAGATTAAATATATAGACAAAACTATGTGTGCAAAGATTTGTGGTTTTAATATGTAGTTCTCTTTTTCTATTTACATACGGGAAAGTTCCTATTTGTTGACATTTGTCAAGTTTATAATAACTAAAAGAAAAAAGTGTGCCAATTAAAAAATAGAATTCTAAAGATATATAGAAATTATTTTTGTGAAGAATAAAAAGGCAAGCACCTCCCCTCCCCCCAAAAAAAATCTGATGTGGTCCTCTAGGGTACTCATTAACAAACTCATATTTTAAAAAGATATTTAGAAGATGGAACTTCAGAAAAAAGGAGCTAGTAGTAACAATTCTATTGGGCATTCTCAAGCCCAGAATGAATCTGTCAGGGGAAGCTAAGGACAATGAAAGGGGATTTATTTATTTGCGTTAGCTATGTTGGGGTCAAGAGGAGTCCCAAAAAAAGTATATAATTGTTTTTTGGAACAGATGAAACAACAGAAAACAAGTGAGGGAGATGAAATACTCAGATATTATTTTGCTTTTCCTTTTTAGGGGCAACGGTCTTTGGAATGGGAAAGTAGAAAAAACATTTTTTTATCAGGGAGTAGAAATCAAAGATAAATGAGGAAACAATCAACATCTCTCTGCCCTCAAAAAATTATATCCCCAAGCCCAGAAGAATTACATCTTAGACAAAAAGAGAACTGGTGGAACTGAATCGATACATATGATTCTTGAAAGTTATTTGAGAATGAAAAGGTTGCTAAAGGATACTAAAGTGTGTACTGATGGAAAGCAGAATATATGATGGATGAAGGGTCATACACTCTTTAGACATCTGTTTATGATATCCAGAAAGGACTAGAAAATATTCCATACAAGAATCAATGAAAAGGAGAGATGATATGGAGGGCATATGGATAACTTATGCTATAATGTTCTAGTAACTTATTCTGCTTGACTCCTGGCCAAGGAGACTTGGGGAAGAGCTGTGAGAAGGCAGACTTGGGCATAATGTGGTGGAAAACTTCCAACAGAGCTGTCCAAAAGTGGAATGGAGTGCCTCAGGAGTTCCCCCTCAGTAGAGGTCCTCACAGACTGCATGACTCTGGTATACCTGTGTACCAGACAGGTATATTCTGGAGGGGATTTCTGTTCCTTCATTGGTTCACTAATATAAAATGTCTGTGAAAGTCGTGAAACAGATTTTGGTAAGTGGTTTCGGATATCACTCCCATTGCTTTTTGGGTACACATCATAGCCAGAAAGCTGATGAGGAGCTAAGGTCACATAGATAATCAGAAACACAGCTCCTTTTTTGTTTTTTTGTTTTTATTTTTATTTTTTATTTTTTTTATTTAATAGCCTTTTATTTACAGGATATATGCATGGGTAACTTTACAGCATTAACAATTGCCAAACCTCTTGTTCCAATTTTTCACCTCTTACCCCCCACCCCCTCCCCCAGATGGCAGGATGACCAGTAGATGTTAAGTACATTAAAATATAAATTAGATACACAATAAGTATACATGACCAAAACGTTATTTTGCACAGCTCCTTTTTTGATTCTGTGTCATGTGTCCATGATTTTCAAGTCAGAGAAACAATTCTTCATAAAACATATGAGACAAGGAAGAGAAAGGGAAATATCTTCCCTCAGTGTATTTGGGGGCCATCACGTCCCACTATCTTCACTTTATGGATAAGAAAACTGAGGTCCAGAGAGATTAATTAACTTGCCAAATGTCACAGTTACTATGGGAACCCAGGTTCTCTGACTCCAGAGCCAAGTGACCTCTTTTCACTGTAGTACAGTGAACCAGTGTGGGGACAGAGCTATTAAGTCAAGCTTCATTTTGACTCAGAGAACTGTTCTTGGTCATGAACTACAAGCCTAGAACCAACATTTCTTTTTTTTTTTTTTTTAATTTAATAGCCTTTTATTTACAGGATATATACATGGGTAACTTTACAGCATTAACAACTGCCAAACCTCTTGTTCCAATTTTTCACCTCTTACCCCCCCCCACCCCCTCCCCTAGATGGCAGGATGACCATTAGATGTTAAATATATTAAAATATAAATTAGATACACAATAAGTATACCTGACCAAAACGTTATTTTGCTGTAGAAAAAGAATCAGACTCTGAAATATTGTACAATTAGCTTGTGAAGGAAATCAAAAATGCAGGTGTGCATAAATATAGGGATTGGGAATTCAATGTAATGGTTTTTAGTCATCTCCCAGAGTTCTTTTTCTGGGCATAGCTAGTTCAGTTCATTACTGCTCCATTAGAAATGATTTGGTTGATCTCGTTGCTGAGGGTGGCCTGATCCATCAGAACTGGTCATCATATAGTATTGTTGTTGAAGTATATAATGATCTCCTGGTCCTGCTCATTTCACTCAGCATCAGAGAACCAACATTTCTTGATCTTGATCTTTTTAACTCTTCTCCCTTCTCTGGAGAGGGAGCAGGGCAGTTGTGCCTGGGCTCCTTCTGACCCTTCATTATGTGTGGTATGAAGGAAGTGGGAAAAACCATACCAAGCTGTTACATAGATTCTGGGAATTGCAAAACTAGTTCAGGTGGCTCATGTGCTCATTCTCTTTCAGCAGCCCTCCATCTCTGGAACTTGACTTTCTCCCCGAGGGAAATATAGAAGAAGAAATGGATCTTGTGTTGCTGACAGCCAAGCCTCAGGTGAATTGATTTTCCCTCTGTCTTTCCTGAAATGCAATAACAATGTCCAAAATATGTGTACTTTTTCTTCTCCCATCATCTCTGTCAGAAACAAGAGTCCCAAATTCTTCATCCCTAGGAAGAAGATTTCCCTCTTTAGTGCTTTCTCACAGTGTGACCCAGTGACTTGAAGACAAGATACTTTCTGCCTTAGGTCACAGGCCTCTGTCTCATTCCAAAGGACACAGTAGTTAGAATCCTTAATATCATCACACCTACTTCCTGTCTACTCCATCTATCTCTATAATACATTTAATCAACTCCCTTTCCCCAGGAGAGGGTCCATGGGTGAGCAAGAACGTATTTGTTTCAGGAATGTGTGACATTTAAAGATGTGGCTGTGAACTTCACCCAAGAGGAGTGGCAGCAACTGAACCCTGCTCAGAGGGACCTCTACAGAGAAGTAATGTTGGAGAACTATAGAAACCTCATCTCACTGGGTAAAGATAGTTTTATTCTTCAATTCAGAATCTATACAGTATCAAGAAAATGGAAATAAATTAATTTTAAAATTAAGTGCTAATACCAAATCTTAAACCATACTACAAAGTGGTAATCATCAAAACAATCTAGAACTGAATGAGAAAAGAGTAGTTGATAAAAGGAATAGAATAGGTATATGCTAAACATAAGTAAATGAACACAGTAACCTAATATTCAATACTCAAAGATCCTAGCTATTGAGGCAAGAACTTATTGTTCAACAAAAACTGCAGAAAAAACTGGAAAGCAAGTTTGGAAAAAATAGAGATCAACATCTTGTACCATATACTTAAATAAGCTCAGAAGGGATACATAATTTAGACAAAAAGGATGATATTATAAGCAAATTAGTGGAGCGTGGAAAAATTACCTGTTAGATCAATAGATAAAGAAAGAGTTTATAATCTAACAAGACAAAGAGGATCATGGGAGTAAAGTGAATAATTTTGATTACATTGAACTAAAAGGATTTTTACACAAAGCCAGTGCTGCCAAATTAGAAGGAAAGCAAGAAACTGGGAGAAAACATTTACAGCAAGTAAAAACCCTTGATAAGAATAGGAAATAGATTAAAGAAAGCTATACTAGCTTTGCCCATGAAAAAAAAAATCAAGGGAAGAGGAGAATAAGGCAAGATCTAGAGAAGTAGTTATATAAAGGGAGAAAGGTCCTTCAAATTGAGCAGCAGTTAAGGTGCAGGAATACCAAAGAGAATTGATAAAACCTGAAGAGCCTCTGAATTGCTCTATTGTGTTTATGATTCAGACCAAAGATTTCTTTTTGAAAATTCTACAGTTATTGGTTCTGTAGCTAGACACAAGCAGCTTCTTTTGTAATCTTTCCCTTCCCACAACAGGTACCTTTCCTGTCCTTTTCTCCTCAAAAAGAAGAGAGAGATTATTTCTATGGCTGTAGAACTCTGCAATTTCTGGTTTTCCTATTGTGACTCAGTAAGGAGACAGCAAGGAATAGTAGAAGGAAAAAAGGTTGATCGACTTTTGGAACAGTTTTTGTGTCTCTAGAACAAACTGCTGGGATTCATTCCCTTCTTTATCAACAGGGCTACCCGTTTCTAAACCTGATGTGATCTTCCAGTTGGAACAAGGAGAAGAGCCGTGGATGCTTGATCTACAAAGAATTGAAGAGGGAGAGATCTCAAGAAACATGTATTTGGGTGAGTAAGAGAGAGACTGAAAAGTAGTGTTTGAAGAAAATAATAGCGCAGGTTTTTGTAAGGGGTCCTTCTCAGGGCCCCCAAAGCCTGCTAGAATTGTTAATACCCTAGACCCATGCTGGAATGCTGCTTTCCATTTTGTGGCAGTGGGGATAGAGTTGTTTTTCCTCAGCTGGGATCCTTCTGCATTCCTTTTCATTTTGTTTGCCACCAACTCTTTTTCTCTTTTTATCATTTCTAATAATCACTCTTTTTTCTATCAGAGTTTTATCTTTCCAGATCATGTCTTCATCCTTATTCGTTCCTGGATATTTCTCACCAACATCAACATCTCCTCATTAAATCCCTCCTTTTTTTTTTTCTCCCTGATGAAAATCAGATTACCTTAACTCTTGTATAGGCTTGATCATATTTTTTGTTTACCCATCTCTTTATCTTTCCTTCCTTCCCAATTCTTTATCTCCTATTTTCTAGCCTCTTCTCAGTTTACAAGACTATTTAGAAAACCATCCTAATAATGTGGGTGAACTAGGAAACATTTTTTATCTTACCCACTTTTTGCCAGAAATTTTCCTTTTAAAAAAATAAAGGGAATGCATTAATTTGTGTTTTCTTTTGGTTTCAGACAAGAAGAGTAAATCTGAGACCGAGGGGTCAGCTCTTTTAAAGCAGATCATTTCTGAAGAAATAAAATCATCAGGGACATTAATAGAAAGATTCACAAGAGAAATAACTGTACCTGAAGTTAGATTGGAAAAGAAAAGAGAAAACTCTGAAAGGAAGATAAGTAGAAAATCTGTTTCCCATAAGAGAAATCTCAAGAAAATGTCAATTAATGACAAAAAGAATCCCAGTAAGGAGAAAGGTCCTGAATGTAATATATGTGGGAAGACCTTCAGACACAGAAGTAGTCTTCGGAGACATCAGATTACCCACACAGGAGAAAGACCCTATGAATGTAATGAATGTGGGAAAGCTTTTTTTGACTGTTCATCCCTAACTATACATGAAAGAATTCATACTGGAGAGAAGCCCTATGAATGTGATGAATGTGGAAAAGCCTTCTTTAACTGCTCAAATCTTACCAGACATCAGAGAATACATACTGGAGAGAGTCCCTACAAATGTAATGAATGTGGTAAAGCTTTCAGACATAGCAGTAGCCTTAGGAGACATCAAATGACTCACACGGGACAAAGACCCTATGAATGTCACGAGTGTGGGAAAGCCTTCTTTGATCGTTCAACTCTAATCATACATGAGAGAATTCATACTGGAGAGAAGCCCTATGAATGTGATGAATGTGGGAAAGCCTTCTTTGACAAATCATCTCTTACACAACATCAGAAAATCCATAGTAAAGAGAAACTCTATGAATGCAATGAATGTGGGAAAGCTTTTAATTTGAGAAGGCACCTTAACCGACATCAAATAACTCATACTGGAGAAAAACCTTATGAATGTAGTGTATGTGGGAAAGTTTTCAGTCGCAAGTCATCTGTTATCCAGCATCAACGACGTTATGCCAAAGAATGATCTTGAAAATATCATGAATTGAGGGAAAACTTCAGGCAGACTTGTCACTTTATTAAATACTCAATACAAAGTGGGAGCACAGAACTTATTAAACACTTGATATTGGCTCTCCTAATCAAAATAAATCTGTTGTTCAAGCTTATTAGCATTTCTGCTTACTATTCAGATTTTCTCCTTTTTGCTAATAGACTCTTTCAGTAAGTGGTCAGTAGGTAAGGTAGTATGTCATGAATCTGACCTCAAGTTCTCTAAATACAACATTATATTACAAACCTTTCAAGACAGGTCTCTCGTTGTCCTTGTTGGCTTCAACTTGAGAGAGATGCAACTCAAAAGGAAACTTTAATTTCCCTCATCCACCTTAAGACATAAATCTTCCCCTACTTGATTATAAATACTTTTTCTCTATACTCTCTACTAATGATTTAGAGCTTCAAATCAAAGGAATCCTATAGCTAGAAGCATTAAATGCACGTCAGACTTTTTGATTATTTTAGGCCATTGGAGTATAGTTTATAATGAACATTCAGATCTGTAGGACATAAATCTGACCCCAGGCTGTGCTTTTCCTCCCAGTCAATTATCTACCAGGATGTGCTTGCACGCCTGATATCTTGCCATTTTTCCTGCCCCCCCTTTCTCCTTCCCCAGGTGAAGCTATCCTTTCCAGACTAGGCCAGCCACGCCCCAGCAGCTTCTTCTAATAGCAATGTTTAGAAAGGTTGGTGAGATTAATCTAGGAAAAGTGGTAAGGAGAGCTTGGAGTAGATCAGATCGTAAACTAAGCACAGATAAGGAGCTTAATTAAGGAGATATCAGTGTGAATGGGAAGGATGTATGTAAGAAAATTTGTAAATTAAAAATGGACAAGCTTTGTTCCAAAATGATTCTAAGGTCAGGTTTGAAAAATAGGGATACAGATGAACCCACAAAGAAATGGGTCACTTGGAAAGAGAAACTGATTTGGGTGAGGAAGGTAAGTTTGATTATGATGTATTACATTTAGGAGGTCAGAGGTACAATCAAAAGATGTCTCATAACTGTAGATTATATGGACCCAGGTTCTCAGTCATATATTCTTTAAAATGCTGGGGTGTGGCAATCAAACTTTCCTTCTCTGATTTAGGGAGAATGATCTGGACTTGCCACTACAGATTTAGGTGTAGGGCAAGCTTTTGCAGGATAGGATCCGGGGAGAGATACACATAAATTTAGTGGTTGGTTACTTGTCTAAATTAATCATTAAATTTCCAGCACTCTATTGCAGGGCTCTGAAGCAGCTGTAGATGTAGAATCATTAGCATAGAAGTAATAACTAAAACCATGAGAATTAAGCTTTTTCAAGGAATAAGTGCAGAGATATAAAGCCAGGGACTGAGACTTAGGGGAAAATCGTTTACGGAAAGAAGGAAAAAACTCACTGGTTAGAGAGATAGAAACAAAGGAGAGTTTGAAGGAGTTAGTAGTCAAAAGAGTCAAGTACAGATGTAGGCATGCATGCTTGTGCTTAATACAAACACGTGGCAAATATGAAGCTCTTAAAATGTTTTTTATTCATTCACTTATTCAATTATGTCAATTCTACCTCTGTGGCTGTTAGCTCTACTTCTCTTAGAAACTTGCAATAACCCAAAGAAAAGAACCAAAAAGTATAATAATAATTTTTAGAGAACAATGAAATGAAGGCAAACCAAATAATGACCACTTTTGGCTGAAAGGATGAATAAAATGCATATCCCTCCTTTCCTTGAAGAGATGGGGAACTATGGATACAGAACACTGGATACAGCATACACTATGCCAGTGTGGAGACCGTGTCAGGTGGTTTTGCTCAGCTGTTTTACTTCGTCATAGGTGTTCAGGAGTGTAACGCTGGATATATTCAAAAATAACTGATGTAAAAGCAAAAGGCACCCAACACTTTTAAATCAATTTTTAAAAATCACTAGTATCCATTAAGAGAAGTCATAGTCAAGGGCAAAAGGTTAACAAGTAAATTAAAAAGTAGAGGCAAAGTTTGTGGAAGGAGTAATGGGTTTCTAACAATACCCACAGATGAGGCTGGAAAACCTGCTTGGATCAGAGGGACAACTAAGCATTCCAACAACTAGAATGCAAGAAGATCCAAGTTAGGAGAAATGAACTGGATCCAAGGCAGCTTTCTAAGAGAAGAGGAGTTAACAGCCACAAACAGATGGAATGGACAAGGAGATGAATAAGTGAATGAATTTTTAAAAATCATTTTAAGGGGCAGTTAGGAGGTGCAGTGGATAAAGCACCAGCCCTGAAGTCAGGAAGACCGGAGTTCAAATGTGACCTCAGACACTTAACACTTCCTAGCTGTGTGACCCTGGGCAAGTCACCCAAATGCCTCAGCAAAAAAAACAAAAAAAAAAAAAAAAAGGTATTTTAAGTCCTAAGTATTTGCCATATATTGTGCTAGGCACAGGGGAAAAAAACTCAATCTGCCCTCAAAAAGTTTATATTCTAATAAGTAAAAAAAGTTTTTTCTCTGATTAGAATATAATTTTACATATATGCACATATACACGTATAATTTATATATAATAGTGTAATTTATGTGTGTGTACACACATACACACACACAATATTGTGGGGAGAAGGGTGATCTGGGAAGTCACAGATATTTTAAGTGGAGGTGTAGGGACATCAATTGCCATTTCCTTTCCTATGACAAAGGTATATTGAGTTGATTACTTTCCCAGAGCAAAAGGTAGAAAGAGGGAGTGGAACAGATAGCAATCATCTGATTAGGGATGACAAAAGGCTGACCAGGATGCAAAGCCTCAGGTAGAGTCAGGTGTATTTGCACTCACCAACATTTTTGCTTTCTCTTCATTTTAGACTGGGAGAATAGATTTGAAACCAAGGACTTAACTCTAAAGCATAATTATGATTAAGGGAAGAATTCATAAATTTATAACCAAAGAATTGACAAATAGAAAAAGATAAAACAATTTTGGCTATAAATTAAATATTTCACACAAAATCAATACAAAAAACATATACATGAAGCATTGAGAGAAGTATGGGAAGACTTACATGAATTGATGCAGAATGAAGTAAGCAGAACTAGGAAGACAGTATATAGAATAACAACAATATAATTTGAAAGAACAAAGGAACTGAATGCTATGTGATTATAATGAAGTTTGGAGAAAAACTGAAAGAATATATTTCCCTTCTTCACAAATGTGAGAGATTCTATATATAGAACACTGCAGAATCTCTCAAACTGAGTTGATTTTGCTGTACTACTTTTCCTCATCTTTTAGATCTTTGCTATGAGGGATATCTTGGTGGGGAGGGTGAAGGAAGAGATATATTTGAAAATGAAGGTGATATAATCAATAATAGTTTTTGCCATTCTAAAAATGCTAGCAATAATATAAGAAAAATTAAAGGCATATAGATAGACAAAGGGCAGCTAAAACTAGCTTTGCTGATCTGATGGTTTACTTAGAAAAATCCTAGGGAATTATCAAAGATACTACTTGAGATAATAGCTTTAGCAAAGTTGAAAATCATAAGATGAACTCACAAAAAGCAACACTTTCTATATAATAATAATAAAACTCAAGAGACATGAGAGAAAAAGAAATCCCATTCCAAATAAATACAAAATAAACTGAAATATTTGGGGACCAATCAAAACAGCTTTGATACTTGGATAGATTCAAGATTCAGTTACAAAATTCTTAGGAATATTTAGCTTAATATTGGCTTACAATATAGCTGGAGGAATATTTAGAGCTCATGAATGCATCATGCCAATATAATAAAAATAACAATACAATACAGTTAATCTAGTTTTAATTCTATTCCAATCAAATCACCAAAGAGATATTTTATGGCACCGGATAAAATCATAAAATTATAAATCATAAAAAAATTTGAAGAAACAAAAGATATAGAATATGAGAGAAATAATTTCAAAAATTTAGAAATGAAGGAATAATAACACTTCGAGACCTCAAATAATATTATAAAGCAGCAGTCAGTGACAACCATTTGGTACTGATTAAAAAATGAAGAAGAAAATCAGTAGAATTGACTATACAAGGGAAAATCAGAATCAATGGAATTCACTAACCTAATGTTTGATCAATCTGAAAACATGTAACTTAAGAAAGAACTTCCTATTTGATAGGAACCACTGGGGAAAATGGAAAAATAGATAGAAAGTAAGCTTAGACTATTACCTTGTGCCATATTTCATAATAAATTCAAAATGTACATGTGATCTTAACATTAAGAATCATGCCATTAAAAAAACTAAAAAAGAAGCAGATAATTTGTTTTTCAGTTATGGGTAGGAGATATATTCATGACTAGACAAGGGATAGAGGTCATTACAAAAGATAAACTAGATTATTTTGATTACATGAAATTGAAAAACTCTTACACAAACAAAATTAATATATCTGGGATAAGTCAATGGTTGAATGAGGAAAAAAAAACTTTATATTAATTTTCTTGAATAAGGATTTGGTATCCAGGATATGTAGATAACAGATCTAGATCTATATCAATACAGTTATATACAATTACACACACACATATATATATAATATATATGGATAGATAGATATCCAAAAGCCATTTTCCAATAGGGAAAGGAAAGGGAATAAACATTTATGTAGCAGTTACTTTGTGCTAGGTATTCTAGATTAGTGGTCGATTAGATTAGTGGTTGAAGAATATGAAGACATTTTTCCCCCCTGAGGCAATTGGAGTTAAGTGACTTGCCCAGGGTCACACAGCTAGAAAGTGTTAAGTGTCTGAGGCCAGATTTGAGCTCAGGTCCTCCTGACTGCAAGGCTCATACTCTATCCACTAATCACCTAGCTTCCCCTGAACAAATAATTCTTAAAAGAAGAATTGCAAATTATTAACAACTATATGCAAGAATCTCCAAATAACTAGCAATAAAGAAATGGAAATCAAGAGAACCCTGAGTTTTCACTTCACACCCTTTGAATAGATAAAAATGATAAAATGCTGGAGAAATTGTACATTATTTGTGAAGTGTATGAATTGGCATAACTATTTGGAAATCAATTTGGAATTATGCAAATAAAGAGATTAAATTGTCCATACCCTTTCTCAAAGAAATTCAACTAAGCATTATACTCCAAGGTAGTTATAGATAAGGAGAAAGTTCCCATATACATCAAAATATTTACAGTAGAGCTTCTTATGGTAATAAAAATAGGGAATAGTTAAACAAATTGTGGTACATGAATGTAATGGAATATTACTGTGGTGTAAGAATTGCAAAGAATAAGAATTGCTCTAAAGAAAAGATATAAGCAGATACCTCCCTTATGTCCTTTGTAAGAGATGGGGGGAGGGGGGGGTTATAGACTTAAAATGCTTCATATATTTTCAGATTTTTTTTCAATATATTGATCAGTTTTCCTGACTTTTAATCTTCCTTTAAAAGATATTCTTGCTATATGGGATGGCTCTTTGGAAAGGGGAAAAGAGATGTGACAGTGAAATTTAGGTAATGTAAAAGCAGAAGATATCAATAAATACATTTTAAGTAGTAATAAACCTGGCCAGTAAAGGACAAAAAAAATGAAGAAGTTCCCGCAATATCACTAACTATAGAAATTATGACAGCATCAAACCCTGACACAGACTACCTTTGTGAATTCATTTACTAAATTTTGGACATTCTTGTTTTGGTTTTACAACTTTTACCTTTAAGGACAAATATAAAACTATTGATCACTGTTCACAGTTATTTATAATAAAGTAAATAATATATAATTCTATAACATTGCAATGACTATAAAGTTATTTTCCCCCTGACTTCTGTGGAGCCAAGTGACCCAAATACTCAAAAGGCTGGTCCTGCATGTTGAAGGGATGGTTGGGATAAAGAAGGAAAAACATGCAGGTCAAAAGTACATGGATACATTGGCTTCCTTATTTATGTCCATAGCTAGGAAAAAACCTCCTTCTCCAAATGCCTGCCCTTTCAACAGAATATTTAAGTTCCAGCAAATGGGGATGTTACTCCATGATTAAGAGAGGACACTTTGGTTTGTAAAATAAGATGAGTCCCTCCAACTTTCTGAAGTAATAAGTCCAAGTTTTTCTCTTTGAAAATCAAGGCCAAAATAGTTCTATTTTAACATTTTAGATAATGTTCAAACAAGTTCTGGTAGCATTTATCCTTGTACATTTCTAAGCTAGGATTGGGCGGTATCAAAGATGGAGATATCAGACCCATGGGGAAGCTGTGAACAAGCATGTACACCCTGCCACAAGTCCTGGCAGCCAGGGCTCTTGTCCACCCAGATCTGACCAACGGGGCATTGGGTAAATGTGGAATTGTTGTCCCCTGTGTATCTGGGGCTGTCTTTGCTGATAGGAAAGATGCTCACTACCACCTCAGTGCCCAGACACTGAGCACCACCATGAGCACTCCTGGGAGACTGCAAAAATCATTCTGTTCTGTTCAAAAAGTTAGTATTTTGAAAAGCAAAAGCATTCAGGTTCTCAGGCTCCTCAGAACTGAGCAATCACGGGAAACGTGCCAGAAGCAACCTTTCAATGGATTTACCGCTAGGTGTAAAATGTAGCTTTTAATAAGAAGTTGGGTTTCAAATGAATGTCAGAATTCTACATGACACAATATTTTCTCAAACAACTAATTTTAGACAGATATGGGGGCTAAACATCTCTTAGGATTTAAGAGTAGTGACTATAGTGACTAATAGTTATAAAAGTTTTTCTCGACTGTGAAGTTAATAATTCCATTGTGTCAAATGCTCTCTTATGTAATAAATGGTAAGTTACTGCAGAAAGGAGCAGCTAGGTGGTGCAGTGGTTAGAACACCAGCCCTGAAGTCAGGAGGACTTGAGTTCAAATTTGCTCTCAGATACTTAACAACACTTCCTAGTTGTCACTTTACCCCATTGCTTAACCTGGGCAAGTCACTTAACCCCAGTTGCTGCAGGAAAAAAAAAAAGTTACAGAAAGTTTGTATTTCTTTGTTCAGTTACCAGTGCTGTTGATCCAAAGTAAAAACCAGTCCAAACAAAAACCTTCTTTGAAACCTACCCAACTCAGTTCTCGTTAGGTGTAGATGCTGTTCAGATTTTATAAAATACATATAAATGCAGTACATACACGCACACGTTAAAAACAAAAACCACAAATTATTATTGTGCTTCATCTTCAGGACCGGAGTGCCGGGTCAGTTGCTGCTCATAAAAGGTAATGGCAATCTGCGGACATTTCCCATTTGTTCTTTGGCCGACCCCAAGTCAGCCTCGGAATCTTTCGCCAATGATTCGCTCTGGATCCAGGCCCGGTGGGAAGCCCCGAGGCTTCAGCAAATTGGGCTCCTTCTTGGACTCGCTGTCATCTGACTCGCTGTCGGGTAATGACTTTCTTGGTTCCACCTCTTTCCTCTCCTCTCCAGCAACGCTGGCCTCGGGGCCGGGCGCGGCAATTGCGCGGAGCTGGACCGGGCTGAGCTGCTGCCTCTGCTGCTGCTGCCCGGCGGACGGTTTACGACTTCAGGGCAATCTAGCCCCCTTCTTTCCTTCTATTCCATCCTAGAATCATCTTGTTACCTTGTAATCTCTAAGAGATCTGTACTGTTGAACGAATTCAATAAGCTGTCCGTCTCATTGCAGATCAGAACCTCTAACCTTATTTATTATTTTATTGTACACCTCTCTAATGCAATTATCATGGAATATTTTGCCTTGGTTACTTATGTGGTGCATCCTCTTGGTATACTGTAAGGGTGTTCTAGGTGAGGATATTAATGAGAAATAAGCGGATAAACTCCATCTCTACCATCACATAATTGGATGATAGATGTAAAAGCTCCAATGTTTAGTTCTTGCTGATTATGAAAAAACCACCTTAAAAGGTCTTTTCCAAAAAGGTAGATCTTACCCACACATCCAAAGCATTCAAGATTCCTTAAACCATCTAACAGAAATAACTTTTTTAAAAAAAAGAGCCTGTTGAATGACTAGAATCAGAAACATCAGGTGAAGTATAAAACAGAGATACATACTTGCCAAAGGCATTCTACATTGTGGTAAAGGTGATACAATACAGAATCTGATTTGAAGATGGATTCTTAGTGGATATTGAGTACTACAAATATTCTTGTTTATGTATGATATTCTACTGGTAGTAATAGAAATGTTCAGAAATACTGCAGAGATTAATGAAAGAGATCCATAAATACCTGATTTTGAACTGACCATCAAAACAGATTGCCCAGATTATGATATATAGTTAGATGAACAATCTATAGAATTTATCCATCAATCACCTACTTACCTACCTAGCTACCCCTCTCTCTCCCTCTCCTCCTCTCTCTACTTTTCTCCTTACTCTTCCCCCTCTCCTTCTCCTCCTCTCTTCCTTTCATTTTCCCTCTCTCCCTCTCCTTTTCCTTCTCTCCCTCTCTCTCTCTTTTCCTCTTCCTCTCCCTGTCATTCTCCCTCTCCCCTCTCTTTCTTTTTATCTATTATCTATCTATCTATCTATCTCCATCTACATGCAAGATAAAATCATGGTTGATTTTCGAGATGGGAATGAGATGAGACAGTCATGGGTCATAGAACTTTAACAAAAGGAAGTTTACCTAACAGTATGGAAAGGATACTAAACAAGGATACAACACTGATACATTAGGGCACAATTTTATTGCCTCCAGAAGTTTGAACCTTAATCAGTAGTGTGTGTCAAGTCTGAGGAACCAATATTCTTTAAAAACCTTAATTGATTTATGAGGTATTAATATTTGTTTAATATTTTGTTTTCACTAGTCATTAGTGAGATTAACATATACTTATAAAATTTATCTGTGTCAATTTTAGAAATCAAAAATATATTTGACTCCTAAATAATTAAGTAGAATGTTACTCTTCTGTGTACATGTGTGTCATACATCTTAAAATATATTTATTTAGGTATTAATTATTCTCTGAATGTTTGAAAAAGTCTTGGGTATAGTTTATATGCTTCCCATCTTCAAATATAAGGTTGAATAATCATTTTTAGAGATGTGGTAGAAGTTATTCTTGTATGGGGCAAGAGGTCTAACTAAATAACTTCTAAGTTTCCTTTAAATTCTAAGACTACATGATTCAAAAATACCTGAAACTTCATGGTTTTGATTCTAATTATTTGTACCACTGTTAACTATTTTTGTGGAAGTATTTTTATTATTATCATTTAATTTTTAATTTTATATTGATCCATGTACTATGAAGAGCCTGGCATATAAACATATCCCCTTAAATTCATGAATTTACAAATGGGTAATAATATGTAGAGTTAGTCCAAGATAATATGTTAGATAGAAACTTCAGTGAAATAAATGAGCTCTAAATAGGAAGAAATGAGAGGAAGTAAACTAATCTTTTTTACCCTATAGGAGGAATAATTATATCATAATTATACTTCTTTTCAGCTTCCATTAGTCAGTCTAAGAGAATGGTTTTTTTCCCTTTGACAAGAGTTTGCCAAAAGTGACCCCTATTTTGCTTCCATTTTTGGCACGATGCACTTGAGGAGAGGGGAATTTGATGCTATTTGGTGATGGTGTTGCAGTCAAAAAAATTAGTTGAAAAAAGACCGGTTGAAATTTTACTTTAAAAGTTCAAACACTATTATTGTATCTGTCTCATCTTCAAAGGACATAATGTTGGGAAACAAAATCAAGACAAAGAGAATAGCATATAATATGCCTTTTTATTTTGTTCATAGATTGATGTTATTCAAATGACTAAATGCTAAAATAATGATTGTCTTCTTGTTATTTGGTTTTAGGATGAACTGAAGTCTATCCTACTGTAAATACAGACTGCAAAGCAGTCACAAAGAAAATGGCTGAAGGATTTTTGTTATCAAATTACTGTTAGCAAGTAAATGATTGCTGAAAGCCTGATTTCAGCAATTAAGGTCAAGATTTAATTGGGCATTTTTGTAAGTAAAGCCAACACTGAAGTTTCAGAATGGAATGTACATAAAGGCCTAGAAAGAGAATACTAGTTGATACAATCAGTTACTCAGTCCACAAGCATTTCTTAAGCTCTTACTACTACTGCTGCTAGGCACTGTGGTGAAACTTTGGGGATATTAAGAAAAGTAAAAACATCGTCCCTACCCTTAAGAAGCAATTAGAAAATGTCCCTGTCTATGACAAGGAGTTTTTTTTTCAATCAGTTCTAGGTGGATTTGGGAGCGTTTCATATTCTTTGGGTAGCTACATGACACAGTGATAGAGCATGTGTCAGGGATGATCAAAGTTCAAGTCTAGCCTGTTAACCTCTGTTTACCTTAGTATTATTCTCACCTGTCTTCCACAATTGTCAAAGGTTCAAGTTAGATAATATGTCATACATACATATGAATATATGTTATATAATACATAATGTTATATAAACTTAGTTATCATTATCATTGATTTACTAGGCAAACATTAAAAACCCCCAATTAATGAGTGAGATAATCTAATAGGTAAGATACCCCAGCGGGACAGAGGTCCAGAATTTTTTGAATGAGCAGCTGTGAGCTATAACCAATGACCTCACTCATCACTGTTGACTTGAAAATTCAAAGAATCAATAATTCCATTTGCTGTTTAGCCTTGAAGTCATGCTGCAGATTCTCAGACTGGAAGGACAACTAGTCACGATGAGCCTTTTTTGCCTATGGTCCCATTACAGAAGTCTGGGCCTGTCTCAGGATGCTGTAAAGTCTGTGCTGGGACTAAGTTATTGATACATAAATATTTATTAAACAATTATTATTAGCCAGGCACTGTGCTAAGTGTTGGAAATACAGAGAAAGACAAAAATGCAGTCCATGCCTTCAAAGAGCTCATCTATAAGCAATTATATATGTAAAGACACATACTGGGTATACAGGAGGTAATCTTAGAGGGAAGTTACTAATAATAAGGGTGTGGTGGTTGGTGAAAACAGTTTCTTGCTGGTGAGATTTGAGATTATACTAAGGAAGCCAGGGAACATTGGAGAAGGAGATGGAAGGGAGAAGGGAGGGATTCTAGTAATAGGAGAGTCATTAAAAAAGCTGGAATTGGGAGATGAAGAATTCTATTGTTCAAGAAACAATAAGTAAGCCAGTGTTACTAGATGGTAGAATACTCAAAGGGGAGTAAGATATAAAAAGACTGGAAAGGTAAGAAGGGGCCAGATCATATAGGACTTTAAAATTCAAACAAAGCATCTTATATTCGATACAGGAGATAAGGAGTCAATGAAGTTTATCCTTTTGACAGCTGAGTGGAGGAGGGAATGGAGTGGGGAAAAATTTGAGGCAGGGAGATGAATTTATAAGCTATTGCAATAATTCAGGGGAGAGATAATGAAAGGAAGAGAAAGAACCACTTAATTAGAATAAAACTTTCATAACCACTGTAAAAGTCTAATCTACTCATAAGTGGGATAAAATTAGATATTTGGCATGGAATAGAAATTAGGGAACATTCAAACCATTACAATTGTCCAGATGCAATATGTACAAAAGTTTGAGATGATATAGTTGCAGAATGTGATCTGATTTTTACATTGAACAATGTTCTCCAGGTGAGAGTTTTAGTTACTCAGAATATCTATTCTGTAATAGCTATGGCTAAAGGGAATCAGGTTATCTACTGATCAATAGAAAACATTATACTACTCAAACTGAATCACTTTGCATATATGTGAATGCTGAGTTTTATCTCCACCAATTGCATGGTTTCTATGTCTCAATTCAAGACAATGTTCTCACATTAGATCACTTGGCATAGTGACAGTGTTCTAACATAACATTTCATTACTTTGCTGGATTTTATAATCTAATAACAATCTCTAAAGAGAACTTATTTTGGATCAATAAATTATGCTTCAGTACAAAAATGGGAGGAATGTGGAAACATATGAAAATTCTCCCTTTTAGTCCAAGTGAAAATAGAAAACGGTTTCAGTTTAAAGTCCTCTCCAGAATTTTCTCTTTAGGAAAATGTGTAAAAGATTAAAAATAAAGGCTCAAAACCTTTAATTTTAGTAGTAACTAAATTTAGAACGAGAACTCATCTAGTTAAGTTCTTTGCCTTCTTCATCCCCAGAAAGGATGAGTTATGATTACCTAAGAGCCCTGCCCTCTTTCCCCATTTTATAGAGATTGATTTGGTAAGGAGGGAAGTGGGCACTTTACTTCAGGGAAGCTCTTTTAAGTCAGGGAAGCATAAATGGTTTTAGAAGAATGAGTCCCCAGAGATCTTCAGGAAAGATTAGGTGACATTAGATGAAGTATGTTAAATGCAATGTTTTATAATATTGTGGCAATTTTTTTCAGGACATCTATGATACATACAAAATGTCTTGTGCTAGGGGACTCTGGCAGTTTCTATCTAATTTCCTCCCAAGCAGCTAAAGTTTGAAGAATGAAATAAAAATGTAAAAACTTTCTGGCAGATGCAAGGTACAGTACATATGTATACATATATACATATCACAACCTATGTGTGCATATAAACATATTCCCCACCACCACTTTGTAAATCCTTTCACAAATTTCTGCATGTTAATTTAACAGGGAATTAAATCGGGAACTTTATGGTAATATTAAATAGAAATGCCTATTAATGAAAAATTGCTTCAAAAACAAAGAATAACCAATTTGTTCTTCAAAAGATTGATTTGTAGTATGCTACTCAGTCCTATTCCAAGATCCCAATATTTTCCTTATTGCTTCAAACAGAAGTATTTCCCCCATTCCTATACTGCCCCTAAAGTTTTATATTCTCTTTTGAAAGAAGTTTTTAGAAGAATTTTTAGGTGCTTTAGATAAACTATAGGTCTAGAGGCTTCCTTCAGGAGAAATCTTCCATATTCTCTTTAGTATGGTTAGACAGAAATAAAAAAAAACACATTATAATGAAATTCTAGTCATTTTTAAGTAGAATAAGAAAATGGATGCAAAAACCATGATATTTTATTTTCATAAAGTTTGGATGCCAAATCAATAAAGTTGTGCTGAGCACTTATTATGTGCAAGGCACTGTGCCAAGTGCTATGTGAGCTACAAAGACACATAAGACAGTCCCAGGTCTCAAGGAGCTTCATGTGTGAAAAATTAAATAACATTTAAGTATTTAAATAACAGTTCAAGTCAACAAGACACCACAATAAAGTACATGATTACCAATAATTCATACAATAATTTTTATGAGTTCAGAGTAGAGGGAAATCACTGAATTTAGGAGGAGGTCAAGAAAGTCTTTTAGAGAGGTGGAATTTGAGCTGATTTTTGTAGAAGTGATGGGAAAAGCATTCCATAGCATTAGCACTGAGTAACGGAACTCAATGAAAGGTGAATCAGTGGCAAATAAGCAAACCAGATGGGTTGAAGCTAGGAGTAAATTAATAAGATGAGATTAGACTTTTATCTCTGAAGGCCAATGGGAAACCACTAAAGGTTTTTGAGCAGAGGAGTAACTATGACTAAGCACAAGAGGTATTTTTCCTCATTTTCACATCTACTCTCCAGTGGGATGTGTCTGACATATAAGGATAAATTATGCCCAAGGTTGTTCTATAGCCATTGTTAATAATGCTGCCCTTCCGAATTCTCCAATATGCAGTAAGGATTGAAGTGATTTAAGGATGGCATAGCAAGGAAGGGCTTCAGTTTCGTCTGTGAACGCAGAAAAGCTGAGGGGGTTTTCCGGCTTGCTGACAATGTCTGCAGCCAGCACATACGAGAGGAGAAATGACAGACTCTCACTTTGTGTCTGAAGATTGGTCCTAGTCATAGCACAAGTGCAGGGCTGATGGTGTTAGGAGGGAATGAACAAGAGATAGGTGAATAGGATCTTGCTTAATCACAATAAATACAAGTGGAGAAAGTGCTCTCAGATGTTTTTATGGGTTTCCTTGTGCTGTGACTGTCCCTCTCACAAATTTTATATGCCAAGCCATGCTGTTACACAGAACCTCAAAGAGAGGTGGCTCTGATGAGTCTGTGACACAAGGTCAGCACAGCCTACATTCTTGGCAGAATCTTCTGATCTATTCCCTTTCCTTTGGGGCACCTTGGTCTCAACCACGACAAGGAACCAGGACACTAAAGATTTTACATACATGGAACTCATACATGAAGCAGCACGGGTACTGGAAAGTTCACTGGACTTGGATGTTAAGGGACCAGGATTCAAATTTTGGGTCTGATATTCATTACCTGTGTGACTTCAGATAAGTTACTTAGCCTGAGTCTGTTTCATCCTTAAAATGGGGACAATACTTTACTACCTACTTCATAGGGTTCTTAAGAAAACAATCTGCAAACCTTTAATGCTATATGAATGTGAGCTGCTATTACCATATATTTTAATTCATGACAGTTTTATACAGTATAAGGTAGGGGCAGTGTGAGACAATGGAAAGAGCAAAGGCCTGGGAGTTGAGAACCTAGCTTTTAGTCCTAGCTCTGCCATTTATCAGCTGGGTGACCCTGAAGGAAGCAGACTACACGACCAAGGAGGTCTCTTCCAATGTTAATATTTTATGATTCTATGAGTTCTCTGATGTTTAAAAAGGGATGAACTCTGGCTGAAGGCTTTTCCACATTCATTACATCCATATGGTTTCTCCCCAGTATGAGTTCTCTGGTGTTTAATAAGGGATGAACTCTGGCTGAAGGCTTTCCCACACTGATTACATTCATAGGGTTTTTCTCCAGTATGAGTTCTTTGATGCTTAATGAGAGATGCGGTATGACTGAAGGCTTTCCCACATTCACTGCATGTATAGGGTCTCTCTCCAGTATGACAACTCTGGTGTAGTGCAAGAGATGAGCTCTGACTGAAAGCCTTTCCACATTCATTACATTCATAGGGTTTTTCTCCAGTATGAGTTCTTTGATGTTTATTAAGGGAAGATGTGTGACTAAAGGCTTTCCCACATTCATTACATTTATAGGGTTTCTCTCCAGTATGAGTTCTCTGATGCTTAATAAGGGATGAAGTATGACTGAAGGCTTTCCCACATTCATCACATTCATAAGGTTTCTCTTCAGTATGAATTTTCCGATGTTTTGTAAGGAACAATATGTGACTGAAGGCTTTTCCACATTCGTTACATTCATGGGGTTTCTCACCGGTATGAATTGTCTGATGTTGAGTAAGATGTGTTCTTCGACTAAAGGCTTTCCCACATTCGTTACATTCATAGGGTTTTTCACCAGTATGAATTCTCTGATGTTTAACAAGGGAGGAGGTGTGACTGAAGGCCTGCCCACATTCATTACATTTATAGGGCTTCTCTCTAGTATGAATTGTCTGATGTTCAGTAAGGTGTGTACTCCGGCTGAAGGTTTTTCCACATTCATTACATTTATAGGGTTTCTCTCCAGTATGGATTCTCTGATGTTCAGTAAGGTGTGTACTCCGGCTGAAGGCCTTTCCACACTCATTGCACTCGTAAGGTTTTTCTCCAGTATGACTTCTCTGATGTTTGACAAGGGATGAGGTGTGCCTGAATGCTTTCCCACATTCATTACATTTATGGGGTTTCTCTCCAGTGTGAAATCTCAGATGTAGAGTAAGGGATGAGCTTTGACTGAAGCCTCTCCCACACTCATTACATTCATAGGGTTTCTCTCCAGTATGAGTTCTCCTATGTCGGGTAAGTTCTGAGTGATAACGAAAGGCTTTTCCACATTCATTACATTTACAAGGTTTGTTCCGCAAATCAATTCTCTGATGGCCAATTGTTAGTGGATTTTGTCGGAAGTTATTTCCATTTGCATCATATTTATAGGATTTTTCTCCCACAGGAACTTTGTGTTGTGCAACAAAGATAGAACTTAAATTGAAACTTTTTCCAAGGTCATTACGCCCATGGTCTTTTTCCCAGATTGGAGATTGCTTGTGGTTGACTGCCACTTCCCTTAAATGTGCTTCCTCACTTCTTTGCTGTCCCTGTAACCAACTTTCATGTTCCCAGGAATCACTTGATTTAGAATTCCAAAGATTATCTCTTGTGAATCTTTGTATGATCATTTCCTGAGACAATCCTCCTTCGGAGACATCCTGCTTTGCAGTTTCCTTGATTTCAATCCTGGTTCCCAAGTCTGGAAGAAATTTAAAAAAATCAAATGTCTCTTGTCCTTTGTACTCAGGATGTTGTGACAAAACTGAAAATAACATATATGATATATATTTCTTTGAGAGCTCAGAAATAGTGTCTTGTAATCTGTGAAGGAATTAGGAAATATCAAGAGAAAAGAAATAAAAGAACAATAGTGTAAAAATTAAGCCCAGATGAGGAGAACCCATCAGGAACGATTACAAGGTCAGAATGGTAAGCATGAAACCAAACTAAACAGAGTATATCAGGATCCAGGCTACCACTACTTATGCCTAGACTGTAATAGGTTTCTAGTTTATTTCTCTACCTCTTCCACTTTAAATCTCTCTTGAATATTACCACTAGATTAACCTTCCTCATCTGAAACCCAACATCTACAAAATAGAAATCATTATTTCAAATCCATCTCATTCCAAAATTCCCAATTTCTATTAAAGAAATCACCATTCTCCCAGAATCTTAGGTTTACAACTTTAGTGTGATCTTCAAGTCTTCATTCTATCACATATAATAATCAGTTGCCAGATCTTAATGTTTCTACAGTTCCGTCTGTCACACCTGACCCTTCCTTCTCTCTGAAGATGGCTTTCTCCAGCTTGGTTCAAGTGCATCACCTCTTGCTTAGACTCTTGCAATGACCTTTTAATTGGTTTCTCAGTCTCAAATATTTCCATACTTCCATCTCAACTTGTTTTCTACATTACTGCCAGTGCTTTTCTTTAAGTGCAGATCAGAACATGCTACTATCCTGTACTTGAACACTGGCTCAAATGGCTTCCAATTGCCTCTAAAATGAAATATAAATGCCTCTATTTGGCTTTTAAAGACCCTTACATTTGGCTTTAACCTTTCCTTTTCCCCTCTTCTTTCTATAGTACAGCCAAATTAGCCTCTTTTTGTTTCTTACCTTTGGTAGGCCATTTACTTTCTTCACCTACATCAGAATTCTACTCTTTCTGATTCCCTCAATTAATTGGGCCTGTGTCTTCCCTAACTACCTTGTATTTACTTTGTAGTATATGTATACATATACACACACACAACTTATTTTATTTTCTGTCTTTAGGTATATATATATATATATATATATATATATATATATATATATATATATAAAAAGCACCTTTTTGTAGAATATTAGTGTGCATATGACTTCTAAATTTGTATTTCCAGTCCTAAAGCTCTGAGCTCTGGGCCTACATCTTCTATTACCTATAAGATAGATTCCCCTGCACGTCCCACTGCCCCCTCAAATACATGTCTAAAATTAGGCTCATTATATTTTCCCTTGAACATCTCCCCTTCTTTTGACTACAATTTCTGTCATGGGAACTACCATCTGTCCAGTTTCCCCAGTCAAAAACTTGATGTTATCCCTCTATTTCCTTTCCCTTATCTCTTCCAATGAAACTATCACCCATTGCAAATATTTCTACCTCCTATCCTCTGTCACTGCTATCATCTTAATATATAGGCCCTTGTTATTCCTTGTCTGGATCACTGATAGTCTCTTCAAAAGTGGTCTTCTTTTTAATTTTTCTATTGTTCATTCCCTGAATTCTGTTCTAGGGAACAGAATCAAAATAAGTCTTAAAATGCATAGGGGGAAAAAAGCCTCTTAGCCTTACATCAAATCAACTGATCACAGTTAACTTTGGCCTTGTAACCATCTCATGATGGTTCATCCCAAACTGTTTGATTGCCCTTTGCTTATTATTCCGTTTTTATAGCTCCACACTTCCTGATCTTGCTTCTTGGTCCTAGCTAGGCTAAGGAACTCCCTTTATCCCAAATGGAATGGAGCTCCCAGAGTCAGATGAAATCCACTACAGATTAAATGATTTACTTTAAGAGAGATACATCTTCCTCTGATAAGGAAGGGAATAGGAAGCTTGAGGGAGATTATCAATGTTAAGGAAAAAAGAAAATATTTGAAAGTGCTTACACTAAATAGCCTCAGATTATTCCTGGTTTCAGGATTTGAGGATGGCTCCTGAATAACAGCTGAATAGTTCACCCTCCCTGAAAGACCAGATAAAATGTTACTTGTAATTCATCTATTTAGTTTTCACTCACTCACCTAGGCAGATGCCTCTTGAGACTTCTCTTTCCACCACCCAGGGTTCTTCCCCTTGTTCTAGCTGGGAGATCACATATGGCTTAGAAACTGGAAACCCTGTTCAGGGAGAAAGAAATAAGACTTGTTTGTGCTGGAGACAAAGGCAATTATACAGACAAGTTCTGGCCCCTTGATGTGAGGTGAATGACAAAAGATAATATTTGAAGGGTTTAAGGGTGATAGGAAGTCCTTTAAAGTTAAGGTGGTTGAAACATCTGGGATAGCACAATGAAGGCCTACTTTTTATTCTATAAACAGCAGACATTTCATCTGAAAACAGGGACCACAAATACCCTGTCTTTGGGCCCTAAAGAGATTATAAATCATTGAGCCCCTGGTTAAAACTTGGCTAAGTACCTTTATAAAAATCAGGGAAGCAGAGATGGTCCATTTGAAAGAGTCTTGAGTATGGGGAGAAGACATCCTTACCTAGTGAGACCAAGTTTCCATAGTTCTCCAGCATCACATCCCTGTACAGGTCCCTCTGAGCAGGATCCAGTTGTCCCCACTCCTCCTGGGTGAAGTCCACAGCCACATCCTTGAAGGCCACCGATTCCTAAAACACCAAACATATTTCTGCTTACCCAATAAGCCTACTGCATGTGTGGTCCATAGATGATTTGTCAAGTTGGTCATACCAAAATAGGCAGATGGGATGTGCAGGACTTCTGAAAATGTTTACAACTACTGATATTTTGGGTATGATTCTGACAAAAAGGGAAGGAATTATGGGGGAAATGACAGGAACTTTGGAAAGAAACAGTCATGCTACCTTAGAGAGTTCATGGTAATTAAGAAAGGGAATACTAGGCATAGTCTGACCTTTAGCCTAGATTTCTGAAGAGTGTATTTCACAGTTCAGGGAAAGTTTGGATAGGATCCTGTGGCTTTGAATTTTATGAGGGAAGCTGGCTCAAGAGACATGATACTTTTAAGAATTAAATTCTGAAAATAAAAATACAAATGATTCTGATGAAGAAAATGAGAAAGATGAATATGAAGATTAATTTAATTACAAAGACATCTCATCAATTAATTTAAAACTATAAAAAATATATAAAACACATGATGGAAAAAACAGAGACTATAAATAGAAAATAGTGACACAGTCTTGCAAGAATAGTGTTGGGCAATCATCCAAGATAATTCTAAAGGACTCAAGATGAAACATGCTCTCCACCTCCAGAAAAAGAATTTAGGAATTCTGAGTACAGACTGAGGCACTTTTTAAAAACTTTCTTTATTTTTCGTGTGTGTGTGTGTGTGTGTGTGTGTGTTTTTTTTTTATTTTTTTTTTTATTTTTATTTTTTTATTTTATTTTATTTTTTTTATTTTTTATTTTTTTTGTGTGTGTGTGTTTTATGACTAATATAGAAATGTTTTTGTGACTTCACATATACAGTCATTATATTATTATTTGCTTTCTCAAGGGGTAAGGAAAGAGTGGGAGGGAAGAAGAGAATATGGAACTCAAAACTAAAAAATTGAATGTTTTTAAAATCTTTTACATGTAATTGGAAAATATTTAATTAAATAAATAAAAGTTTAAAAAATAGGATCAAGAAAACTAAAGAATATAAAAAAATCTAAGAGAAAAATCTTCAAGACGACAAAAAGAGCTTTTTAAAAGCTTTATTTGGAGCCAAAGTCTGAATAAGAGAGTCCAGGATGTCTGCTTAGAAGGATAAACACAAGGGTCACAGGCAACAACAAGGAAACATAAATATTTAATTCCAATTTGCTTCTACCAAGGAGAAAACTGATCTGAGGATAAAACAAAAGTGACCTAAAGAAAAGTGAAACAATTAAATGAAGAAATAACAAAAAAGCAATTGGTTGGTCTCTGTGAGTTCAATCACCCAGCACAAGTAAAAGAGATACTTACTTCTCAGAGACTTGAAAGAATTTACAGATATGATTGATATCAATAATCTTTATAAAAGCAAAACTGGAGAATAGGAAAATTATCACAAGACTAGACTATGAAATCTTTCTTTTTTTGGAGAGGCAATCTGGGTTAAGTGACTTGCCCAAGGTCACACAGGTAATAAGTGTCAAGTGTTTGAGGTTGCATTTGAATTCATCTTAGCCAATGCTCTATCCACTGTGCTACTTAGCTGCTCCTTACACCACCAAATTTTGCTAAGTTTTCAAAAAGATTAATCAGACAATTTTTCAAACTGTAAACCAATGAACTACATATCAACTTCTGCAAAAGTCTTAGAACAAGAACTAGAAGACCAAATTCTGAGGAATTGGCAGAAGTTCATTATTAAGTCATTACTTCATTTATAATTTTTACAGGGTTTATTAGAAACAGATATATCAACAAGGCACATGCCATTATTTCATGAAATCCTTGTCCATAAAGTGGAGACTGGACTGAATGATAGTTCAACTAAATGGATGTGGAACAGGACAACTACTAGTACCTGAAGAATGGAAATTAGGGGAAACTCATCAACAGGATGAAGGTATCTAGCAGTGACTTTGGTCTCTGTCCTTGATCCTATTTTGTTCAACATTTTTATCAACGACTGGGATAAAAACTGGACAGTGTGCTTATCAAAGTTGTAGATGACACAAAGCTGAGAAGGAGCGAATATACTGGATAATAGAATTTGAATCCAGAAAGATTTCAGTGGTTTAGAATGATGGGGAAAAAAAATCTAATCAGAAATTTAAAAGTGATAAATGTAAAGTTAGCAGCAGTATGGCAAAGTGAATAGAAGGTCAGCCTTAAAAATCAGGAAAACCTGAATTTAATTTCTACTTCTAACATATATTATTAGCTATGTGCCCACAGACAAGTTACAATCTCTCATGCCCTAGATAAGAGGTGTCAAATTCACCTTTTAAATTAAAATGTAATTGGGAAACACTTAACAAAGCAAATAAAAATACAATATAATGTTAATTGGCGATTTTCTAAAACAATATATAGTCTGCAGGGATCCATTTCTACTTGAATTTGACACCATTCACCTAGACAAATACAGGATAGGAGGGATTGGCTAGAGCAGATCATATAAAAAGGCCCCGGAGATTTTAGGTGACTGCAAGCTTGATATGAGATTACAGTCTAATGAAATAGCCAAAAAAGTTAATATGAACTTAGCCTACATCATCAGAAATACAGAATCTTAATCAAAACATACATTTACACACACACACACAGAGCTAGTTAAAATTCAAAACCAAACAACCTACTAAATTTAATGGATCCTACTGCCTTTACTTTCTATACTTCCTCATCAACGAAAAAAGAAAGTGTTTTAATTTTTAACTTGGCATTGATATATCAAAGGTATGTGTTAAGAAGTGTATAACCTTAGGAAATGTTATATCTAGTCTGTCTAATGCTAAGTGACATAAGTAATTAAATCAGAGAGATGCATGAGAGGAAAAGGATTAAGAGCTAGTCAATGGACAGTCAGCCCCCTTGATCCATTGGTATCCACAATGTCAAAAGAAGGATCCCCTGTGGAGAATTGTGGAAGGACCTGGACAAGAATCATACGGGATGAGAAGGCTGTGATCTGCATTTCTGAAAGTAATATCCTCACTAATGAAATCTCAGAATAATTCAAATACTGTGATATCATCAAAACAATCTATTTCTGGGCAAAAAGTAAAAATGAACCACTGGAACAGAGATAAAAAAAATAAATATACAGTACCTAGAAATTGAGTTGTTCAAAGACTAATGATTTTGCAAAATAATGATTTTATGTTATTGTGGAAGTATGTTTAAAATTACCTAAACTGGATCAATGATCATCGAACTTTGGTATTGTGGACAATAAGGTCATTAAAGTTCCATTATCTCTTATTAACATTTATATAGTATTTAAAAGTTTGCAAAGCCCTCTACATATGTAAGCTCATTAAAATCTCAAAACTCAGTGTGGAAGATTTCCAGAGGACTTAATTGAAACTCAAAAAAGATTAAGAGAATTGCTCATAGTCATCCTGCTAGTGTCAGTAGTAGGATTTGAACACAAGTCCAGTGTGCCTACCACCTTCTGTTGCCTCTCATTTTACCAATGTGAAGTTTTCTGGTGTTTTTTTTTTCTTATCCCAGAAAACATAAACATTTCATTTCCATTAATCAATCAAATGAACTATAATCTCCGACTTCTTGAAAAAGACTGACTAGGCCCAGACAGAACCTGGGAAAGAATCTGGGGAAGAAACTTGTAGTCAAAACATGTCCCCATGAGTTAAATTTTGATTATTTCATCTTTTATAATGGGTATTCCAAGTCTCAAACATATCCATCTTTTTTTACAGGAAGCCTTACTTGTCTTCTGGAATGACAACTCTAAAGTTTTTAGACTCTTCTTCTCATTCAGATCTTAAGCAGTTTAGAACACTTTATCTTTAAAACTATCTAATAACTTTTGGCATACATTCTAAACTGGATGGCACTGAAAGCTTTCTATCATGTTGTAATTCTACATATTTAAATTTATTATTTATTACTTCTCAATAATAATTCCTTTATATCAAGCCTACTCTTTATTGGTGCATGTGAATGATAATTTTGCCTGAGTTTCTGTCATATTGTTCTTCCTGCTTACAATGTCTCCTTCTTTTATCCAAAACTTTCAGGATCACCTTAAACCTTATTCCTTTATCTTTCCCGATCAATTCAGCTTATACTGATCTCACTCTTTCATAAACTCCAAAACACCACTTACATATACTACTTATCTTTGCACTCATTATCATTATTATTATTATGATATATCATTGTACTTATATCATTAATCTTTGATGTGTCATTATATTATTATTGATAATACTGTCAGCATATTTAGTGCAAGCACTATGTCTTATTTTTACTTTATCAGTGTAATTTAACATATTAATAATTACACCCAAATGAATTTTTAAATGAATGGTGTTAAACGGGAAAGACAGGGACACAGAAGGAGAATACTCAATAACAGGGGAACATTTTTTATGGAGTCATTCACTCTTATGGATCCTATTTTTCTGGGAAGAACTGACACTCAATTGCTTACATGAGAATTCCTTGAAAAAAGGTGTTTTCAAGAGAAGAGTAACTGTATCCATAATCTAAGCATTTGGTAACTGTATCTACAATCTAAGCATTTTAGACAGGAAAAAACTCCAATTCACCTGGGTCTTGGCTTTCAGGAAAAGAATTGTCATTTGCTCCTCTTCTGGGTTCCCCTCTTGAGAAAAGCCAGGGTTCTGAGAAGATAGAGCTGGAGGGATAAAAAAAGTCATGAGGGTGCCTGATTCTTTCTTAAAGTTTTCATACTTAACAGG
The DNA here is from genome assembly GCF_902635505.1 of Sarcophilus harrisii. Taxonomy (NCBI): domain Eukaryota; kingdom Metazoa; phylum Chordata; class Mammalia; order Dasyuromorphia; family Dasyuridae; genus Sarcophilus; species Sarcophilus harrisii. The sequence continues at coordinate 140,814,364 of NC_045427.1, read as the reverse complement.
TTATAAACTCCACACACTAGTTCGGCTGGATCCCCATATTCTAAGAAAGAACTTGTTCAAAAAGGGATCAAAATAAACCTGCCAAATTAAAGGTCACAGAATGTATGACCACTGTTGCTGAGGATCTCTCCTCTGTGCTCATGGCAGATTCCAAGTGAAAGAACTGCACTCAAGAGTCAGAATACAGGTAAGGTCACAGATGGGAATAACTTTGAAGATCTCTATTGCTTGGTTTTCTCCCTCCTTTGTCCTCAATTTGTTAAGGAATTCTATAATAATTCTTTTGGAGAAAGCAGCTATGTTGTCATACCTATGACAACTTAACTAACAGACTTGCCCAATGAAAAAACACTGAAAAGAATGCTACATGGAATAATACGAAGAATACTAGACTAGAGGTATGGAAACCTGGGGATTCTATTTCTGGTTCTTTTATTACCTGGCTCTGTGACCTTTGGCAAGTCACTCAGTACCTTTAAACCTTAATTCCTTATTTAAAAAATGAGGATAGACTCAGTAATTTTTTAAGGTTGCTAAATTCTGACTTAATTAGTACCGTAAATGATATGCTAGTTCTAGCTGGCACTAAATAATGCTGCAACCTTAACCTTAAGTACTATAACACTTACTTCACTGAATCAGTTTCAAATCTTATAAAACAAATACTGAAGCTCTATTTGCCTTAAAGTGTTCTTATGAGGATAAAATAAAAATGTTACAGTACTTAATAAAAATCCCATTGACAGATAGATAGTACATAGAGAGATATGGCACTGAGAAGAACTGAGTTCCAATCTCACCTCAGACTTTAGGGCTTAGTTTCTTCCTCTATAAAATGGTTGGTATTCCATTCTGGAGAGCAATCTGGAATTATGCCCCCAAAGTTATCAAACTGTGCATACCCTCTGATCCAGCAGTGTCTCTACTGGGCTTATACCCCAAAGAGATACTAAAAAAGGGAAAGGGACCTGTATGTGCCAAAATGTTTGTGGCAGCCCTGTTTGTAGTGGCTAGAAGCTGGAAACTGAGTGGCTGCCCATCAATTAGAGAATGGTTGGGTAAATTGTGGTATATGAATGTTATGGAATATTATTGTTCTGTAAGAAATGACCAGCAGGATGAATACAGAGAGGCTTGGAGAGAATTACATGAACTGATGCTAAGTGAAATGAGCAGAACCAGGAGATCATTATATACTTCAACAACGATACTGTATGAAGATGTAATCTGATGGAAGTTGATTTCTTGAACAAAGAGACCTAATTCAGTTTCAATTGATCAATGATGGACAGAAGCAGCTACACCCAAGGAAAAAAAAACACTGGGAAATGAATGTAAACTGTTTGCATTTTTGTTTTTCTTCCCGGGTTATTTCTACCTTCTGAATCCAATTCTCCTTGTGCAACAAGAAAACTGTTTGGATCTGCACACATACATTGTATCTAGGATATACTAGGACATATTCAACATGTATAGGCCTGCTTGCCATCTAGGGGAGGGGGTGGAGGGTGGGAGGAAAAAATCGGAACAGAAGTGAGCGCAAGGGATAATGTTGTAAAAAAATTACCCTGGCATGGGTTCTGTCAATCAAAAGTTACTATTAAAAAAAATGGTATTGATCGTCTCTAAGGTCCTTTTCAGCTCTAAATCTATGATCCTATGCTTCTGTGATCCATTGACAAGGTGGAATAAAGTACTGGAGGGAAAGGTTAAAATAGTCAGGAAACTGGGCTGCTCCCTCCAAGAGAGCAGTGCGGAATGTTCTATACTTAATAGTCTGGATGTTTTGATATAAGGAGCCTGAATATGTTGAAATCTCAAATATTCTAATTTGTTAATCCTGTGACACTTTAAGATTGGGAAATCTTTTTCCTAACTCTTTGGCCAAACATACTTTCACTTGACATCTGTTTTCCCTTTTCCCATAATGAGAAAATGGCTTCCTCCCTACCCCTTTCTATCTAAACATTTATCTTCTGCCTGATCAAACCTTACCTTTCCCCTCAAGAATCTGCGTCAGGTGCTCCATGGCCATCCACTGTTCCATGCTCTCCGTACCCCTTGTGTGGTACCCAGATGCCGAGCTCCCCTCTCACAGGAACCCGTCCAGATCCATCCGCTTCGGCGGGGACTCCGCCGGCTCTTCTCTGAAGCTCTGCTGTCAGGCGCAAGTCTGGGCTTCTCCTTAGGGAGAATCCCTACCTCCCGGGAGGCTTCTCCGTCCTCATTCTCAGCGGCCAGACTTAGCGCCGGGGGTGGGGTTCTTCATCTCGGAGCTAACGTGCCCTCAGCGCGGCAAGCGGGCTGTCTGTCTCTCCGGGGGTGGGGCCAGCTAACCCTGGGGAGCAGGAGACGTCCATGGCCTTCGGTCCGGCCGCGGTAACTGCGGAGGAGGGAGCGTCAGGGGGAAAGGGAGGCACTGTCTGCCAAAGGGGGAAAAAGGGTTCCAGGATCTGGCCGGGCTAAGTGTGTGTGAGTGTGTGTGTGTGTGTGCACTTCGGGGTAAGCGCGCGCACACACTCACACACTCACACGCACGGACACACTCACCTACACACGCGCACACACACGTGCACACACTCACACTCGCGTGCACGCACACCTACACACGCGCGCGCACACTCACACGCACGGACACACTCACACCCACACACACGTGCACACTCACACTCGCGTGCACACACACCTACACACGCGCGCGCACACTCACACGCGCACACACACACACACCCCCAGATGTAGTTACACAGATACACGGAGCTGGGTGGGTGTATACATGTGGATACGGAACTAATGTATTCACACACACAGACATGCATTTACACACGCGTGTGAGGCGCGCTGTGGGACGCGCACACACACACAGACACGCGCGCAGACTTTCTCCCTTCTCTTCCCCACTGTCTCACCCGCAGGACCCGGAACCACACACTGCCCGGAGCCGCCGGACTCACCCCGGCGCGCCGCGGCTGGGAAGGGAAAGCGGGCTCAAGCCGGTCCATTCATGCCCCGGGAGGGAAGAGGGCTTTCTCCCGGCCCCCGGCGCCCCCTGTCCGGCCGCAGAGCCCTCCTCGGCTCGAGGACACGCACCCCAATAACCGGCTTCCTGCACTCAGCTGTCGGACCGCCCTGCGCTGGTCCGGGACCCACAAAGGAAACCAGTTTCCAGACCGGAAGGAAGCGCTGGCTTCGCCGACCGTTGAACTGCGATTCCCAGAAGCCCCTGGACGGCGCTGCCGCTTCCGTTTCGGTCCCTCGCGGCACATTCAGTAGTGGTTGGGAACTAGGGGGCGGGCCCCTAGAGTGGTGATTGACGTCCCTTGGCAGCCGCTCCCCCCCTTCCTCCGATCCGGAACGGCGCTTTTGCGCGAACTCATTCTGGTCCTTGTCAGCAGCTGGACTCTCCCCTGTAGTGCGCTGTTTGGGGATGGCCCTGCGGGAGGGCGGGGACACGATCTAGGAGTTCGGGCGGCTTGTACTTCGTCTGGGCGATGCCGACGCTCCGAGGTAAAGGGGCGCTGTAGGAGGAGAATTGGAAGTTGGGACTGAGTCGCTTGTTTTTGCTTTTCTTGGTGTCCCCTGCACTGATAACTGTGCCTAGTCCAGCGAATGAAAGAGCATTAATTGGCCAGAGGTAGTTAGTTAGAAGAACCTTTTTACTCCCCTTTACCTCTTCCCCCGACTTTTATCCCCCTCTCTCTGAGATTCTCATTTACACATCTTGTATTGCCTGGTCATTTGTATATATATCTAATTACTAATTAGATATTAATCTAATATCTGTATATATATCAACTAATTATTACATGTATGGTTCTGGCATTACCTAATAACAGGTATCTATTCGGTATTATCCATTTATATTTTCTCTCACCTATTCCAATGTGAGCATTTGAAAGCAAAGACTTTTGCCCTTTTTTTGCATCTCCAGGGCTTGACAGAGTGCTAACACATAAGTGCTTAATCAATGCTTTTTGATTAATTGATGAGAAATAGGTTAGGGAGCAGGCAAGCATTGTTGAAGTATGATGGGCACAATGAAAAAAACTTTATCCTATAAATCAGATATGTTTTTAACCGATGATGAAGCTTCATCATTAGCCCACTTCCCAGGAACATTTGAGAGGTTGTTCTTTTAGGAAGGAAGTGTTTTAGAATCTGATTTTTTAGAGGATATAATTGTGGATTTCATATCAGAAAAGTAGGGTTGAGTGAGTTTTAGTACCATGCTTCTCTAAAGGCGTCAGAATCTATCACACAATGCAACAAATATTAAACACCTATTATGTGCAAGACAATGAGGATATAAAATCAAAACTAGTTTTGGTTCTTAAGAAACTTAGAGTTATGGGATGGGTCTCCATAGGGAATAGACTATATAAACAATTTTATACATGATTGAGGAAGGAGAGAGCACTAAAAACCAGGGAGATCAAGAATGACTGCCCATAGAAGTTGACACATGAAGCGAAACTTAACAGAAGCTAGGGTATCTCATAGGCAAAGCTGAGGGAGTAAATTTCAGGCTTGGGAGATACATAGTCTATGCTAATATATAGGAAGTCTCCACCAAAAAAACCCAAACAAAATTCACAAATATGGAGAATACAAGACATATGGTATGCTAGTCTTTACTTGAAAGGCTATACAAAAAGATAAGACTTATTTTGCTTTGCCAAAAAAAAAAAAAACAACAAAACACACACACACACACAACCATGCTCCCTCCCCCCCAAACAAAATAAAACCAAAAAAGCCACAACAGAACTTGAAGCAATAAAACATAAAGATGGGGTGAAGTTTTAAAGGGATCATGGAGAATAATATTTCAAATCATTTTTAAGGAAATACTTCTTCATAGAGCTATCCAACAGCAAAAAAGTAATGATTTCTTTTTCATTGAAGGATCAATGTCAAATTATCTGTGCATCATCAATATACTCTGGTCAAGTGGTTTGATTGTTCTCCCCTAATGTATGTCAATCCTTTGCTTTTTTTATTCCCAATAAATTGCCCTCCACCATAGTCTGTGTATTTCTATAAGGCATATGTAATTTTTAAATGTTACTCAACTCTAATTTCAATTATTAAATACTTCATTTGAACAAGGCATATAGTGCTAGACATTGGAAAAACAAAAAGAAGAAAAAAAGTTCCTACCCTCAAGAAGTTTACAATCTAAAGGGAAGACAACACACAAAAGGAAGCTGAGCAGAGAGAAGGTACTACATGTGAAGGAAAAGTCAGAGAAGTGAGAAATGAGAAACTTGCATAACCTAGCATAGTTTCTGGGGTGGGTGGATGTAATATCTGGGTTAGCTTTCTTGAGGATATCTGGACAGGTCTTGGTCATAAAAGGAGAGTCACCACAAGGATGGTCAGGGATAGAGTCTGGAGTCTTTATTCTTGGGTCTGGAGTCTGAGCTGGAGCTCACTCTCCCATTGTCTTCTGTCCTCTCAGCCCAAAATACTTTAGTACAATTACATCACTAAAGCACACTGAGCATGTGCCAACTCTAGAACCATTACATCACCATACTAAGTACTAAGTATATGTGAACTAGAGAACCATTATCTCATCAGTCACACTGAGTAAACACCCTGTTACAAGTATCCTTGTTTCAAGTATATCTTTCCAGAGTTCAGTCCCTCTACAGGTGGAATCCTTGATACTTCTGTTTTCCTCTTAAGATCTTAGAGCAAATCAAGTCTGACAAAATTAAACATCATGCTGTTTTCTGTCTTCAAATTTCTTGCCATCTTGTATTCCTTCTCATCACTTTCTAAACCCCAACACTTCTCCCTTAATTGGTTTTCTCTCCTTCTCATATGCAGTTTAATATTATTGGAGGAAGTCATTTGTGCTGATTTCACTACAAAACTATTAACAAATCTCAACAGAGTTCTCACTGTTGCATAGCAATAATTTTACTTTTCCCTAATTAATTTCCTATAACATCATAATGTTTGTTCCAACCTTTTTCTTCTTAAGCTAACTATACTATTACAAATGCATTAATAATGAAGCACATATATTTACCACAAATTTTTGATATTTTGATAAATATATTTCAACATAGTCGGTTTCATTTGTAATACTATGTGTTTTACTGTGAAGATTTTAAAGTATTTAGAGGAGTCCAAAAACTTCATCAGACTGCCTAACAAAAACTTGGAAGGATCTGGTATAGTAGAAAATTCACTGGATGTGGAATAAGAGAATTTGAAGTCTTGGACTCCTTCCTAGTTTCACGATCGGGTCCTCAAGTCCTTCTGAAAAATGAAGCCACTTCTCCCAGAAAAAGGTGGAAGAAAATGGCATTACTAGCGGAGGTTGTTACCGTGGTGACTAGCCATCTTTTAAACAGACCCTGACATCTACCTAGTTTGACAGGAGCCAAGGGAACGCGCTTGCGCAGACGAATCCTCCATTTTTAACTCTGGAAATCCTTTTGACTTGCTCTGAGACTCAATTTCCCAGCAACTCTGCCTAAGTCAGGCTCCTTTCTACGTGCCGTGCGGCTCCTGAACTTGAATAGCTAAGGTCCCGAGGGCATGTAGGCTGGGAACTGGAAGTGATGCTTCCCGAAGGATTGCTGGAAATCGTAGTTCTAGGAGACTCTCTTCTAGGCTTAGTGTGGTTCCACATGGGGTCCGTGGCGGCTCCGGGCAGAGAACCGGTTTCTCTGGGTCGGGGCGAAGAGGGTCAGCCGGAGAGGTGAGGATCTGAGCGAGCACAGGTGTCTGAGCAGCTTCGGGGGAAGGAGAGGGAAGGTCTGGGGAACATTCGGGGTACCGGGACAAACTCCTCTGAGATGTGCGGGGTGGAGTCTGCCCGGAGGCCAGAGTCCATCCATCCAGGTGACTTTTGCCCTTGGGTAGCAGCCTCGGATCATTCTTTACTCGCCCATTCACAGGTATAGGAGGGGTGACCCGGGTGAGAAGGACACAGAGCCTGCCAGTCTGGCCAGGGAGATGACCTGTTCCCAAATGATAGCAAAAGGAATCAGAAGCTAAGCGTTTTCCAGAAGAGATGGTCTCCCTTCCCCCCTTCTCTCCTCTCCTCTCCTCTTCTCTTCCCTCCTCTTCAAATTAGTTTTCTCCTGTGTAAAAAAAAAAAAAAAAAAAAAAAAAAAAAAAAAAAAAGACCTGAAGTTCTTGGGGTGCATGGGGGAGTCTGTGAATAGATTTCTGAGGCCTCCATGAACTTGGATAGGGAACTTCATATTACACACACACACACACACACACACACACACACATTTACTATCCTTTAGTTGTCTTTGTAGTCCTATGTATTGTATTTTATGCATTTAAAAACATGGTTCAGAAGAGGTCTGGAGGCTTCACCAGACTCCCAGAGGGTCCATGATACATAAAATAGTTTAAAACCTGTAGACTAGAGGATCATTAAATGTCCTCTAGTTCCTAAGAATTCCATAGTGAAAATGTGAAAAGAGAAACAAGTCGGTTTTTCCCTGGCCCAAAGGTGGCACTGGGTAGTCAAGATGGTGGTTCCATCCCCACCCTTTTACATACACACATTTCCCAGTGATTTCAAGGCTATAGGGGAAAAGGATCTTTCCCAGGTGAGGCAGGTGATGCGATGTGTTCAAATAAGGGCCAATTCCTGTAAAGACTGGAAGGAATGTGAGAAAGGAATCATAGACTGTGAGTTCCCCAGTGGAAAGAGATAATAGATTTAATTCCAAAACAAAGGAGAGCAGTATGACAATTAAAAAAAGTCCTTTGCATTTGGTGGGATGGGAGAGGTGTCATGGTTAACCTGGGACACAACAGTTTCTGTAGAATGGTTAAGAGGGGGGCAAAACCAGAAATCCTCCTTTCCCCATCTATCTAATAAATTCAGAAATACACTATTTTAAATATCAGTGAAAAAGGTAACTGTACTGTGCTTGTTTGGCTGTTATTGCCCCTCTTCAGTCCAGCAATTTAAAAACACATTTTGAGGGAGTCACAAGGCAATTTTTTCACAAGTATCCTGTGAGACAGACACAAATATTATACCTTTTTTTTTTTTTTTTTTTAAAGATGGGGAAATGGGTTTAGAAAGGTAGTGACTTGCCAGGGTTATACAGTTAGTAAGTGGTGATAGGAGTATTTGAACCTTGTCTGATTCTTTCTGTTTGCTGGTGTTTTGTGTTTTTTTTTTTTTTAAAGCCTGTCATTTTCATAGGGAGTTGTCACCCTGTGTGTCTGACTCCAAATGAGCCTTGAAATTAACAGAACAATCTGTCTTTGTTATTTAAGACATTACATACCCTCACAGCCTCACAAAGTACATAGAACTGAAATATTCTAGTATACTGAAATCATCCTTGTCCTTCCAAAGCAAATGATGCCAAATATCTTGCCTTTTACTTTGTAATATTCTTGTTAGTGTGAACATTTGTTGTATAATGTTACTCATTAATGGAAAGCTTTCAGTTACTTCCAGGCCTCCCACAAACAAATGCTTTGCTTTTGTTTCCTTCACAAATCTTTTATTAGCAGCATTGCCAGTTTTCTTGGGAATAATAAATCTTAGAATCTTAAAGCTAGAATGAACTTTAAGCATCATGTTATCCAATGCCCCATTTAACAGAAAAGAAAAAATTGAAGTCCTGAAGGATTTTCTCATGATCACATAATCACAGTAACTAAACAAGGATTTTATGCCAGGTTTCCTGTCTAGAAGAGATCTCCTTTGTATCCATAAAAAAATGTGAATTAGTGTACCCTGACTTTCCCTAGAATGGTGTTAATTCAACTCTTTTCCCTAATTGAGTGCTGTAAATTAGGCACCTGTGGAATAACCATTTAGTGTAGGGACTCTTTTCTTCTAAATCTTGCCTTTTAGCCAATTCCTTACTCTGTAGAGTCTGACCCTGGAATATTTATGGATCCCAGCCTCCTCTCTCTCATAACCTGCAGACCTGTATTTTCTAGTTGCCTACAAGACAGCTCTTTTTGGATGGCCCTCTAGCACCCCAAACCAGTATTTATAAAATGTAGCTTCCCCATCTCCCCTGCCTGACTTTGCCATTTTTGCTTTTCCTTCTGATATCACAGTTTTTTTTTTTTAAACCAGTGAAACTACAGTTCACCCAGTCTTCTCTGTTTAAAATCTTATTTACTTTGATCCTTTCTTATCTGTCATTCAATCAGTTACCAAGTTCTGTTGATTTTACTTCCAAAATACCTTTCACATTGATTCCTTCTCTCTTTCCTCTGCTTCTTACAGTCTTAAAATCATAGAATTTGAGACTTGCAAAGGACCTCAGAGCTCATCTAATCTAATCTATTCCTTATCAGGAAGCTTGGCAGACAAGTGCTCATCATGACTGCCTTCCTCTGAATCCTTAATAAATCTCTTAATAAACCTGATATCCAGATCTGAACAGAACTAGCCAATCAACAAGCATTTATAGAGGTCTTGCTAGATGTACTTGGATGTACAAGACCAAATTTAGATCCCCTATTATCAAGGGGAAATTCTGCTGGGGGAAACAACATATTCATAATAAGTATATGAAAAATGTATATACAGAGTAATAATATTCCAAATGTGGTCCAAATACTTGAATGCCTTTGGTGGTAAAAAGCTTACTTCCTCTCACTAAGCTTTCTGCTTTGCCAGAACTGAATTCTGCCCATTATCCCTGGTTCTACTCTTAGGAACACTATCTTGTTCTTCATGAAAGCCCTTCAAACTTTTTTTTTTAATTAAATGACTTTTTATTGACAGAACCTATGCCAGGGTAATTTTTTACAACATTATCCCTTGCACTCACTTCTGTTCCGATTTTTTCCCCTCCCTCTCTCCACCCTCTCCCCAAAGATGGCAAGCAGTCCTATACATGTTAAATAGATTACAGTAGATCTTGGATACAATATATGTGTGCAGAACCGAACAGTTTTCTTGTTGCTCAGGGAGAATTGGATTTAGAAGGTATATATAATCTGGGAAGAAGAACAAAAATGCAAGCAGTTTACATTCATTTCCTAGTGTTCTTTCTTTGGGTGTAGCTGCTTCTGTCCATCCTTGATCAATTGAAACTAAGTTAGATCTTGTCTTTGTTGAAGAAATCCACTTCCATCAGAATACATCCTCATACAGTATCGCTGTTGAGGTATATAATGATTTCCTGGTTCTGCTCATTTCGCTCAGCATCAGTTCATGTAAGTCTCGCCAATCCTCTCTGTATTCGTCCTGCTGGTCATTTCTTACAGAACAATAATATTCCATAACATTCATATACCACAATTTACTCAACCATTCTCCAATTGATGGGCATCCATTCATTTTCCAGCTTCTGGCCACTACAAACAGGGCTGCCACAAACATTCGTGCACATACAGGTCCCTTTCCCTTCTTTAATATCTCTTTGGGGTATAAGCCCAGTAGAGACACTGCTGGATCAAAGGGTATGCACAGTTTGATAACTTTTTGGGCATAGTTCCAAATTGCTCTCCAGAATAAGCCCTTCAAACTTAACCATCACATTTCTGTTAAGTCCTGCTTTCTCTGGGCTGTATGTTCCTACATCCCTTAGCCAAGTATTTTGTAGCATAGCAGTGCCCTCTTTTATCATTCTGTTCTTTGGAAATGTCCCTGTTTGCAGACCTAGATGCAAAACGTCATATGTGGTCAATTCAGAGCAGAGTACAGTGGGACTAGAATCACCAATCCTGCCTTATTTCAGATGTTCTTGAAATCTAAAGGAAGTTTAATGACTTATCCACTAGTTTTAAATGGCAGAACCGAGATTCAGACTCAGATTTTTTGATTCGTACGTTCAGTGCCATTTCTACTTCACTAGGAATCCTTCTTATCCAAGGTAGTCAGAGTTATAACAAGAGAGGTGGGAAGCCAGATGTAGCTACTTCTACCTTATCCTTAGGAATGGGTGACTGGAGTGTAGAGAAGGGGAGGTTAGTAAATTTCACAGGGCTGTGTCTCTTCCTCCAAGTGATCCTGCCTGTTAACTGCCGTCAGTCCTATTTAAAACCTTAATTAGTCAGCTCTCTCTACCCCAAGATAAGTTTGCTCAAGGGAAATGAAAATTTATCAGGTTTCTTTTTTATAAGTACTTTCATCCTTCCTACAAAAAAGTTCCAAAATTAAGGAAGGGGGAAAGAAATGTTTCTGTCTCTGAAGTAGAGCTAAGTCTAATAGGGTTCTCTCCTTCTGCACTCTTCTTCATAGCTGGTTAAAAATCATCAGCTCTGTCACTCCTCTGCTCAAACACTTTTGATGGCTCCCTGGTGACTTGGGATCAACTGTAAATATTGCCCCCTTGAAATTTGAGATGTCCTAATTTAAACCCAAACTGCCTTCCCAGCCCCAGCCTCATCTCACACTACTCTTCTTGCTTTATTCTGTATTCAAGCCATCACTGTTTCCATATTTTTATGCTGCCCATCTTATATTCTACCAGCTTTACTTATGGTTAAAAATAGCCCATCACTTTTCTCTCATGAATATACACTGTATGTGATCTAATTTTCCTCATTTCTGTGGAATCCAGAGGACAAATAATATATTTTATGGTTTTCTGGTTGCTGACTTTATTCCTATCTGTTCTCATTTGATCTTGGTAGAATCTATTAGGAGTTTAATCTGGGCAAGCAGAAGCAATTCATTTAATTGACATTTATGAAATATTCTATTTATAATGCTTACATTTTACAGATATAAATTGGATTCCTGAGTAGAAATACTTCATCTACAACGAAAATTCACCCTAGGACCAGAAGTATTCATTGGATCTTTAGGTACTTTCAATTCCAGGAGGAAGCAAAGACTTGAAGGATGCTCAATAACTCTAATAATAGCCCTGGCATTCATGGCTGAAACCTGACATTCCCTAAAAGGAAAATTTCCTATTGTCCCTGGAGTTGGAGATATTACTGACCATTCTGCCTAGGGAAATCAGTATTTGAATAGAAGTATCATGTCAGAGAACAGTGAGGAAGTAATTTCTCATGGATAGTGTGACCCATATGCATGAAAAAGTAAGTAAAGGTGATCAGAAATTGGGCAGAGATGTAAATGGTTGACCTTTTTCAGAGAGAAAGTTGAAAACATATTAAGTTTACTTATTTTACCCTCACAACAACCCTTTAAAGGGGGGGTTAATAGTAGTGGTCGTTATTTCCATTTTACAAATGAAAAAACCAAGAGTCAAAGAATTGAAAATGAGTTTGTTAAATGGTGGAACTTTTAAATGGAACTGTAGCTCCAGTGTTGTTTTTTGTGCTGTTTTCCTTCTATCAAAGAAGATTGCTTGTATATATAAGTTGGAAATATATATTCATATATATATATATATTTATTACATATATATTATAAATATATATATAAGCTTGTAAATATAAGCTGGAAAGAAGAAAATTGGCTTGGTTGTCACTGTCCCCTGCCCTTATTCATTGAGTTTGTTTGTGATTTCATCATAGGGCTCGTTATCATGTCTTCTAGTTCATTCCTTCTTCTTTCAGTTTTGCAATGTTTAACAATGTTTAATCTAAAGCTGAGAAGAGACTGATGATTTCTATCTTTCACTCATGTGGAAAGTGAACAAGGATGTAGAAAATAACTTTCTCATCTCCCTGTATCCCAAAAAATGCATTTTTCAAAAGGTTTATGAGTTTCCAGAATTGTATGTCTGAGAACAGGGCTAAATAAAACCAAGAAGACCTTATGTATATATGGTACTTTTATATTTCATATGCTTTCTCATGTTTTTCCCATCTTACCCTTTTAGAAACTGGTATGGTACAGAGTATGTAAGAATGATTATTATGAAGTAATGAAACTAATATTCATGAGTTCGCTCATTATTTCATTACCAACCCCATTTTATGGATGATAACACTGACATCTAGAGCTGTTAAGCAATTTGCCTGTAATAGTCTAAATGGGACAAAGCGGTACAAATTGAATGGTATTTATTCTGTCAGTTTCATGTTTCTTCCAGTGTATCATGATGTATTTCTAATACTATTATATCTATGAATCTGATGGATTTTTCCAAATAAGAAAATGGATTCTTCATACATTTTTGGAGGCAAGATAGGACACTGAATTATTTTCTTTTATCACATAGTTACTTTTGCATTATGAAGTTATATGTTCAAATTGAAGACAAAGGTGTGAATTTTAACTATTTTTGACTCCAGGAACAGAGCTGTCTTGTGTAACCTGCTATGAAAACAGAGACAAAGTCAGTCCTAGTCATCAATGTCCACAGCTATCCCCTCTGATTCTGGGAGAAGACAGGATTTCTAAGCATTTGCCTTTCTTATTACTGACATGGAAGGTGCATGTTTAATTGATATGAAACAATTTCTGGCTCATTGAGTCTGCCATAAATCAGATTAGTCTTCCTTATGTACCTTTTTCTCTTTCAGCCATACTTTCTCAGAACTCTTTCTTTTCCCAAGAGGAAAGCATAGAAGAGCAGGGAATGGATGCTGTGTTCCTGATTGCCAAATTCCCGGTAAAATAGATTTTTTTTTTAATGCTTCTGTGACATCTCATTTTTTGGATTATGATTCTTTTTTCCTTTGTTCTGCAACTTCTTTGTTCAGTTGCTCCAGTCACCAAAGCTTTGCTTCCTCATACCTAGAGTGTTAGTTCTATTCCAATAGATGATGGACTTTCTATGGTCAAGGATTCTTTTTATTTTTTAAAATTCTTTTTATTTTTTACGTAGTCCATCATAATAAATTTTCTATAGTGACCTTATCTAAAAACAATTGTCTTATTCTGTATTTTAAGTCCATCACATCCTTAATAGGATTCCTACCTCTTGAAAGATTTCAAAACCCTGCTTAATGCAATAATAAACCACTAATTCAGAGGGTTGAAAATTATTGCATTAAGCAGGGTTCTGAAGTCTTTCAATTATTTTCCCCCCTATAATATCGTGTAAATTGTTTTCTCAGTTTTCCTCAATTTAATCTGCATCAAGTCATAGAGGTCTTCCCAGTTTCTTTTGAAACCATCCATTTCATCATTTCTTATGGCAAAATAATAATCCATTATGTTCATATGCCACAGTTTTTAGCCATTCACCAATAGGTGAGCATCCCCTTAATTTCCAGTTTGGGACTACTATGAAAAGAGCTGCTATATTTATATATATATGGGTACTTTTCCTCTTTACTTGATTTCTTTGGCAGTGTATACCTAACAGTGGTATAATTAGGTCATTGGGAATGTTCAAATTAGTTACTTTGTGGGGCATAGTACAATATTGCCTTCAGAAATGTACAGTTCCATCAACAATGCATTAATGTACTCATTTCCTACAGACCCTCCAACATTTGTTACTTTTCTTTTTTGTCATCTTTGCCATTCTAATGGATATCAGAACTTCAGAGTTGTTTTAATTTGTATGTATCTAATTATTGATGATTTGAAGCATTTTTTTCAGATTATTAATAACTTGGATGTTTTCCTTTGAAAACTGTATTCATATTCTTTGTGACCATTTATATATTAGAAAATGACTCGTAAGTTTGAATCAATTCTTTATATATGTTGGATATGAGATCTTTTTCAGAGAAACTTACTGCAATGATCTTTCCCATCTATCTGTTTCCCTTTTAATTGTAACTATTAGATTTTTATTTGTGCAAAAAATTTTTTAATTTTATATAATTATAATTGTTTATTTTATTTTCTGTGATTCTCTACTGCTTGTTTAGTCATGGATTCTTCTTTCCATAGATATGAAAGGTAATTTTTTTCCTAGCTCCTCTTATTTTTTTATGATGTCACCTTTTCTGTTTAAATCATGTATCCATTTGGAGTTTATCTTGATATATAATTTGAGATGTAAGTTTGCCAAACTGCTTTCCACTTTCCCCCACAGGTTTTTAGTTTATAGTGAATCTTTGCCTCAGTATTTGAGTCTTTAGTTTAGTGGATATCAAGTTAGTATGTTACTTGTTATGTAATTGATCTAGTTAACTGATCAGCCTCTCAATTTTTTATTTTTACCAAATCATTTTGATAATCAGTGTACCAAACTATCAATACCAAATCATTTTTATTAATTATTGCTTTATAGTTAATTTGGGATTTGATACTAATAGATCTCCTTCCTTTTTGGTCACAAGTTCTTAATTTTTTGTGTGTAATTGTTTGACATTATATCCGTCAGAGTAGTTTTTAAATATATCACACAAAATACATCAGATTAGAAAGAAAAACAATTATATCATTTATCAATATATTTTTCAAAAAAGCCCCTGTAATAGGGAATATTATTTGTTTAATTTTTGTTTTCCTTCAAAAGTGAACTGCTGATGAATACAATAAGAGAGAGATAAGACCAAGAACTGTCTACTTCAGGTCACTTGTCTTAACAAAAAACATTCATATCTTTAGTTCTGCCAGTACTTTTTCTGAAAAACAAGCTTCTCTCAGTGCTTTTTATCTTTACTTCTTTTCTCTAGGCCACAGAGAGAAAAGGACCATGGGTGAACAAGAATGTTTGTATTTTAGGAATTGGTGACATTCAAGGATGTAGCTGTGAACTTCACTGAGGAAGAATGGAGGCAACTGAGCTCTGTTCAAAGGGACTTGTACAGGGATGTGATGTTGGAGAACTACAGAAACATAATTTCACTGGGTAAGGATGGCTTTGCCATAAGATTAAAAATCTCTGTTTTTAGAAAATATTTATTTCTCTTCCCTCAGTGGGTAAAAAAGTACATCTTGAAGACTTCTAGAGAGAGAACCAGAGTTACCTTTAAATTTTGTGGTCCCATCCATGCTTTAATGTCACTGTATGTCTTAAGTATGTCACGAAGCAGAAGCCTGTTGGAGTTACTCTGAAACTACAGTAATGTTTGTGCAACACTGAAATTGGAAGTTGTTTGTGTCAGGATTAGATAAAGGGAATGATTTCTTGAGACTGTAGCATGTGTCAAGGCTAAATAAATAAATAAAACAGAATAGGCCCTGGGCAGAGACTCTTATCTATTTATCAATGAAAATAAAGACTAGAGAAGCAGCAGAGAATAAGGAGAGATAACTAGTAGTGAATCCAAAAATGTCTGATCGAGAAAATAAGAGTGGGTCTAGAACTCCTTTGCATAGCTCAGATGAAAAGCAGAAAGGAAAAAAAAAACAATCAAGAGGGTCACTGAGCGACATTGAGGAATCTGTTTCAGAGGCTTCATGGAGAAAGAGACCGTCTAACAGGAACTTTATTAGCTTTCTCTGCCCTCTGCAGTCTTTAAGATTCCCCATTCTTCTTGAATTCTTTCTTCTGCAGCTTTCAGACCCATCCAATAAGTAGTTATTAAGTATCTTTATGTGTGTGGGACAAAGATTGAAAGGAAAGTTGATAAATAATTATATGTATAGGTGATAATTGGAAGATATTTCAGGGATGTGGTCATTTGCTTGGTCTTCTACCTTTCTAACTACCCTGAAATCTCCTTATTTTTTCCCTTAATGCAGATATTTCTCCAAATCTTATTCTTGATCCTCTTTTCTTCTCCTTTTATATTGTTTCCCTTGGCCATCTCATTTTTTCCTATAGATTCCACTGTCCTATTTATGCAGGTGACCACCAAATCTACATTTGCTAGCCTGAGCTTGTCTTTTGAGAGCCAGATCCCCATTTTCATCCAGAAACAAATCATTTCAGACTAACTTCATCTTCTTTTTTAGTAGATATATAAGATCATGGGATTGAGGTAGATATAGTTCAATTAGCACAGCATTTGACAAAACCTTTCATGACTTTTGATTAAGATAAAAGTACAGTTGGGAGGATTCATAATGGCTAACCCCCAAAAAAGCCATTTTGATGGATCAGTGTTAACACAGATAAATATCATCTAATCAACATTGGGAGATACATAGTATATGTATGTATATACAGTTTTTTATTTAGAAGTTATATGCATGAGTAATTTTATAGCATTGACAATTGCCAACATTGCAATAAATGTTTTTTGAATTATTTTACTTTTTTCTTAATAGTATTTGATTTTTCCATTTATAGGTAAAGATCGTTTTCAACATTCATTTTTGTAAGATTTTGAGGTTAAAATTTTTTCCTTCTCTTATCCTCTTCTCAAGACAGCAAGCAATCTAATATAGGCTATACATGTACAATCATTTTAAGCATATTTCCATATTTGTCATGTTGTGAAAGAAAATCAGAACAAAAGGGAAAAAAATACAAGAAAGAAAAAGCATCTATAATCAGTCTCCATAGCTTTCCCTCTGGATATGGATGGCATTTCCCATCCTATTTCTATTAGAATTGTCTTGGATCACCATATACAATAAATGTTTGAAAAAGCAATTATGAAAAAAAAGCAAAATAAAATATTTAATCAAAGAAATATATCGCAAAAAGAATAGATTAGTCAGTGGCAAAAGCAAGGAATAAACAAAGATAACCCATGTGTTTCATAGTATCCTCAGTGTCAAAAGAAAGCAAAAAAAGGCTCTATCATGATGGATGGACACCTTGTGTTGAACTTATAGAAAGATATGGACAAGAGTCATATAGGATAAACAGGCAGAGATAGGTTGAAATTCTCTTTTTTGGAGGGAATACCCACATTGATAAGATCACAAAACCATTTGTGAAGCAGAGTTGTGTATATAGGCATAAAGACTTATATGATTTCAAAAAAATCAATCACATAATCACAGGATGGAAAACTCATGGCTAATTATCAGTATGTTTTAAAAAGATCTGAGAATTTTAATAGATTGTAGGCTTAATATGCATCAATACTGATATAGCAGCAAAAAACCAAAATAAAACCAAAAAACAGAACAACAACAAAAGCCAAAAACACACTAAAAAAACCCCTTAAACTCTTAATCTTAAATTGAATTAAGAGAGGCATTGTGTTTAGGACTAGTAAAGTGACATTATTTGTCCTCTGCTCTGAGTGAACCAAATCTGGAATGTTATATTCAGTTCTGAATGCCACATTTTAATGGAGTTGTTAAACTGGATATTATCAGGATGGTAAAGAGTCTTCAAATTATACTATATGAGGAATGAAGAAAATGCAGATGTTTAACTTAGAGAAGAGAAGACTTCAGGAAGACATGATAACTCAACAAGATACTTTTAAACTATATATCTCAGTTTCTTCATCTGTAAAATAAGAGAGCTGAATTTGACGATCTTAAAGATTGTTTCCAAAAATACACAGTCACTTAAAAGATCACTTAGTCATCTGTATGGAAAAAAACCAAGTGGATGAAGAATATTACCCAATTTTGACAAATAGTTAGATGGGTGACCCATTGCATAAGTCTGTTGGTTTTTTACACACACACACACACACACACACACCCCTACATGTATTATATATAAATTTAATAGCTTTTGTAGTTTAAAATTACACTAAGACTTTTGGGAAACCATCTGTTTTGGATAAATGTTGCAGATTGACAGTAAACTGGGCTCATAGCTGAATAGAAAGAGAATAAATTGGATAACACTTTGGAAACTGTGTACTGCTTTCAAGTTGCTTCCAGCCCAAGTCCTTATTCTATAATTCTTTTTTCAACTGTTTTAGCCTAAATCAATCTCTAAGGTTCCCAGCCACCTGTACAATACTGTGATTCTATGACAATGTACCCCTTTCCTTTTAATTCCAAGTTAAACCATAAATTTTTTATAGCTTTTTATTTAGAAGTTATATGCATGGATAATTTTATAGCATTGACAATTGCCAAACCTTTTGTTCCAGTTTTTCCCCTCCTTCCTCCCATAATGGCAGGTTGACCAATACATGTTAAATATGTTAAAGTATAAATTAAATACAAAATAAGTATACATGTCCAAACAGTTATTTTGCTGTACAAAAAGAATCGGACTCTGAAATATAAACCATAATTTTTAATTTTAAACTAGTTTTTTTTAAGGATATATTAAGTGGTTTGACTACATCTCCATTGATACATATTTTCTTCCTCAATTTACTTAATCATTCCTAACTGTGTAATATTTCTGATTGTGAGGAATAGTGGGAAAATAATGTTCTGTTTCCATAGATGTTGTAACTTAGCTTCAAATATAAGGAATTGGAAGGGGAAGTCAAACAGTGGTCAGCTATCTTGGCCAGCAGTAATGCTTGTAGTTACAAAAGAATTTATTCAAACAAAAAGTCAGTATGAGGATTTTGTAAGAGGCAGATAAGGAGTAACTGATGAGTTTTTATTGCTCCACATTCATCAACTGGACATGTAGTTTGGAGTGGACCATCAATAATTCAAAGACCACAAGATATGACAGACATTCAAAACCTCACTCCTGCCCCATTCAAACTTTGGTCATCGTGTTCTTGCACACAATTAATTACTCATTAATATTAACTTTTCCTCTGCAAGAGGAGCTTATTGTTCATTAACATGATCTATATTATCTGGGAGGGGGGACATAATAAGGAGTACACATAGATGATATATAAGGAAGTGTAACCCAGAAGAACTCTGACAAACTAGGACTCTGAAGGGAGAAGTAGGACTAACCTTAGAGTATAAACATTTGTTCTTGCTTCTGTATTGCTCTGTGAATTCACATGGAGTTTTCACACTCATTTATTCAGAAAAAAGTGAAAATTGAAAGTGTAAATTGTTTCACTTATCCTGAGTCTGTTTATTCACTGCACCCTTTTTGAGGTTTAGAGTGTTGTTTCTAATATGTTGTTCAGTCTTTTGGCTCTGAGATGAGAATTCCCAAACCCCACTATGCCTCAATGCAGATGTTTGTTTATTCTTCCCATTTCTAGGTGAAAAGTCTTCACTTTATAGAGTTGAAAATAGGCAGCTTCATTGCTCTTTTCCTGAGACTGTACATTCTCATTCTTTGCTTTCCCAAGTCAGGGATTCTCACTTAAAGCTTAAGTTCAAATAGTTTTATACTTCTGCAATTTCCAATTGTCTATCATTGAAATCATAAATGAATCCCAATGAACCTGCTACTTACTGGTAACATAGCCTAATTCTCCTTTAGAGATCTCTGTACCTCCTTCTGAGCTTTATGATATCCTTTTTTACTTTTCTATAGACTAAAAGGACTAAAGGAACAAGCCTTTATTAAGTTAATACTTTGTGGCAGGCACTATGCTAAGCACTTTCCAAATATTTTATTTTATTTTCACAACTGTAAGGTGTTATTATAACATCCCTTTTTTGATGAAAAAAACTTAGGCAGACTGAAGTTAAATGACTTGCTCTGGATCACACAGCTAGTAAGTGTATGAAATTGGATTTGAACTCAGGTCTTCCTTGGCTCCAGGCCCAGTATTCTGTTGTTCCACCTATTTGCCCAAGGGGTAGGACTGAGCTGTGAAACAGCTGAATGTCCTCAGCAAAAACAGCTACATTTCTTTTATTTGTTAATTAGGTTTTTCCATTTCTAAACCTGATGTGATTCTCCAGTTGGAAAGAGGGGAAGAACCATGGATAGTCAATCTAAAGAGACCTGCAGAGAGATTGAACCCACCACATACCTCTACTGGTAAGTTAAAGAAAACCTGGCAAATGAGATTCACTAGAAGTAACTAATGAGGTCTAGATTTGGGGTACACAAATGAAAATGAGGTCTAGTGGCAGGTTTGGGGCACAGGGAGTCAAATAGAGCTCCTCTGCAATCCCTTTGGATTCGGTGCAAGGATAGGGAGTTAAATGAGGTCTAATAGTGGCACAAGAGTCCCCTATAAAGGAATTTACAGACCCGAAAACCTAGATTGATAAAAGTTTTATTATGGCATTGGAAGTAAGGTTAAAGTCTAGTTAAGGAAATAGGTGAGGATAAAGAGAAGAGAGCACTGGAAACAGTATTCCAGTGGGCAGAGGTTCCTTGGGATGCCAAGCATGGCATAGCTGGCATGTTTGGAACCTCTGCAAAGAGAGGATTTTAGTTTGGCTCTTTTATAATGAGAGATTTAGCTAAAGAGGCCCATGGGTGGAGTCCCAAGTTGGCTCCTCGATGGGTTTTATCGAGGGCTAGAATTTGCTTAGTGGGGGTTGGGAAACCTGAACAGATCATTAGACTGGGGTTTGGGACAGCCCAAGTTGGCTCAGATCCAATGGGGGCTTGGAGAGCCCGGATCTCCTATTGGAATTCAAAGGAGTGCTTTTGACTAGGATTTGTGAATCTAAGGTCCTGACTTCTTGAATTGATAATGCATCAGCTAGGAAGGATTGGGAATCAGGAATAAATCAATCTGAAAGGACTAGTTTCTTAAAGGGGCCACAACCCACTTCATAACAACTCAGCAATTCATTTGGGAAGCTCTGAGGTTGGAAGGTATGCTGAAATTATTGCCTCGGGCCCATTGGGAGTTTCTTTTTCCTTTTTTAGGGAGGAGGGGGTGCCATTATCCCCTCACATTTGATTCTTTTGCCTCTATCTTCATGAAATCCTTTCCTAACTAGGAATTCTTGCTCTTTGAAGGGGCTACTTTTTTTTTTTTATTTCCCAGAAGTTCTTTTCCTAAGCTACAAGGTATTCTGTAATCATTTAAAAAACTTCCTCTGGTTATTGCTTTCTTCTGCAGGATAAATTCTCTCTGTGTGTACCTTATTTAATGGGTTATGTATACCAACCCACCCTGTTCCCTATTTTCTTTCCTTTCCCAAAACTGCAGAGCCTGCCAATGTCAGAGATATATAATTAGCATCATTTTAATCTTTATTATTCTTTAATATAGCAGTTTCCATTCTTCTTACATAATCTAATCCAGTAAGCATGGGTTAATAGGGAACACTTGAAATTTATGCTTTCTCTGTTTTAGATTGGGGAAATAGGCCTGAGACTGAGGATTCAACTCCAAAACACAACAGATATGAAGAAGTTGAATCCCCAGATATATTAATGGGAAAAATCAGAGGGGACATTCCAGTGAAGCTTGTATTTGGAAGAATTCGTGTGCCTGAGAGCAGAAGGGAGAGGCAAAGGGGAGACACTTCAGGGGAAACTTGGAAAAAAGTTTTCTCCCAAAAGAAAGGACAAGTTACCATGACTTGCAAGAAAACTTCCATGAGAGGGAGAGTCCATGCATGCAATGATTGCGGCAAAACTTTCAGTCACCATTCAACCCTTGTTCGTCATCATATAATTCATACAGGAGAGAAACCTTATGTATGCAGTGAGTGTGGAAAAGCTTTCAATCAGCACTCAGCCCTTATTAGACATCATATAATTCATACTGGAGAGAAACCCCATAAATGTCATGAATGTGGGAAAGCCTTCTTCATCCGTTCTTCCCTTATTCAGCATCAAAAAACTCATACTGGAGACAATCCCTATGAATGTAATAAATGTGGTAAAGCCTTCTTTGGTCTGTCAACCCTTACTCGACATCAGAGGACTCATACTGGAGAAAAGCCCTACCAATGTAATGAATGCGGAAAATGCTTCTTTGATGGCTCATCTCTTACACGACATCAGAGAATCCATACTGGAGAGAAGCCCTATGAATGTAGTGTGTGTGGGAAAGTCTTCAGTAGCAAGTCATCTATCATCCAACATCAGCGACGTCATGCTGGTGAATAAATGGGAAGACATAATGAATTTGAGGAAACCTTTAGTCAAAGGCTGCCACTTTGTTAAATTCCTAACAATCAAGTTGGAACCAGACATTTCATAAAGCTTTTAAAAAGATTTCCTATATTAAATCTATTGTTTGAACCTGCTGCCTCTCTATGGTTACTATTCAATTTCTTTTTTGCTACCAAACTCTGCCCCCCCATATTTAAAATTTTATTAACATCTATTGTTTTATACAATCTTCATTTCTAAATATATATATCTCCCTCCTCTTGTAACAAAGTATAAAGAGAAAAAGTTTGGCAAAATTAACCAACTAAGCCTGATGACAGACAGGTAAGTTACATCTATCATCCCCAACATCTGCAAAGATAGTGTTTGGTGGTGCAAACAAGATTTTCTTAGCTCTTCTTCAGGGACATGTTTGGTCATTGTAATTAATAGAGTATTCAGTTTTTTTTTTCTATTTTGGTATCGTTATATGTGTGTGTGTATACACATTTACATGTATATATGTTTCTATTTTTTCCTGCTACTGGACTTTGTTTTTTCATGTCTTTGCATTGCCTCTCTGATTTCTTCATCATTTTTTACAGCTGAGAAACCTTTAAGGTTTTAGAAACTTCTTTTACTCAAACAGCATGGAAAGAACAATGAATATAAAACATTTACTGAAAAAACCCCAAAATCCAAAAACCAAAAAAAAAAAAACAAAAAAACAAAAAACCTGGCACATTCTTTCCCAGAAGGATAAACAGCCTGGAAATAGAGTAGAACTATAAACAACTGAAGTTTATTGTAGGATAGTGCTTTAGTAGTACCCAATCTTTTAGTTTTGTTTCAGTCTGAAATTTATCTTATATATAGTCTTTATACACTTTTTACCATATTTTTCTGATAAAATGTGTACTCCTTGAGGGCATGTCTTGATATTACAGTGCCTAGCACAGAGTAGATGCTTAATAAGAGTTTGCTGATATTGATTGCTTTTATGGTTGCTTATATCTAGGTTCATTCACCATTCACCATTCCATTTATTAAACAAAACATTGTTAGTTTCCAACAAAGATAACAAATGAAATTCTTTTAAAATTTTTCATTTATTTATTTAAAGCTTTTTATTTACAAAACATATACAAAACATAATTTCTCAACATTGAGCCTTGCAAAATCTTCTGTTCCAAATTTTCCCCTCTTTCCCTCCTCCCCCTAGATGGCAGGCAGTCCAAAACATGTTAAATATGTTAAAGTATGTGTTAAATCCAATATACGTATGCATATTTATACAGTTATCTTGCTGCACAAGAAAAATCAGATCAAGAAGGAAAAAAAGACTTGAGGAAGAAAACAAAAATGCAAACAAATAACAGAAAGAGTGAAAATGCTATGTTGTAGTGGATAGAGCACCAGCCCTGAAGTCAGGTGGATCTGAGTTCAAATCTGACCTCAGATACTTAACACTTCCTAGCTGTGTGATCCTGGGCAAGTCACTTAACCCCAATTGTCTCAGAAAAAAAAAAATGCTATGTTGTGGTCCACACTCAGTTCCCACAGTTCTCTCTCTAGGTATAGATGGCTCTCTATCACTGAACAATTAGAACTGGTTTGAATCATCTCATTGTTTAAGAGAGCCACAATCATCACATAGTCTTGTTGCTGTGTATAATGATCTCCTGGTTCTGCTCATTTCACTCAGCATCAGTTCATATAAGTCTCTCCAAGCCTTTCTGAAATCATTCCGCTAGTCATTTCTTACAGAACAATAATATTCCATGACATTCATATACCATAATTATTCAGCCATTCTCCAGTTGATGAGCATCCACTCAGTTTCCAGTTTCTTGCCACAAACATTTTTGCACATGTGGGTCCCTTTCCCTTCTTTAAGATCTCTTTGGGATATAAGCTCAGTAGAAACACTGCTGGGTCAGAGGGTACACACAGTTTGATAACTTTTTGAGCATAGTTCCAAATTGCTCTCCAGAATGGCTGGATGTATTTACAATTCCACCAACAATGTATCAGTGTCCCAGTTTTCCCACATCCCCTCCAACATTCCGAATTATCTTTTCCTGTTATTCTAGCCAATCTGACAAGTATATAGTGGTGTCTCAGGGTTGTCTTAATTTGCATTTCTCTGATTAATGATGATTGGAGCACCTTTTTATATGACTAGAGTGAGTTTCAATTTCTTCGTCTGAAAATTGTCTGTTAATATCATTTGACCATTTATCAATTGGAGAATGCTTGAATTCTTATAAATTTAAGTCAATTATATATTCTAGAAATGAGGCCTTTATCAGAACCAACAAATACAATTTAAGACATGGTTCCTTTGTCATTGAGCTTACACTACAGCAGGAGGAGGTAAATCACAAAACATTAATGTTGGGGTGAAAGAGTTAACTCCAAAAACATAATGGGGTTTTGGGAAGTGTTGCAAGATATCTCAAAGGAATTTGTAGTTTTAGAGCATTTTCAAATTAAGAGGCAAAGATTTTATTACACTGCTGGCACCTAATTTCCAAAAAGGAGTGTTAGCCATTAACAAGGGGAAAGATGCCAATGGAGAAGGAGGCAAGTTTTTAATGAATTAGCTATAACAAGACAGGTAAATGTTCCTCAGGAACTTGCTGCCATAGGGTGGGCAGTTCCTAATGAACCTGTAAAGAAGTGGGCTACAAGTAGATACTTTCATAGGATAAAAGTAATCTGGCGGTTGACATCTATAGCTCAGCCTTCTTACTGAATACAGTAACTGTGGGGTCTTGATAATTTTTGTAAATGCAAGGAATTCAACAAAGACTCAAAGCAGTAAAGGCTCACTTAAGGATAACAAATCCTGTCAGTATGCTTCTCTGCTTGCCTCCAGGAGTAGCATGGACAGTAATTCTAGCCCTCTCTTCCATTAATTAAATGCTCTTCCCTGTGACCTACCTGGGGTCTTTATTCACCTCTATCACTAATCTACCACATAATAGGTTTAGTACAAAAAACAAGAGCATGATAGGTAAAAAACACTTTGAACATTGAAGAAAATATTCATTTGGAGGATTTCTCCTTTTCTTTTGTCAGACTACTTAACAGAGAGCTTGCTTTTTTCCCTACCATAAGGTGGGGGTAGCCTCATCTGATAGACTGCTTGAATCTTAAAAATTGTAAGACTGAGTCATTCACTCTTTTTTGCCATCTTTTTGGTTGAGCTTTTTTTTGTTGATTCCTATCTTCTGGTCCAATGTGGGTGCCATAAACTGAGAGGGGAAAAACTTCCCTTTTCCTTCCCTTTCTTTTATCCCAGCTTTGAGAAACAGATCTAGTATTGCTTCTGGTATGTATTGTTTGTTCCCAGTTTCAGTACTGGAGATGATCACTACAGAACAAGGAATTTGGGCTATGTTAAAAATGAAGCCTGGATCCATGCTAGGCTGCTGAAGCTCAGATTACAGAGGATTATGACAAGAATAAGTTAGAAAAATCAGAAAAACTACTAGAAGTCCAAAAACTAGACTATAAGAGTCAGCTCTGAGGACTGACCCATTTGGCCTGCCCTAGTAGTGGAATCAACCAGGTAGCTATGACACTGTCTCTTGCCTGCAAGGGAACAATTGCTTATTCCATACCCAAAGATGAATCTGGAAGAAAATCTGTGGAGGGAGAAAAGGATTTTCAGAGCCGAGTTCTAAGCCTACCCTCCTATCCCTGGGAGGTGGGGATGTTTGTAGGAATTACTTTTGAGTCTATTCTCCCCAAGGATAGAGTGTGATCCCAGCTGTGTCTGTATTTGGTCATTGCTATACTTTCTTAGTAAATATCCCTTTGTAAAAGCTAAGTGATGTTGAGTGATAGTGGGAAATTGTTTCTTTTTATTGGGAATTGGGCTGTGGAAGATGGGGGCTCATGACAAATAGTATCAGAAACTACTTCCCACCTCCTCAGGGTTACCCTCCAAACTCCTTAGGTAGAGATGTAGTAGTCATGCTCTAAGGAACCAAACTATTATGAATATCGCGATTTCAATCCATAGTGTATATTATATATTATACCCGATTTGACAGATGTTTAGTGACAGAAAATTAACCACAACATAAGGAGAGGTCTTTTATAAGAGGATCCTGCTGATGAACCAAGAAAATGGAGAAGTCAAAGAACAGATTTTAGAGCTGTGGTGGTTGGCCAGACAGACTTAAAATGTTCTCTCCTGCCTCTTCTCGATGAAAAGAAAGAAAAAAACCCAAAGGAAATGACAATAGAGTTCACTGAATCCAGCTCCCTGATGTCACTGATACTGACTTAAACGCCGACATAGATCAAAGCTAATGTGTATTTTTGACACTTTTTTTTCACGCCAAATTACCCTCTATTACGCTTCTTGAAACCAAATGTCTTATATCCCCAAGTGCCTTGGACTAGGTAGGCGAGTCACAGATGTTGGATTATAGGTTTATTGTCCCCATTTTTCATGAGGTCATTTGAGAAGTTAAAACTCCAGATTAGCTTTAGAAGGTTTAGTTGGTGAACTAGCTTTGCCCAGAAAAAGAACTCTGCGAGATGACTAAAAACCATTACATTGAATTCCCAATCCCTATATTTATGCACACCTGCATTTTTGATTTCCTTCACAAGCTAATTGTACAATATTTCAGAGTCTGATTCTTTTTGTACAGCAAAATAACGTTTTGGTCGGGTATACTTATTGTGTATCTAATTTATATTTTAATATATTTAACATCTACTGGTCATCCTGCCATCTAGGGGAGGGGGTGGGGGGAAGGAGGGGAAAAATTGGAACAAGAGGTTTGGCAATTGTTAACGCTATAAAGTTACCCATGCATATATCCTGTAAATAAAAGGGTATTAAATTAAAAAAAAAAAAAAAAAAGATTTAGTTGGGATTCCAATCTCTTTATCCGCTAGGTACAAACAACAAACAGGTAAAGGGAAGAGAGGACAATTCACTTTTGCCCCAGGCCACTCTTCCCAAGGAGCCGGGAAAAATAAGTTTCTCCGCCGGGATGCGGGGCTGGTTTCCATGGTAACCGTCACCCACCTCCAGCGTCCCGCGACGCGTCTTTACTTGCTGGACCGCAGCTGCGCAGGAGCAGTTCCTATGATCCAAGCAAAACTTCCGAACGGGTCCTGAGGCCGGGGAAGGCAGAGGGATTAGATTTAACGCGAAGGAGCAACCGGACATCAAAGAAATCCTTCCCAATTTCGCCTCGCTGGGTCTTTGTGGGACATGGGAAGATGGGAACCGGAAGTAACTTAGCCGAAGCATTCTGGGAATTGTAGTTCGGGCAGATAAGGGGGGGGGAGTGTTGTGAAAGGGGGTCCTTAGAGCCAAAGGCAATTCCGTTTCCGGTCTCACGTAGGTCCTTTTGTTAGTCTGGTCCGGCTCCCGCGTGGGAGGTGAGTTAAATCCGGAGAGTATGTAAGAGGGTGTGTGTCCTCGAGATGGGGGAGGAGAGAGAAAGGGACAGAGATCGGAGGAAGAAGCTCCTGCTTTCCCCTTGTACCGGTGAACCAGGGCTTAACCTCCGGCGCCGCGACGGGAGCCTTTGGCTCTGATTTAGTGCTTGGGGGAGGGGCTGAGCGTGAGGATGTGCGCAGGCGCCGTGCGCCTCCCTCGTTCCTGGCATGTGCTTGCGCATGTGTTACGGGACCGCCTTGGGGCGTAACTGCTCAGTGTGCGCTGATACGAAGCTGTGTGGCTGCGTTTGAATTAGTGCGGCCGCCCCGCGACTCCCGGGGCCCGGTGTGGGGACGTAATGACCACGGCGGAAAGAGAAAGAGTAATAAGTTCGGAACCCGCCAGCCTGGCCAGCGGGGTGGTTCCGTGGCGGCTGGAGTCAGGGGGACCCGAGTTCGAATTCAGGCCCATCCCGAGCCGAGGGACCCCGGGCAAGTCGCCTAACCCAGTCCGTCCCCGTTTTTCCTTCCGTTAAATGGGGCTCAGAGTTGCGCGTACCTCTCGGTGCGAAGTGAGCGTTGTCTAGATGTTACCTGTGGTTATCCTTGTTAGTGAGGTATTTAGATCCTGCCTCTGTGCGGCTTTGTGATGAGGTTGCCCAAATGAGATTAGGGTTCCTGGTGGGCAGGGAGTTACACGGTAAGGTCCAGCGGCAGCTTCGGGGTTCAGGGAACCAAAGGGAGAGGTTTGGCTCCCCGCGCCCCCCTTGGCACTCGGCGCGAGGGTAGGGAGTTTTGGGGCCGCAGAGAGTCTCCCTCCGTAAAGGAATGTACAGACCCGAAAACCTAGATTGATAGAAGGGGATTGGAAGCATACAGTCTGGTTAGGGAACTAGGTGAGGATAAAGAGAGAATGGCCCTGGAAAAGAATGTTATCCAGCGGGCAGATCTTTGGAGAATGGAGTTTTGCACTGAGAATGCAGCTCTCAGTGGGCAGAAGGCCCTGGCAGCAAAGGGAACTGCCAAGGTCCCTCTGCAAAGGCCTTAGTTGATGGAAAGTCATTATATTGCTCGTCTTGGTGGGGGTTGGGAAACCAGAGCTGATCATCTGAATGGGGGCTGGGACTACCCGAGCAGGAGCGGGAGAGCCCAATTTGGCTCAGATCTCACCGGAACAAGCCCGGATCTCCTATTGAAATTCAAAGGGGTGCTTTTGACCAGGATTTGTGAATCAAAAGCCCTGGCTTCCTGGACTGAAATGCCTCAGCCTGGAGGGGCTGGAAATAAAGGAATCACAGATCAATAGGAAATAGTTTTTTTTTTTTTTAATTGTTATTTTTATTTTATTGTTTAGGTCTATTCATGAACACTATCTCCACAAATATTTAGATCTCCCTTTATTATTATTATTTTTTTATCTAATGAGTCTGGCAGATTTATTTATTTATTTATTTTTGTGAGTGTTCTATTTTTTTTTTTTAATAACTTTTTATTGACAGAACCCATGACAGGGTAATTTTTTTACAACATTATCCCTTGCACTCACTTCTGTTCCGATTTTTCCCCTCCCTCCCTCCACCCCCTTCCCAAGATAGCAAGCAGTCCGATACATGTTAAATAGATTACAGTAGATCTTGGATACAATATCTGTGTGCAGAACCAAACAGTTTTTTTGTTGCTCAGGGAGAATTGGATTCAGAAGGTAAAAATAACCCGGGAAGAAGAACAAAAATGCAAGCAGTTTACAATCAGGAAACAGAGTTTTTTAAAGGGACCACAACACGTTTCATTTGGACAGGTCACGAAATCTCTGTAGCATCTCAGTTTCCTTAGTTATAAATATGAGATTTGGCTTGGACCGCTTCTGAGGTCCCTTTCAGCCCAAGATGTAGGATGCTATGATGGCTTGCCAAAAGAAGAGTTTGGAAAGTTTGTGTGTCTTGATATATGAGTGCTTGTGCACCTATTTTATAAAACAGTTGTAGAAAAAGTGCCTTTTGTGGTACAAAGTCTACCTTTGATGGGATTTTAAGGTATGCAAAGTACTTGACCTATAATCTGTTTTGAGCCTCATCCAACTATCATGTGATGTAGATGCTTTGCTTTTATTATCCCCATTTTACAGATGAAACAGTCTGGTTAAATAATTTACCTCGGCTAGGGTCACACAGAATTTTCAGAGTTGTTGCTAGCCATTGCATGGTTACTTAAGCACTCCAGAATGTGACCTACATTATCAGTAAGTGATATACATGTATTTTCCACAGTTCTACAGATGACATACACGTAAACATCTCTCTTTCACTCTCTCTCTCTCTGCTCTTTGATGCAGTGTTTTGGGTAAGATCAAGTAGGATATGTTGAAAGGAAAAGGTACATTTTTAGTAAAAGGAAAAAAAATGACAACTGTTAAAAGGATCTTTAGTATAGTCATTTATTTCAAATTGGGAGAAGACAATTTTCTTTATCAGTTACTTAATTAGCACTTGTTAATGTTAAACTCCAATTATATGCCTTATTAGATGAATAAAGAGAAGTGGACGAGTTCCTGGAATTATTCTAGATTCCTGGAATTATTCTAGATTGTAAAGAGATTATAGAAAGGGAGATAGTGAGTGAAAGAGATGGTATCACAAAGTGGAATCAGCTATTTTCACTCCAGAATTCGCTTTTGGCAATAGTAACTGCCTGAGGTGGTATTCAAACTCATGTTTTCCTAATTCCGTGTCTAGAGCATTAGTTAATATTATATCATGTGCGTTTTTGAATTAGCTCTCGTATGTCTGTTTGAAGACAGTTCCTGGTCACTTGATGCTTTTCTTCTCGTTTGTGTGTTCCAGGATCTCTGGGCTACCTCTTCAAGCGCCATGGATAACACTGATGGATAACTTTAGTCGACAATGTCCTGTCATGAGCAACTTTCTTAATCCTCCTGGTAGCTCTTGATAGAAACCAGGAAGACCAGTTTGGGTATTCCACAAAATTTGACTAACTGCAGGAAAGAAATGTGAACTTCAGGAAAAAAAAAGCCTAACTGAAGAAATCTCCTGAAACTACAAAATCCCCATCTCAGATGGACAAATTGGAAATTTAAGAATGAAAGTAGAATATAACCTTCACAATCATAATTCTTCCTAGGAAGGAGACATACCTGACTGCTAGAAACAGCAAGTTTGGCACTAGAGAAGGTGTTTTTTTTGTTTTTTGTTTTTTTTTTTTTTAAATTACATCTGGGAGATCAGGACTTGAATGAAATTAAGCCAAGGCAGCAAGAAAGGGTGACCATGGAAAAATTACCTCAAACTCTTGGAGAGAGAGGTAAGAATTGAAGGATGTTGTTGAGTAGAGCAGGATTTATCTTGAATATGGAAAGTAGAAAACACTTCACAGAAGCTACTGGGTATTGTAAATTAAAGACTAGGAAACTTGGTAAGTAGTATGTTAGGGATTTCCAATGAGTTTCACTTTTCCAATTTAGTTTTACCTTTTTTTTTTATTAGCATACCATGTTGTACTCTCCTAAGTTCAAGGATGAAGACTGTAGTTCATTGGTTAGTTACACTTATACTAGATTTGGAAGTCAAGGATACTTAAGTCATTCTGATCCTTTCTAAGCTTTTTACTCCAATAGGGAATTAGTGATTCTCTGTTTTAGGCTAAAATACAAACACCTCAACTTGGTTAGTGTGTCTCTAGTCTCTATTTTCCAAACTTATTTTGTATTACTTCTCTTTATGCACACAGACTTCATGCTAGGCTATATCTATTTTCAGTAGGCCTTGAGAAATGGTTTAGAACAGCCTCATCTCTCTCTTTCAGTGGTTTTCTTCCCCTTTCCCTGCTTGAACTCATCCTTTAATGACTAACATTCTCCTATCTCTCTTTATACTCTCCCCATTACAGTGATACAGATATTGAATGTCGGCCAGATTCTCACCAAAGCAAGACAATCCTTCAACTTTCTATAATTGATTGTTTATTCATTTGTACACAGCATCTATTCCAAACCTTTTAAGTTGCCCAGTGCATTACCTCTCTCTGCCTTCTCAGCTGAGAGCATTATTTCAGACTTCACTGAAAAAAAAGTTCATTTGACAAGAGCTTCCGCTTCTCTTTCTCATTTCATATCCATCGTACATCTTCTACTTTTCATTCCAATCTTTAATGAAGCAGTGGTCTTTCTCATTATCAAGGTTAGCTCCTTTATGTATACTCTTGATTCTTTTCTCTTTTACTGTCTCTACCAGTTTGTGTGCCCCCATTATTATACAGAATTTGAAAATCACGAAATTTAAGTATTGGACTTTAGTGGTCATTTATCCTAACTTATGCACAAAAGGAATCCTCTCCATACCATATCTTACAAAAGATTGTCCAACTTCTTTCTAATCTTTGGTCTAATTCTTAGTCTCTTTTTAATCTTCTTTAATCTACACTGTCTCCTTTCTTGATACCTACAAATATCCCTATGTCTCTTTCATTCTTAAAAGATACTTGATCCTACCAACCTTTCTAGTTATCCTTTATCTTTCCTTCCCCTCTCAGCTAAACCTGAAAAAGAGAACACTATGTGGTACCTTGCTTCCTCTGACCGCTCTTATTAACCCTCTGCAATACAGTTTCTAATCTAGGCGTCATCTGAAAATTCTCTCCAAAGTTACCAATGATCTTTTAGTTGGTTTTTGCTTAATCCTTATCCTTGAACTTTTTTGAACAGTTTTTTACAGTTCACTTTCTCCTGGATGGTCTCTCCAGATTTTTATAACACTGCACTCTGGGTGGTTTTCCTCCTACCCAGCTGATTGCCTCTTCTTATTCTCTTTTACTGTTTTATCCTCTGTAGTACACCCATTAGTCATGGGGTCTTTTTCTTTCGTACTATCTTACTTGGTGATCTCTTCAAGTCCCATGGGTTTACTGATCATCTTTATGTCGATGACTGCCAGATCAATATATCTAGGCCTAGTCTCCTGAGATCCAGTCCCATATCCCCAACTGCCTTTTAAATATCTTGAACTGTATGTCTCATGAGCATCTCAAATTCCACATATTCAAATTAAACCTGTCCCTCTTGCGTTCCCATTCGCTGCCATTATCCTCTTTATTCACCAGATTTGCAACTTGTATGTCATCCTCAATGCCTCACTCATCCTACACATAAAATCCTTTGTCAGATCTTTTTGTTAATACCTTCATGGCATCTCTTGTCTGTTTTCTTTTCTGTACTTACACAGCAATCACCCTAGTTCTTAAGTCTGACCATATTACACATGCCACCTTCTCCCCTCACTGAACTCTATTGGATCCCTATTATCTGTAAAATCAAATAGAAAGTTATTTGGTTTGACGTTTAAAGTTTTTCACAAACGGGTCCCTTTCTGACTTCCAGTCTTATTTGGTTTGGCTTCCCTCTAGTATTTCACAGTCTAGTTATACTAGAGTACTTGCTTCTCTTTTCCATAATATTCCATCTCCTGTCTTTCTGCCTATACGCTGGATGGATCTCATGCCCATAACATTTTTTTTCTTTTTCTTACATCTGCCTCTTATCCCTGGCTTTCTTCAAGTCAGCTCAGATGTTATCTTCTGCAGTAGGCTTTTGTCAGTTTTCTTAGCTGCCTGAGCCCTTTCTCTTAGATAACCTACATCTATTCTCTATGAATCTTGTATGTATTTATTTACATCTCTTGCACCTCTTAGAATGTGAGCTCCTTTTTTTTATTACTGCCCTCCTCTCCAGTTTTTACCACAGGACCAGCACATAGTAAGTGTTTAACAAATGCTTGTTTACTGACTGGCCTCTTAGAATCCGTTTCTTCCTTTAAAGTTCATTGCATATACTTCATCTTATGGCAAGTCTTTTAAAAATTTTAGAATTTTATTTTTGGAAGGAAACTCGGCTATCTAGACCAAGCCACACCCAAAGGAATCCTGACCATAATTTTGTACTTGAAAAGGGGCCATTTAGCCTCTGCTTGAAGAAAACTACTGAAGGAAACTCCATTTATTCCTATAGCACCTCATTCTGATTTTAATGTTCTCTCCTCAGATTTTCTTGTATTTAGTCATCTGTGTACATATTATATCCTTCAGTGGAATATGATCCTCCAGAAGGCTGAGACTGCTATTTTTGTTTTGGCATTTTTAGTATTCAGCACAATTGGAAGTTTTTATTACATATTGTAGGTTTTTAATAAATGTTTGTTGAGTTAAATTTTTATTTGTCAAATTACTCTTATATTTTGTTCTTATCTTACCCTTATAGAAATTCATTGAGGTCCATTGGGCATCTATCATTTCTACTTTACATGTTAGGAAGTAGGTTTGAATAGATGAAAGTCATTGCAGATATTACAATAAACATCCTGTGAGTGGTAGCACTACCAACAGTATGTCTATATCCCAAAGAAATCAAAGAAAGAAGAAAATCCATATGCACAAAAATAAATATAGCAACTTTTTTTGTTGTTGTTGTTTTAGCAAAGAATTAGAATCTAAGGGTTTGTCCATTATTTGGGAAATGACAAATTATGGTGTATGAATGTAGCAATATTAAGAAATGATGAAAGGGACTATTTCAGAGAAACCTGGGAAAAGAGCAGGACTAAGACCAGGAGAAAAATTATAATACTATAAGTAAAAACATCTTTGATAAACTTAACTGTGATCAATGAAATGAATAGTCATGTTTCTAGAGGAGTCATAATGAAGTATGCTACTTACTTGCTGATACAAGTAATGGACCCAAGATATAAAATAAGACATCCATTTTCAGACACATTCAACACTACGTGGGTATTTGTTTTACCTAACTGCATATCTGTTGAAATGGCTTATTTTTTCCTTCCCATTTTTGGTATCTATGATATAAAGGGGACTAGTATAGTGAAGAAAAAAAACAAAAAAAAATTGAAGTGTCTTTAACAATGTACAGAAGAAAACAAAAAGAAGGCCAGAAAGAATCAGACAAATAGAGCAGCTTCTAAAATTACATGTTGATTTTATGTATTTGAAAAGAAAAGTAAACCATAAAACAAATTGAGATCCAGTTTCACATTTTTTCTACTGTATGTATAAGGAAGTGCTACTTTTATTTTAGGTTTTAACTTCAGAATTTAAAAAAAAAAAGTGTTTTTTTTTGTTTTTTTTTTTTTTAAGATTCCATCATTTGTTAATGACAGTCTAGACTGGAATTCATGGCTTTTTAAACTATTTTTAATAGAAAGAACATAATTTTATTTCTATAATCTGCTCTTTCTAGAAAGGCATTTTCTTAAGAGTTTCACAAAGTAATTCTTTGCATATCAATATCCAAATCTCAGAAAAACATAAGTATGTTTTCCTTCCTTAAGGAGCATAGTTGAAGGATATCATACGTATATCATACGGCAGACAGGAGTTAGAAATGTGACTTTACAACATAGGTCCTGATTCCTAGACCAGGACTGAGTTGTCTTAAAGGAAAAAAAGGTTTGGTTGATGATTTTTCTGAATAGAACCTTTCCACCACCACATCTATACCATTGGAATCACACCCTCTCTTGTTAGAAAGAAAAACGGTTAAGAAAAAATAACAGATACATAAAATAAAAGATACTGGGACCATGTCTAGTTAGGAGAAAAGGAACTGCCTCAATTCAGAGGATTCCCAGGAGCAAACCTAGACCTCTTTGGACATTAGTGTCCTCTAAGGAGTTTGTATTAGGATGATTTTTGATGGCCCTTCTGGAAAGAATGTTCTGCCCCTCTCAACTGTGGAAAGAAAGTATGTTTTTTAATCAGTTCTTTTGGACCAAGATTGATTATTGAAATCAGCTAGAGTTTGTGTTCTTTTCATTACATTATTATAGTTATAACCTATTTCATTCTCCTTCTTTCACTCTGTCCTAATTTTACTTTTACCATGAGGATAAGGAAAGAATCAGAATTAAGTTCCCTTTAGTCAGCATTCATGGTCTCTAATCCTAGGAAATGGTGGGATTCATTCTTTGGCTTCTACGTGACTTCCCTCTTTAAGAGTATGGTAGTGAATCAGTTAGCATTTATAAAATGCTATGACTATGTGACTATTACACGTATGATTCCTACGTGTGCTAAGGATACAAAAACAAAAAGAAAAAGAGAAAAGTTTACTTTCAAGAAACGAATTTTGCTAGGAGATGCAATGTGTCAACACGTGTGTGTGTGTGTGTGTGTGTGTGTGTGTGTGTACAAATTTGAGGAGGGAAGCAGAGAGCACTAATTCCCAAAGTGATCTAGAGATTTCTTCTAGGAGATGACTTATGAAGTGAGTTTTGAAGGAAGCTAAAACCTCTGAGGAGGGAAATCTTATGTATGAGCATGAAGGTGACATGGAATGCTGATTTCTGAAAACAGCCAACAGCTGAAATATAAACTCTAAGAAGGAAAATGTTTCTGTATAAAAGATCTTGAAGGGGAGGCTCGAGCCACATTATGAAGGGCTCTAAATCCCAAACCTAAGCATAGATATTCCAATGTAGAGGCAGTTGGGAGCTACTGATTTTTTCTTGAGCAGCAGAATGATGTGGTCAGACCTGTGCTTAAGGATTTTTTTTTTTTTGGTGGGGGCCACCTGTGTGGAAGTTGGAACCACCTCTAGGTAAAGAGACTAGAGCAAGGAGAACAACTAGGAGACTATTGCAATACATCAGAAATGACTCCTATTACACATGGTGATTTCCAACTTAACTTTGGAGCTATTCTTAAAAGCTTTTTCTTTTTTCCTTTAGCTTTGCCTTCTCAAGATTTTGCCC
Organism: Sarcophilus harrisii; assembly: GCF_902635505.1. NCBI lineage: Eukaryota > Metazoa > Chordata > Mammalia > Dasyuromorphia > Dasyuridae > Sarcophilus > Sarcophilus harrisii. Next base: position 140,777,628 of record NC_045427.1, on the reverse strand, counting down.
TTTCCCAAAAGAAGAACTCAGGGGAGGATAGAATGACTGCTGTAGTTCTGACAACCAAGCCTCAGGTGATTTATGATTTCTCTTCTTTCCTGAAATGCTTTATTTGTTTGAAGAATGGATATGTTTTCTTCCCTTGCCTGGCACATCTCAGAGAGCCCTAATCAAAGAGCTTGGTGATAGAAAATATATTCTATACTTGAATAGTGGTTCTGCCTTCTTCCTTTAGTGTTTCCCTAACCAACATACACTCATTCTTACCTCCATAAAGCCATCTAGAATTCTATGCCCTGCCCCAGATTTCAAATTATACTTCTTGTGTGTATCTTGCATTTCAACTTTTATCTCCCCCTTACTTCCCAACTCCCTCTAGAAGAAGAATGTTACCTGTTTGAGAGCAGGAATGGTTTCATTTTATCTTTGTATTCCCCACACACTTCTGATTCTCTCCAGGGTCAAACTTAATTCCTTTTACAAGGGCTTCTTAAACTTTTTCTACTCATGATCCCATTTTGCCTGATAAATTTTTATATTACCCTGGATATTTGGCTCTATGAAATAGACATATAAACTAAATATTTACTGATAATAAATCAAAATTTTGTGATCCCTACATTCAGTTACAAATTCCTATGTGGAGTTGAGACTCACAGTTTAAAAAGCTGGGCCTTAGTAGAATATGCATTCATTCAGTAGCTGTTGAGTTGAATCGGACAGATCGCAGTGTTTCATTCCCACGTGTTTTACAGGTCTATTTAGGTTGTGAGAAAGAGAACATAAAGGACTGGTTTTGGAGTTAGGAGGACTTGAATCATTCCTCTGGTAAAATAATGGATAGGGCATTCAGCCTTTTAGTCGCTTGGGCAATTTTCTTAGAATTTCTGTATCAGTGGAGGGAATTTCTATACTGAGGGTTCTATATTCCAGCAAAATGACGTCTGAATTCCCCACCCCTGTGACTTTTATAAAAATTTTAATGTAAAGTGAAGATACTATCCATGATTACACATTAAGAGTTATCGTCTTCAGTAGACATTTGCTTCTCCATATATAGGACAATGCTAGATGCTGAGAATATGAAGTAATATGTGAACACTTTTTATGATGAAAGGGTGTTGATTTAATTCTCGTCATATAGAAATTTTGCCATCTTTTAGTAGCACAAGGAATAAAAAACTGTCTCAAAGATGATAAATTTTTTATATCAAATTAAGTATATTTGAAACCATATGTTTTCCTTTTTGTAGTCCTGCTCTACCCAAACATAAATTCTAGTGTGTGACCAAACCCTAGAAATCATTTGACCTAATTAAGTTTAGGGTGGAAGTAAACATCATCCATTTCCGACTAATTTTGTAACATCTAGGATATTACAAATCCTCTAGAATGTTCTTAGTTGTCAGTTCTTTCTTTAATGTGGTCACCTAAGTGTCATCCAAACATATCCAAAGTATAACTTCTGTTTTTTCAAATACTATTTAAAGGATATTGAAATCCTTTCAGATCCACAATTTTTAGTTATTTTGAAAATAATCTTTTAATAATTAGTAAGATGATACTTGTTATTAGTAAGAATTACCAATCAGTTCTTACCTGCTTTATAAGATAATATCAATTTCTGAACATTCATAATTATATAAGCTCTCTGCACAAATCTTATAATTTATGTTTCCAGAATGCTTCTTTAAATGTCTTTGAATTTAAAAAAAAATTCTTTGCATTGTTTTTCTCAAGACCTTATCACAACCCCCAAATGTCATTTTTCTAAGTAACCTACTATGCAGTAGCTATGTTTTGCTTGACCTAGAAGTATGAGAGATTGACCTACAATGTGAGCCTAGATTCTTTATAAGCTATATTATGCATTCTAAATGCTTTGCTAGAGAAAGTGCCATGTCTCCAAAACAAAACAGTTTTATGCCCAATACAGTATTATTTGCAAAATGTATATTTTGATCCCAGATTTAATCACATTTAAGATTGATGATGACAAGACAATGAGCTGTTATTTAAGCATTTCTGTGTGCCATGCACTATGCTAAGTATAGGGGAATACAAAGAAAAGCAAAAACACAGCCCCTATCCTTAAGGAACTCGAATTCTAACAGAGGAGAAAACATGGAAACAGCAATATTTACAAAATATATGCAGAGTAAATTGGACATAATCTCTGAGAAAAGGTACAAGGGAAAGGTGAAGAGGGTGGGCTATGGGACTGGGAAAGACCTGTTTATTTCACGTATTTATCTAGCATGTTATTTGTAGTGATTATCTTCCCTTGTGTAACGTAAGTACTTTTCATGAGTTAAAAGATATGTATTTTTTTAAATGGTGCAGTTGCAGTGCTAGGGCCCATTTTGCTAGGACTAGAAAAAACCTTTGAGACTTTCTAGTTTCAAGCTCTGATACTGTGATAAATAATTCTTGCCTACTATGTTGGGATGGTACTTTTCCTAGTTATAGAAGGGAACAACCCTGCATCTTTGCTTTTTAAAATAGTAATATAAAAAGATAATTAATATTATTAAAGGTATACTTCATTCTGCTTCCTTGCTTTATACAGTTCTGCCTCATGGAATCTGTAAGCATTTATTTGCAAATTACAAATTCTTGATAAAGACTTATTTGTTCTTATAGAAAAGTCTGAGAATTTTAATGTTAGTCAATGAATTTCACTAGAATAGGGATTTTAAGAGAAAGATGATGGGGGTGTTCTAGCTTCCAAATATGCTCACCTATCTTGGAGTTAGGATTAGCACTTGGGTACAAAATAAGGTCTTCATTTCAAATCTATCCTTTTTATACTCTGCATACCTACGTAGTCTGCCAGGAGTCACCGAGTCTGGACTCACTTCTACAGATCTGGGTATCTCAATGACTGACTTACATGATAGGATCGAGCTCTAGGGAAAAATGAGTTTAGGAAACCACTACTTACAAGAAATCACTTGATATAGAATTGTGAATTTAATAATTTATTGCAAGAATAAAAATGGTCAGCATATACCTTGTAATGATAATGACCCCTTGTCTGCGCTTTAGTGAATCTGTGACATTGATGTATGCCCTCCTATCCTAGTGTATTCCTTAATCCATTCAGGCCTTCTTGTCCTGTGTGATTCTTGTGCCTGACTTTTGTGAAATCCTCCATGTAGGACTTGGCTAACATGTTGAAGGCCTTTTTTAAAGTCTTAGGACCCTACAGAACACTGGATTTTCCCCACATATTTAACAAATTATTTTAGCTTATGAGTGACTGTGTGGTGTGGTACTTAAAGGGCTGTTTTAGAGTTTGGAAGAAATCATGTCTATGGCGCCTAATGACACTGTGACCATGGGCAAGAGGCAATTATTCTCTTAGTCACTCAGGCTAGAATTTCTGTATCAGTGGAGTGAATTTCAGGGGGTCCATAAAATCAAAATTATTTTTATAACAATACTAAGAGATGATTTTCCTGTTAAAGTATTCTTTTTTCAACTATATATCTCTGTGAAATTGGATAGCCTTCATTTATTTCAACTAGAACAACATTGTAAGAGACAATGCAAAAACAGATATGAGAATCCAGCTATCTTCTGTTGTTATTAAGATTTGCAGAAATATATAAAGCACTTCTCACTGATTTTTTAAAAAGAGAGGTAATTTTTATTTGAGTTAATATCTATGTTAACATTTATCAGCTTTAATTTTTGGTGTGGAAAATGTTGATAAAAACTCTTTGGGGTCCTCAGTAATTTTTAAGAGTATAAGGGGGTTCTGAGATCAAATAGTGTGAGAACCATTGCTGTAGGTATTAACCTTTTTGCTGTCATTAGAAAAACACCTGCATTGTACCTTTGTTCTGTTTGTTCTCTTTGCATGAACAAATCATCTTTTTTTTCATTCATACATTTGCCTGACTTTGTCCTTTACTCAACTTTTTGCCTTCAGGTCATTATTTGCAAGATAGTGCAGTTTGCTTCAGAGCCATCCTTTGAAAGCTACCAAAGATCTTTCTGTTGTCCTTTTTATCCAGAATTAATTGTTTGAAATCACAGTGATCTAGAATTTACATACTGGCATGTTAGAGAGAATATTGGTATTAAGATCAGTTTGTGCATCAGCAACTTGTGCTCATTGAAAGTGTCATGTAACATTCCATATGTGTTTCCTTTTTCCTCTTCAGCTTTGGACCCAAGCCATTGTCTAGTACTTATACAAGATAATATATACTGATCAGCTGATAACTCCTAAGACTTCCTAGTCAGCTATTCAGGTTACTATTGAGACCATGTGCTTCATTATTGGTGATTAAGCTTTTCTTTTTTTGTTTTGTTATTTTATAACTTTTTATTGACAACATATGCATGGGTAATTTTTTACAACATTGTCCCTTGCACTCACTTCTGTTCCAATTTTTCCCTTCCCTCCCTCCACCTCCTCCCCTAGATGGCAAGCAGTCCTATACATGTTACATATGTTATAGTATATCTTAGATACAATATATGTGTGCAGAACTGTACAGTTCTCTTGTTACATAAGAAAAGTTGGATTCAAAAGGTAAAAATAACTGGGAAGAAAAACAAAAATGCAAGTAGTCCACATTCATTCCCCAGTGTTCCTTCTCTGGGTGTAGCTGATTCTGTCCATCATTGCTGAATTGGAACTGAATTAGATCTCTTTGTCGAAGATATCCACTTCCATCAGAATACATCCTTATACAGTATTGGTGTTGAAGTGTTTAATGATCTCCTGGTTCTGCTCATTTCACTCAACATCAGTAAGCTTTTCTTTTGAGTGATTATTTATAATATTTTCAACATCAGAATTTTTCTTCCATTTGGATTCTTAATAGTATATCCTCTATAATAAAGGCAATATAAATACATGCATATCCCTCTGTTTTATGCTTTGCTTTATGGTATCCTTGTGTCTGCTCCATCAAGGAATTTTAAATGATCTTTTACATGTGCATGAGAAATACTTTGTTGGGAACTGTATTTCCTCTACTGAGTCAAATGCTTTTTTGTAAAATGGCACAGTAGGGTCTCATTCTCATACCTTTCAGTTATTTAGCTAATGACTTAGTCTGAAAAAATCTGCTTGTACCTTTCTTGTTTTCATCATAGAACTCTTGGTACATGTGTGGACTGTTCCTAAAGATTTTTTTAGAGATGGAAAATGTTTATAAAAGAAAAAAAATTATAGCATAAACAGGCAACAAGAAAGGGACTATAGTAAAAACTTTTCTAACATGAAGTTCTGACTTTAGGTGTATTAATTTTTTCTTTTTTTTAATCACATGCCTCACTCTTAAATCTCAATATATTTACTTGTGTTTTTCTCAAACCTTACATGTAACTGGAATGCTTTCTTGATAACACCTTCCAGCCAAATTCTGATCCCACTTTCTAAAAGACTTCTTTCGTGACCATTGTATTTAGATTTCTTTAGAATCTCCATAGCATTTTTGCCAATATCACACAATTTGCACTTGATTATCTACGTTATGTTGCTCTGTTCCACACGTATGTGTTTAGCCACAACAGGATTATATGCTTCAGAGTTGGGGACCATGCCTCATATTATAATTGTATCTATCAGACAGTCTAGTACAGTGTTAATTGTGTAATAAATAGGTGCTTAGACTTAACTTGGCATATAAAAAACTCTGATAAAAAGCATTTTGTGCTTTGTGCCATATCTGGTGTTGGTTGCCAACTGCAAGAATGTATTTGATCTTTCAGAAATCATTGACATCAAAGGAATTGGCTGTAAAATTTACCCAGGAGGAGTGGGAACAATTGGACCCTTCTCAAAGAAACCTGTACAGAGATGTATTGTTGGAGAGGTATAGAAACCTGGTCTTATTGGGTAAGGACAATTTCCACTTGTGAATTTATTCATTGTGCATCCTTATTTCCATAACAGCTGGGGCTTAGGATTTAGCTGAATTTTGGCTTGCTTTGGGATTCATGAATCATTTTACGTTTTCTAATAAGATATAGGAAATTTATTGTGCTACTCCTTGGGTTGTAGCATTTTTGCATAGATGCATAGATCTGAAGAAGTTATGAGAGACTTTCATCCTTATAACTGGGAGGCTAGGAAACAATTGCTTTCAAAGTGCATAGCAATTCCCCACCTTTTTTGTGAATGGATACCATTCGAAAGTTCTTGCCATTTACCCCATATTACTCCATCATGTTCTCTTTTTCCTGAATATTAAGTGGTTGTGTTACCTTTAATGTAAATTTTTTGTGGTTATGAACAGGGCTTCCAATTTCTAAGCCTGATGTAATCTCCCAATTGGAACGAGGAAAAGAGCCATGGATGCTGGAGAGAGAAGACTCCAAAGGTGCCCACCTAGGTGAGTGTAGGGATAGATAAGGGAAGTCATTGGGAATAACAAGCCAACTAATTGGTGAGGATTGTAGCTTTGAAATATTTTGGGAGGAACTCTCATTGGATTCTCCTGTCTGAGGAGAAGTGAAAATTAAGATGTAATGAATGTTCTCATATACTTGGCTGAACAATTTCTTCTTCCTTAAACTTCTCATAATACCTTGCCTGGACTTTTCTTCTAAACTTATCACATATTTATATACATTTTTTCCTATTCATTCCCTCAAGGAAAAGGTCTGCCTGGAACATTGTAGGTATTGAATTGAATTAAATCATTAAATGGCAATTTCCTCTGTCCAATTCAGAGCCTTCTCACTCCTGGCATAGTTTGCTTCAGTAATTCCTAGCTAATTTTCCTTACTCCCATCCGTCTTGCAGTCCTGTATGCATGCTATGTTCATGCTAATCTAGGTAAATATTACTTTCCTAATGTTAACTCAATCAATAGCATAGTCCCTGTTGCTTTTCTTACTTGTTTGATAGTCTGCTTTTTATCATGTAGTTATTTTCTCAAGTCTACAAGTTATAATTCTTCTATGATGCCTTCTCCAATGTGATTCTGTCCACGTCTTAACATAAGTCTTTATAGAGTCCTGGGAGGGCTTCTGCTTTTACTCTTACTGTCTCAGAGGTACCAGTGTGCCAGTTAAACTGAGTGTTTGTTTTCTCTTCCTTATCATATGACTTGTTTACCTCTATTTCTTGTTGTTTACTTTATAAAATCTAAAGTCTTCAGTAGTAATATTCAAGTTATTCCTAGCTAGGTGGTGCTGCAAGGGATGGCGTGCTTGGCCTGGATTCAGGAAGACTGAGTTTATATCTGGGTTCAGACATTTAGTACCTGTGTGATTTTCAGCAATCCATTTAGCCTTTATCTGCCTCAGTTTTCTCATCTGTAAAGTGGAGATAATAAAGCCCTTATCTTCCAGGGTTGTGATGAAGATAAACCTTTAAGCACTATATAAACGTTATTTTTATAATTGTTGTTGTTTTTAACCTGCTTCCTACCTTAAATACTCACCTTTTTTCCCCCTCATTGCTATCTGACTTGAAAATCTATTATCTGAGTCTTTAACTATTCTGTCCCCCATAACAAAAGTCCCTCTCCTTTTCGCCTCTTCATCTTCTTATTTTTAAAGATCCAGATTAAGTGCCTGTTCTTTAAATCTTTTTCTCACTTGTTCTAGGCTAAATCCCACCTTTCTCAGAATTCCTATTATATACTTGTAGTTTGTGCTACAGAATATTTCTCTTGATTATATACTTAGTGGTAATCTTACTGTTTTATGTAGAACTGTGCTAGAACCATGTAATTTTAGAGTTGGAAGGACTTGAGGCACACACTTAACTTCTCTAGCATCATACAGTGAGTTAGTAGTCACATAGGAATTAGTCAGATATTCTGACTCCAGTTCAGTAGTCTGCTACTATAATACACATACATTTGTTGTGATAGTCTCATTCTAATACTTGTACCATAAGCTGGAGAGAAGCAATTATGTCTTATACTTCTCTTTCGAGTTCTGGGCATATAGATTTTGAATAAGTTATTGATTAATTTGGTACTAAATGATACGAATAACTTTATCTTTGGAACTTTTTTTTTTTAGCTAGTAGCCCTAGTTCTTCCTCATCTTACCTGACAGTTGCTTTTTTTTGCCAGCTTTATGCATAGTATTTTTGCCATGTACTTGGGAATTATATAGGTAATGGAGGCCCAAGTCTCTGTCCTCCAAAACCACTGGTTATGGAGATAAGACACATATACTTAAAACAGTTTAGCAACAATTCAAGTATACATGTTCATTGGGCCCAAAGAAATAGTGCATATATACTTTAGAAATTTATCAAAAGGTTGGCATGGGCTGGTATTGTTGGAGAAGACTTTGTAGAGTTTATTGAATTGAAAATTGTTCCTGAAAGATGCTTAGAGATCAGAAAAGTGGAAAAAAGTATTTCTGCTAGGGAGACTGGCATGAACAAAGGCATGAAGTCAGCAGGGAACAGGCAGATTTGGATGAGAGCACAGATACTGCTGGGAGGGATGGATCATGTGATATTTATATCAGGAGATAGTGTCAGGTGAGAGTACAGAAGGCTAGGAAGGCAAAATTTAAGAGTCTGGCATTATCCTGAATGTATTGGGAAGTTTTTGAGTATAATCAGATAAAAAGGTGTTAGGAGGATTAGTCTGTCAGTCAAATACAAGATAGATAAGAAGGGTTAGAGCTTAGGAGGCTGTAAATAGTAATTCCAATGGGACTTTATATTGGATTAGGTTGGTGGATTTAGGCATTTCAAAAAGACACATCCTGATCTCAATCTGCCTTTTCCTGTTACTGTTAAATCTCATATTTTTTAATCTCTAGTGCTTAAGTTTCAAATTATTTTTTCCAAATTTCATATCTTGTTTATTTTTTTCTACTTATAGCCCCTTTTACCATCTCTTCTTCACTTGGTCACAAAAATGTTACTTACAAAAATGTCTGCTCCAAGTTCAGAGAAATATTAGATTAGATCTAGATAACTTCTCATCACAGCATTCTGTTGTAGGACTCAAGTCATTGACCATAATCTCAGAAACCACAGGTGGGGGCTCCTTGCTTGTCTTAGCATTTATTGAGTTTCTCCTCTAACATTCACTAAAAACTCTTCCAAATTATTCCTGTTCCCTGTCAACTTACATACTTCCACTTGACCATCAGCACAATCACATTGCCACTCAGATTCCTTGAAGTTATGTCAGTACAATGTTAATTCTTCCTTCGACACACTCAATCAAAACACCCCATTAACACTATCCTGTGTCTTTACAAAGACCTGGGGAATAATTGACAGCTGCTTCTTCACACCACCTACCCTTGAATACACAGTCATTTCTCCTTTGTCAGCATCTTCAACCTCTGATACCCTTCCCCAAGAATGTAAGACATATTCAGATAATTTCTAAATAAAGTAATTTCCTTCTAACACAGAATATGAGGGATATTTGTATTTTCCATTTCTTTCAGATTGGGATAGACCTGAAACTGAAGAATTAGTTTCAAAGCAGCACATTTCTGACGAAGAATCATCACATGGGGTGTTAATGGAAAAACTCAAAAGGGATTCTGTCTTGGAAAAAACCTGGCAATGTGAAAGTCAGTTAGAGGAGCAACAGGGAAACTATGAGAAACACTTAAGCCAAGATACAGCTATTCACAAGAAAACTACTGGGGAGAAAAACTATCAGTGTACTGAGTTTGGGAGAAACTTTGGCCTAAGGTCTTTCATTGTTACACCACATAAAGTCTCTCCAATAGCAGAGAGACTACTTAAATGTGATACACTTGGAGAGAACTTAAAACAAAATTCAGACCTGATTAAAGACCCGAGACTTTGTGCAGGGAAGAAACCTTGGAAATGTAATGAGTGTGGGAAAGCCTTTAGTTACTGCTCAGCCTTTATCCTCCATCAGAGAATTCATACTGGAGAAAAACCCTATATATGTAATGAATGTGGAAAAGGTTTCAGCCAGAGCATACACCTTACTCTTCATCAGCGAATTCATACTGGAGAGAAGCCCTATGAATGCAATGAATGTGGAAAAGCCTTCAGTCACCGATCAGCCCTTATTCGACATCACATAATTCACACTGGAGAGAAACCCTACGAATGTAATGAATGTGGGAAAGCCTTTAATCAAAGTTCATACCTTACTCAACATCAGAGGATTCATACTGGAGAGAAACCCTATGAATGTAATGAGTGTGGGAAAGCCTTCAGTCAAAGCACATTTCTTACTCAACATCAGGTAATTCATACTGGAGAAAAACCCTATAAATGTAATGAATGTGGGAAAGCCTTCAGTGACCGCTCAGGACTCATTCAGCATCAGAGGACTCATACTGGGGAGAAACCTTATGAATGTACTGAATGTGGGAAAGCCTTTGGTTACTGCTCTGCTCTCACTCAACATCAGAGGACTCATACTGGAGAAAAACCTTATAAATGTAATGACTGTGAGAAAGCTTTTAGTGACCGCTCAGCCCTTATACGACATCAGAGAACTCACACTGGAGAAAAACCCTATAAATGCAAGGAATGTGAGAAAGCCTTTAGTCAGAGTTCATCTCTTACAAAACATCAGAAAACTCATACTGGAGAGAAACCTTATAAGTGTAATGAATGTGATAAAGCCTTCAGCCAGAGCTCTTCCCTCTCCCAACATCGAAAAACTCACACTAGCAGTAAAACCAGTAAATATGGAAATGTCTTCAGCGATCACTCAGCATTTACTCAACAAAAGAGAATTCATACTGGATAGAGATTCCACAAATGAGTGAATTCAGCAAATGTTTGAGGGTTTCCTATGTGTCTAGCACTATGTTTAAAAGTGCTGTGGATACTGTGAGACGCTATTACAAAAAGACCATGCACACCAAAAAATTATTATGGTTGATGTGTAGTCCTATATGGGATCCTGATGTAGGTGTGTTGAATATAAATGTGGAATCTTGCATATTTTAAAATGTTTTAGTGGATGACAGTGAGGGACTTCTTTGGCAAAGTCAGGCTTGTCTCTATACCAGTAATGTGATGTGAGCTATTGAATCCCTGAGAGAGGGAGTGGGGTGACCTTCAAAGGAGTAAGGCTTTCTAAGCAAGGAAATGGAATACTTTAGAAAAACTGGAGGTGAAAGAATGCAAGCTTTGGAGAAAGTGCTATCCAGAAGACATTAAAAGCATTTAAAAGCAAAGGCATGAGGAAAAAGAAGAGAAAAGAGCAGGAGTAGATAAATTCAAGAAGTATTTATTGATATAGGCAGCTTCAGGTGAATACCCATAACCAAAATAAAGGCTGTCAAAGAATTTTGTGCAGAGTATCCAGAGCATTGCTTGTATTGGTGAGGCCTTTGGTTTTCACAATAGTAAGTTCCACTTGGAAGCCAAAGTGTGCTAGACCAATGGCCAGTCTAAAGGACCCTGCCCTGGCAATTTAGGGAAATTTTAAGAATGCAACCTGGGCTTATAATTAAGAATCAGGATAGATTAATAAAAGAACTATAACTCTAAAGCTTGGAAATCAATAGCAAGATTTGCAGATTAGAAAGCAAGGGAATGAAGAATAAGGACTTTTTGATAATTTAAATGCTTCCTAGATAAGTAGCTTGAGAATGTTTTTGTGATTTACCTCAGCTGTACAGGGTTGTATTGCAGAATTTGATATAATTTTCTTGTGTGTTTGAATTTCTTATGTTCTGGGCTACAGTGGACAAGGGGAAAAAAGTATTCTCAGAGAAAGGAAAATAGAGAAAGCAGTTAACTATAGGGTAGAATTGTTTTCCTTCTCCCTTTTAACACTCCTGGATGATAGAAGAAAAAGTAAGGCCATGGTGACAGAGGGCATCATCTCCATATGGTCATTTTATTATATTCAAAGAGTTTGCATTTTGGTTGGGGGAATAACCTTTATCCATAACTATCCTGAACATCAGAGAATTCCTCTTGAAGAGAAAACTATGACTGTCTTATAGCTGTAATCATATCTTCAGGTCTTTGGCTGAGCTTGACTTCTCCAGGCAGAGCAAAAGGACCAACCTTAAAGGCTAGTCTACTGGGCCACTAATATTTTCCATGATTATTGTTAACTGCGGGTCCAGTACAGAAATCATGCCAGGCAGTGTCATAATAACAGATCTTTTCATTCTTAACTAATATGCAGAGTGGATGCTTTATATACCCCAAAATCTTATGCGTTGATCTGGTGTACAGAGCAGAAATTTTTACTAAGGGAAATTAAAGAAATAGGAAACCCTAAATAACAATATTTGTTCTCTTAAAATTCTCTTAAAAAGCACCTTTATATACATTTGATCCTCACTATAATCTTATGAGGTAGACGCTATTAATCCCTTTTTATATGTGATTGTTGAAGCTCAGATGCTAAGTAACTTGCCCATATAATAAGTGTCTGAATTAAAATTTTAACTTGGTCTTTCTGGTCCACATCTAGTGTTCTGTCCCACATCTAGTGTTCTGTCCCCTGTGCCAAACTGTTTCTAAGCTAATATCCAGTTATAAAGTAGGAATTGTGAAATGGTATCTTGAGAGTGGGATATGATGAAAGAAAAATTTGAAATGAAGTAAACAATAGTAATAATATGGCAATAGAGGTAATTGACTCTAGTTTGGTTCAAACCCAATCCTAAGAAAACAAATTAACATCGTGGAGAAAACAATATATATATTTAATCTGCTATATTTAAAACAATGTGAAAAGTTTGGTGGTAGTTGGAAGGGTTTTTAAACGTCATTGAGTCCTACTTTTTAATATTGTGAAAACAATAGTTGAAACTTTTACAGGTGTTTATGGTTCTCAAAATGTTTTACAGATTCTCTCATTGGATCTTTAAAATATTTCACAAGTGAGGAAAGAGGCTTAGAGAGGAAGGTTAAGCCTCCCAAAGTTCTGAAGCATTAAACTAGATTTAAATAAGCCAGCAAGATTAATTGGATTAAAAGCTAATGGTTTTCTAAATTCAGGGTTTAGAAAATAAACCGTCAATATTTGGTTATTGACTGATAGCCTCTAGGTTGCAGAAGATTAGTGGTAAAGAGGAAGGAGCAAGTCTGCCTTTAAAACAACTATTTACAAAAAGGAAACTGTGGAAGTTGTGCAATAGTTAAAATGAAATTTTTCTTCTGTTTGAAAACCTCTACTTCCTGACTGGGACAGAAATATAAGTAGGGAACTCAGATTCTGGAAAAGTGCCAGCTTCTTTCTTTATTGATTTAAGAATGGACACATGGTTTATAAAGGCCCCTAAGAAATTTTGTATCTCCCAATGTGGCATAAAATAACATTAATCCATTAGGACTAAGTACTAGGGACAAACTTTGGCTTGTAGACCAGAGGCAAGGTCTGGAACTTGGTAGGGCTACAAACTCAGGGGATTTATAACCTAAAAAATATCAAGATTTAATTTTAAATTTGAGTAAAACAAATTAGAGGTAGGACAAGTGGAGATGAAATCCCAGATGCATATAGAGTTAGTTTGGTGGCCTATTCTTTTATAATTATTTCTTAAAATACTTCATAAAAAAGTGATTGTTATTGCAGGTCACATTATTGTATGTACTTGGATAAACAATGTTTAAAAAAAATTGACTGGAAGTGGAGTGGATGTCACAACCAAAATGAACAGGTTCACCATCTAGTGGCAATCTTCATGGAATCTGAGGGAATATTTCCAAGGAGATAGAAAAATGAGAAGCACATGCTATTCTGACACAGGCTTACTTGAGAATAAGGTATTTTGACTATATATACTTCAGGGCATTTTATAGACCTGAGATGAAAGCTAGCCCAAAATTGGAAACTTTCTCAAAGGGTAGGAAATGTTGGTTGTTTTTGTCCCCATAGAAGATGCTGAAAGATGTAAATTACAATAAATTTGAATTCCTTTATGTTGGGAAAGATCTTCTGGGTCTTTTGGGGTCTTTTATCTAGTGGAGAACATAGAAAGGACTTTGGTTTAAATCTTGACTTTTGTTTTACCTACCTTTAAGACTCTGTGCAAATAATTCTGATAATTTGAGTGAAATGGTTATTTATACAAATATAAATTGTCTAGATTAACGCAAGGGATATAATATTTAAATGACTCTTTTGAAAAAAAAATTTTTTAAGTCATCAATGAACTCCCTAAGAAAAAGTCCCCAGTGCCAGATGGGTCCATGAATGAATTCTCCCAAACATTTAAAGAAAATTCCAGTACTATATAAATTATTTGGAAATATAAGCAAAGAAGTTCTACCATGTTTCTTTTTCATCTTTTTTTTCCCCCTCTGAGGTAATGGGGTTAAATGACTTATCCAGGGTCACACAGCTCGGAAATATGAAAGTATCTGAGACCAGATTTGAACTTGAGTCCTCCTGACTTCAGGGCTGGTGCTCTATCCACTGTGCCACCTAGTTGCCCCCATATTTCTTTTTATGATACATATACTTAAACCAGGAAGAACAAAAATGGAGAAGGAAAACTATAGACCAATTACCCTAGTAAATGATGTTTCAAATTTTTAAAATAAAATATTACCAAGGAGATGACAGCAATGTATCACAAAGATCATATACTACAACTAGGTGGGATTTATACAAAGAATGCAGGGTTGGTTCAATATTAGGAAAATTATTTGCACACTTGACCATTCCAGTAACAAAATCAGCAAAAATGATTATATCAATAAAGAAAAAGCTTTTGTCAAAATATAGCACTTAGTTCTATTAAAACATTAGAAAGTTTGGGAATCAATTGAACCTTTCTAAAAATGATAATATCCATCTAAAACCAAGACCAAACATCTACACTGGGACTAAGAGTCTTTCCCAGTAAGATCAGGGGTGAGCCAAGGATGTCCATTATCACCACTTTTATTCAATAGTATACTAGAAATATTAGCTGTAGCAATGAGAGAAGGGGGAAAAAATAAAGGAATTAGAATAGGCAATAAGAAAACAACTTTCTTTGCAGATATACTTAGAGAATCCTTAGAGATTCAACTAAAAAACCAAATTGAAACACTGAACAACTTCAACAGAGTTATAAGATAAAATAAATCGACATTAATCATTAGATTACTGTACCAACAAAACTTAGCAGGAAGAGATAATTTCCATTTAAAATAATTTGTGGACAATCTAAAATACTTGGGAGTCTACCTGCCAAGATAAATGCAGGAACTATAAACATATTTTTTCACACTTTATACATTTTGCTTTTCATACTATATAAAGACTTAACTTGGAGAAATATTACTTGTTCATGGGTAGGCCAAAATGGATACGTGATTTAGGTATCACTGTTTGATATTACAAGCAAATCAATGGAGCATGAAATATGTTACCTGTCTGATCTATGGATAGGGGAAGAATTCTGATTACATGAAATTTTAAAAGTTTGGATAAACAAAACCAATATAGCCAAGATTGGAAAGCAGGAAACTGGGGAAAAATTTTTTTGTAGTAAGTTTTTCTGATAAAGGTATTATTTCTCAACTACATAGGGAATTGGGCTAAATTTACAAAAATACGAGTTATTTTCCAATAAATGGTCAAAGGCATTTTTCTGAAGAAATCAAAGTTGTCTGTAATCATATGAAAATTGCTCTAAATCATTAATATTTAGAGAAATGCAAATTCAAAAAACTGGGTTACTACCTCACACCTATTAGATGGACTAGCACAAAAAAGGAAAATGACAAATGTTGGGAAGAGCATGGAAGAATTGGAGCACTAATTCATTACTGTTGGTAGAATTATGATGTGATTTAACTATTTTGGAGAGTAGTTTGTAATTGTGCCCATGGGGCTGTAAAACTGCATGTCCTTTGACCTAGAAATACCCCTACTAGGTTTGTATTCTAAAGAGATAAAAAAAAAAAAAAAAAAGGAAAAGAGCTATGTTCAAAAATAATGATAGCAGCTCTTTTAGTGGTAGCAAAAATGGATATTGAGGGGATGCTCATACTTTAGGAAAAGACTGAACAAATTGTGATGTATAGTTGGGATACTGTTGTGCCATAAATGACAAGCAGAATGGTTTCATAAAAACCTGGGAAGACTTGTATGAACTGATACAAAGAGAAGTTACAGATCCAAGAAACCATTGTACCAGCAATAGTGTTACTGTTCAGTGATCAACTGTGAATGACTTAGCTATTTGGAGCAGTCCATAAGCACTGGAGAAATTTCTGCTATCTCTGTGACTGGCTTGACAGTGTTCATCTCTACATTATAAGTGGGGTCAGGTAAGAACTAAAGTAAATGCATAATAGATTACTTCATGAGTCCCTGGAGGCTGGGAAGTGAGATTATATGAATACTCTTAGAAGTAGCCAGGGATAGCCTTTTTGGGGGGAAAAGGATATATCCACAAAGTTGAAATGGGCCTGCATTGTCTATTCCTGGAGAAAAAAGGTTTTCCTATGCCATACAGATTTAATGTTCTTTTACAAATATGAAGTTGAATAAGTTGATCATGGGCTTTCATTTCTGACAAGGGCTAAATCCATCCATCCATATTTAGCTGACCTATTTCTGGTCACTTTGAGGACTTCTGCTGCTTATTGGCTTTGAGACCTTTGAACTATCTAACTACTTTGGACTTCAGTTTCCTGAGGGTCTGGGTAGGTGAATTTTAAGGTCTTTTTTTTAGTTCTAAATATTGTGAAATTTTAAGATGATCTTTGGTCTCAACTTCTGATTAGTCAAATTCATCTGTGAAAAGTGGGCAACTTTGCTAGTTCAAAGAATAAGAATTCAGGGGAGAAAGATGTCATTTTTAGCTTAAAATTCTCTTCCTTCTCTTTAGGTGAATTTATCAATATAAAGATAAAAAGTTATAGCAAAGAGATGTTTGTTCTGTAGCCATTTGACTCCCAGTATTATGTCCTAATTATTTGTGGGAGTTGGGGGTGGAAAAAGGGGAGAAAATGTGTCATTCAACCAGTACTTAGCTGGTCGGGCCCTACCTTGAACCTAATGTTCAGAATAAACAAGCTACTTGTATACTAACTCATTCCCTTGTATTCCTAACTCATGTTAGTAAACCTCCATATGCCTATGGCCAAAGATCAGAAGCCAAGCCAGCAAGTATTTATGAAACTACTAGGAACCATAAAGTGGTGAGCATACACAAATACAGGCAAAAAGATCTTGTCCCTAAGGACCTTAAATTCTAACAGGGAAGGCAAAGGGAGCTGAAAAGTGAAGGTTGCATGGTTGGGAGGGAGAAGGTACCCGCTTAGGTGCATGGAGAAATCTGGAGAGTCAGGGGTGGAGTGAGCACCAAGGTGGTCTGGATGCATCTTTAGAAAGAAGGGGTTTTGGGGGAGCCCCTCAATCAGAGGATGAAGTTGCAGGGCGGAGGTTCTTTCAGGGTGAGAAGGTCTCAAAGGAAGAGGCACCTTCTAGGGTAAAAAGGCTGCTGGGGAATGGAGAAACTGGAAGAATCAGACAGAGCAGAGCCAGGTGAGGAGGGAAGGAGTGAGTCAGCAGAAGCCAGATAAGAATGCAAACAGATGGCACAATACTTGTGGTACCCGATGACTATATCTCTGGATTCATCCATTACTAAGGCTGTTTCTGATGATATTTTCCCACATCCTTTCCTTTTGGAGAAGAAGTCAAATCTAACCAACCTATCTCAGAAAGGCTGCAGGGAGGGGGTCTCTCTCGATGCTTCCTAAGTAGTGTGATCATGGGCTGCCCCAGAGTAAGAGAAGGAATGGTGGAACTAATGTTCTTTCCTTTTATCCAAATGGCCCTCGAGGTGTAGATAATTCATGGAACATGGCATGGTGCTAAGACTAAGAATGGGATGCCCCAAAATGCAGCCCTCCATTATCCCTGTTTTCTACATGAAAACAAGGCCCTGTGAGGTCTTAAATGACCTAGAAACTGTGGCTCCTGAGGTAAATTCAGTGTAGATGTGTGTGTTGGGGGGGGGGGGGGGGGCAGAGAGAAGCATATAGTCACTCCTGTGTATGACTGATGGGTGAGACAGATCATGAATGTTGGGGAACTGGGGAGCCACAATGATTAAAGGGACCAATGGGAGAGTGGAGAAGACTGAGTCAGGCACGGAACTTATTGGGGATGATGGAAAGTGAACTGCAGATACCTAGACGACTGAAACTTAACTCCTTTCCAAAGATATTCCATCTCCTGGAATCCTCTCCAAGGTTAACTGCTCCTCAGCAATCGCTGGCTCATGGGGCCAGAAGCTGGCCCTCCCCTTGCTGCCCTGATGCTGCCTTTAGACTTTTTGCCTGGCTGTCTCTTGTGGGAAGGGCCAGCGGGGATGGCAGCACCTGGTAAGGAGGAACAACTGCTCTTGGTGGCAAGGCGAGCAAGGCAGAGAAAGGGTGAATGAGCGAGCAGGCAGGTCAGGCTGTGGTGTTTTGCTGGTTAGGTAAGGAAGCCCTTCTCTCACATATTCTGGTGCTGGAGATGAAAGCCTGGAAGCCCCTGGCTAGTTCTAATTGTGAGCCTACGGGTAGAGCACCCCAGCTGTACAATTAGAGGAAAAGCTGCTGTCAGGGATTCCCTGCGAGGATGCTGGTTCTTCTTGACCTTAATCCCTGTCTTTTCTAGGGCCTCAGAGGGAGGTGAACTCCTTTTAGAAAGGAGAATTTGAGTTAGAAGTAAGTGGTACCAAATGTGGGTGGGAAATAGAGGCCAGGCTAAAGCTGAGGGAGCAGGGAGTAATTGGCTAGACCAACTTGCCCTGGAAAAAATAAGGGCATGGCTACCCCTTCCTAGACAGAGCACAGAAGGGTGACTGCTCCATGTCTCCTCTTAGTTACTTTTCTAATATTACCTTGGGGTCCACAATGAGGTTACACAGACTGATCATTACATCATATGTATAAAATAAACTCTAATGTGAAATGTGAGATGATGATCGATGGTGATCTGAGATACTTCAGTTTGTTGGGGGTCCACTCATGGTGGGGAGGATGACACCATTATTTTTAATGTAATTCTTTTCTATTTCAAAAAGTTTAAAAATAAAGCCACATGAAATTGCATGAATAAGAGGTGTTGACAATATATACAAACATATATATCCCTGCGCCATATGTGGCACATATGGAGTTGCACTTGGCGGAGGGAATGAGTATTGGGTTTGGGACCATGAAATCTGCATTCATTCTTCATTTATTGTTGTTGGCTCATTTCAGTTATATCCAACTCTTTGTGACCCCCATGGACCATAGCATGTTCAGGTCCTTCTGTCCTCCGCTATCTTTCTAAGTCTGTTTAAGTTTATGTTCACTGTTTTCATGACATTATCTCTGCCATTCCCTCTTCCTTTTGCCTTCCATCTTTCCCAACATCAGAGTCTGTCTAGATTCTAATCCAAGTGGAATAGAGTGAGTGTAATGGAAAGATACTTCCTCTGATTTCAGAGCATTCATAGGTATCTTCTGACTTTTTTCCCTGTCAGATTTTCTGCTTGGTCAGAATAGAGTGTGAATGCAGATGATTCAAGCAGACTCCCACTCTTCCCTAATGGTTTTTGAAGAGGAAGAATTGTTGTAAGTCCATGGGCTGGGGAAGAGCATCCCCTTCAGGTGCTTTGCCTTCACACCCAACTTCATGTGTCCATGAAAACCTCTGGTGTTTTTATTCCTGGTATCTTTCTTCTTTCCTGAACTTAGGAGAATGAATGCCTTGAGGTAAAAGCACTGAGAGTGGGGAATTCATCAAGGGCAACTTGCAAGATTATAATATCTACTGAAGCCATCTGATAACCTACCTACAGATTTTGTGAATACATACAACAGTCCTGGGGAACAATAGACTTGACCAGCAAGGAACCAGACTAAATCTGGTTGAATCTCCTCAAAGAGAGAAAGGGACTCCCAAAGCAACCCTCCACCCTCTTTATGGAATAATGGATTTATTTTGTATTTTGTCACCACATTTTGAATTTGCTTTCCTTAGAGACTGAGTGAGTGTGTAGAGGGGAGAGTGTGACTCCCACTTCAAGAGAATGTTGTAATTTGGCTCTCTCTTTACCTTCACAGTCTATCCCTTTGTAAAAGCCAATTAATGTTACTTGGTTAATTGGCCTTGGGAAGATGTTAACTGACCAGAAGTCAGAGCTTATATTTGTTTCCCCATGATAGTGAGAAGTCCTCCTGCATGGCTCATCAGTGATAGTAACTTCTCAGTTACCTCCAGAGCCCTTGGGAGAAATAGTCCCAGCCCCCTGGGGCATGGCATGCAAATCTGAAAGGAAGTTGAGATAATTAGCCCAGAACATGTTATACAGGAAAGAACTTTTACCCTCCTCCCTTGCCCAAATTCTATGCTGAGCCCTAACTTAATGTTTTAATCAAATATTATTCATTAATGGTCAGTTGAGTGGTTGGGTTGCTTTTTTTAAAACTGATTTTGATTAGCAAATTCTGGTGAAAATTTTGGATGTGATGGAAAAATTGAATATTTTGTATGAAAAGAAGTTCTTTTTAAACATTTTATTTTTTAAATTACATGTGAAACCATTTAAATATTCTTTTAAAAAAATTTAAGTTCCAAATTCTATCCTTTTCTTCCTTCACTCCTTCCCAGAAATGGTAAGCAATCTGATACAGATTATACATGTGCAATCATGTAAAACACATTTCCATATTAGTCATTTTGTGGAAGAAAACTCAAACTATAAAAAAAAGGAAAGCAAGCAAGCACAAAATAGCATGCTTTGGTCTGTATCATTTGCCATCAGATCTTTCTCTGAAGATGAATAGCATTTTTTTTTTTTTATCATGAGTCCTTTGGGGATTGCCTTGGAATATTGTGTTGTTGAGAATAGCTAATCATTCACAGTTGGTCATCATACAATATTGCTGTTACTGTGTTCAGTGTTCTCCTGGTTCTAGTTACTTTACTCTGCATCAGTTTATGTAAGTCTGGAGAGAAGTTCTTATAATCATACATACAGACTTGACTTGCAACTGAAGCTCTGAGGCTTAACTTCTGTTTGTCTCAGCTTCCTCATCTGGAAAATGGGGATGATAATAGCACTTACGAGCAGAATCAGGAGATCATTATACACGACAACATCAATATTATATGACAGTCAATTCTGATGAACGTGCCTCTTTCCAACAATGAGATGATTGATGCCAGTTCCAATGATCTTGTGATGAAGAGAGCCCAGGCTGTGGGAACTGAGTGTGGATCACAACACAACACTCTCACTCTTTTTGCTGTTGTTGTTTGCATTTGTTTTCTTATTTACTTCCCTTTTTTGATCTGATTTTTCTTGTGCAGCAAGAGAATTGTATAAATATGTTTATACATATTGGATTGAACGTATATTTTTACTTGTTTAATATATATTGAATTGCTTGCCATCTGGGGAGGAGGTGGGGGGAAAGAGGAGAAATCTGAAACACAAGGCTATGCAAGGATCAATGTTGTCAAATTATTCATGCATATGTTTTGGAAATAAAAAGTTTTATTTAAAAAAAAAGATAATAGCACCTACCTTTCAGTATTGTTGTGAGGATCAAATAAAATAATAATTGTAAACTACCTGGCACATAGAAAGCACTGACTGAAGCAGATCATTTAATTAAAACATCTTCTTTCTTTACTTCAGAGGCTGTTTTCTCCCTCTGAAGTTTAGGTTGCCTAGAAAGCTGTTTCTGTGACTTTTCTTGTCTTTGAGCATTTCACTGATGACTAGTGCCCACATTCAAGAAAATGAGGTTTCTGGGTCAGCCTGATCGTGTAGTCTGTCTGGACTGGATTTCACCTGTGTGAGATGGAAGTATTGTACTGGTCTTCCACTTTTGTCCCAGACCTGGAATGAGGTCTCAGGTGATGAATCCTAACCTGATGGGAGTGTCACTGAATCTGCTTTGTTCCACTGGGTTTGATAAAGATGAGGCAGGATCCTGGTTGGGGAATGGACAGTGGGATATGTTTATTTTATGTGACAGTCTCAAGGGTCTCCAGATTCCCTGTTTTGCCCACATGTCTCTTCCACAAAAGGGGAGAACTGGAACATAGAGATTTTCCAGAGTGGAAAATTTCTCCTTGAGAGATATAGTGCCTGTAGATATGGAGATAAGACCTTCTTGGGAGCAGCAACCCTGCCTGTTATGTTGTTTGGTACCTTTTTGTTGTTGAATCATTTCAAAGTCTGAATCTTCATGGTCCCATTTGGGGTTTTCTTGGCAAAGATATTGAAGTATTTGCCATTTCCCTCAGCTTATTTAGAACTGAAAGTCATACAGCTGCATCTAAAATCAAGTCCTCCTGACTCCAGGGCTGGCACTCTATTACTGCACTATCTAGCTGCCAGTACTTTAGGTCAGCTCAAAATCTTTCAGACATTCTTTCTTTTAGAATAGAGCTCAGGAGAAAACTCAGCAATCCCAGCCTCTTCAGCAGTGACAACTATGAAAGAACAAGAAAAGAAAATTCTAGAGGTCAAAATCCTTGGTATCAACAAATGCTTCAAAACTGTAAAGCAATAGAGAGAATTAATGAATGTTTATTATGTGCCTACTATGTGCCAGGCTATTACTATCTGCCTTGATGCTGAACCCTCAAGACTGCTTGACTATTGGTGTGAACCTGGCCACTTTTAACACTTTATCTACAAAATAAAGGAATTGGACTGGATGGGCTCTGAAGATCTTACCTCCATCTGATTTACAGCTAAAATCTACACAGATGATCTTCATTTTAATGTAAGCTCCTGGTACTCAAGGAGCTGTTTTATTTTTCTATTTACATCTTCAGTGTTAGCATAGTGCTTTGCACATAGTAAACATTTAATAAATACTTCATTCAGAAGCACAATGTACAGAATCTGATCTTAATGGCCTTTCATCACAGTTACTGATACACCACCAAGTTCCCAATATTCTATAAAGGTTCCCAGGCTCTGTACAAACTTTCAGTCTATATTTTCACTTTACAACCAATCATCAATTAATTAACATTTATTAAGCACTTACTATGTGCCAGATATTGCATTAGTACACCCCCAGATCATACCCATGTTCATGTCACTCATCCCTTTCTTCCCCAGTTATAACTTCTGGGCTGGTCTCTCAAACAAACATCTAAATATACCATTTCTGAAGCTGCTCTCTTGACACTCCTAAGTATCTTTCCTGCCAAGGAATAAAACATTTGCTTCCCTTTGCAGCTGCTACAGACCCGTATGGCCTAAGAGAAGAAGAAATCTTTCAAGAAGAAGCATATCTAGTTTCTTATTTCCTCTGTCAGTCCCACAGTGCTCCCAGTTTTGGATATCACTAGCTCTTCAGCAGATAATAAAACCTGCAGGCAGCCAGGCCCTGTACCACTTCTGAGATCACAGCTCTGGAGATAAGAGACCCCAGAGGTCATCAGCAGTCTGCCCCCATCATTTTTTATTTTATTTTGTATTTTTTCACTTAATAGTATTTTTTTCCAATTGCCTGTAAAGATAGTTTTCAACATCCACTTTTGTAAGATTTTGAGTTGCAATTTTTTTCTCCCTCCCTTCCTTCTCTTCTCCCCCGCAAGATGGTAAGTAATCTGATATCAGTAATACATATATAATCATTTTAAATACATTTCCATATTAGTCATGTTGCGGAAGAAAAATCAAAACAAATGGAAAAAACTACAAGAAAGAAGAGACACAAAAGTGAAAACACTATGCTTCAATCTGCAGTGTTTCCATAGTTCTTTCTCTGGATGTGGAAGGCAGTTTCTATCACATCTATTGAAAATTGTCTTGAATCACTGTATTGGCTCCATCACTTTATAGAGGATCACACAGAAAGTGTGCTAGAGTTTGAACCCAAGCCCACTTACTCCAAAAATTATGGAGGAACACATCTAATAATCACAGAATTAATTTTGGTGCTGAAGCAATTCCTGATTAATTAGTATAATCAGTGGAGAGCAGGAGATCAATCTTGAGGATAATGGAGAAGGAGCAGATACTTTGAAGGTGAAATTAGCATATATATTCCAAGAGATGGATGAAAAAGAGAGAAGTCGTGGGAGAAAGATGAGATATTTGGAAATAGGGAGGGAAGAAGGGGAGGAGGGAACTACTTCCTTGTTGTGTTCTGATAGACATGGAATCTGGAATTCAAAGGGATAGAGAGAGGCTTGGTTAGAGGCTGTTGCCATCTGTGAAAAGGACCCCTTGACAGTGAGAACTCAGGCAACAGTATAGAATTTGAGCAGGTTAGCTATTACAGATACACAGCTTTAATTAAGCAAGGAGAGCAGTATTCTTTCTTCCATACACAGATTCTTGAGGCACAGAATAGTGCAATAAATGGGCTCTAGTTCACATATAATATCACACAGGATTGTTGTGAGGGGAAAAAACATTTTGTAAATCTTAAAGCTCTGTAAAACAAAAAAATGTGAGGAAAATAGCCCTTTGGTAAAGCTGAGCTTTTTATTGCCTTTTGTTCAGTTGTCCTCATGATCCTGTCTGGGATTTTTCTTGGCAAAGATACTGCAGTGGCTTGCTATTTCCTTCTCCAGTTCATTTGACAGATGAGGAAATGGAGGCAAACAGGATTAAGTGACTTGTCCATGCTCACACAGCTAATAAGTGTCTGAGGCTGGATTTGAATCCAGGTCTTCCTGATTCCGCTGTACTACTTAGCCGCTGCCATCGTGGCTGAAACTTTATGGGTGTGACGCAGAGAAAGTCAGGGAACCTGGGTTTGAATATAGATTCTGCCACTTGGACACAATAGAAATATTTCTGACTTGGAATTACAGAATCCAACTTTAAATCCCTGGTTCTTCTCTATTTTTAATTGTGTCACTATGGGCAAGTCAGTTAACCTATCTGGGCCTCAGTTCCTATATCTGTAAAGTGGGGGAATTGTATTCAATGAACCTCCAAATTTTCTTCCAGCTCTGTCTGTGATTCTGAGTCTGGGGCCTGGACTTCTGATTTCATCTTTACCTGGAGCCCTTCAATGGAGCATCTCTTTGAAATCCAGGAGCAGACTTCTACTTTTCTTTTTCCCTGCTCAGAAGTCCACCTTTCCTTCTGGACTCCCTGGCATCTGTTTCTTGTTGTCCAATGGCTCCAACTCTTGGCTTATTTGTAGAGCTGAGAAACTGAGTTGATCTGAGCCTAGTGAGGAGCTCAAGCCTTCTGGAACTAAGATTACAACCAGCTTTTTGGATAAGTCTCCCTGGGTTTCACTTTCTGCATCTATAAAGTAAAGTTGGACTAGGAGGTAGAGTCCTACTAGGGAAAGGGTAGAACTAACTATTCAATCTCTCTCTCTCTCTCTCTCTCTCTCTCTCTCTCTCTCTCTCTCTCTCTTTCTCTCTCTCTCTCTCTCCCTTTGATCTTTTTCTTTTAAAAAATATTAATAGCTTTTTATTTTTCTAAATACAAAGATAGGTTTTTCACATTCAATCCATAACATCTTGAAATCCTCCCCTGGCACCACTCTGGGCTGGGTCATATTTAGTTTTATTTTGCCCAGATCCAGTTACCTGCCAAGTTTTGTGGTTATTTTAATTTATATTCTCCTTTGCTTATTATATTCATCTATTAGAATGTAAGCTCCTTGAGGGCAGGGTTGTCTGACTTGTGTGGTATATTCAGTGTTCGACATATAATACTTTATCATTTGTATGTGTGTATGTATCCATATTTCCTATCTACCTATGTATGTATCCATCTTTGTAGGTATGTCTCTCTATCTGTCTCTGTTTCTTTGTCTGTATCTTATCTCTCTGTCTCTGTCTGTCTGTCTCTATGTCTGTGTGTCTCTCTGTGTCTGTGTTTCTTTACTTCCCTCTCTCCTTCCCTCCCTCCCTTTCTCCCTTCCCTCTCTCTCTTCCTCCTTCTCTCTTTCTCTCACAACCCTGAGAGATAAGTACTGCAGATATTACTATTCCCATTTAACAGATGAAGAAAATGAGATTTAGAAGGAATGAAATAACTTACTCAGGGTCACATGGCTATTAAGTATAAGAGGTAGGATTTGAAACCAGACATTTTCAGACTCCATATCCAGTGAGATTTCCATCACTCTTTCTCATTTTGCCCCCTGCACATAAGTGGTTCAGTAAAATAATTGAATTGTATTAGTTATTCTCTTTGTGGCTTTTCACTTATTGCAGGTATTTTCCATACAGGAAAGTACCCCTCATCCCCCAACAGCTTTAGGATTAGGCCAAAATGCTTCTTAAACACTTTATGGATATTTTATGCTTTTTACAGCATGGTAGAAAACCTGCAGGCCCAGACCAAGGATATATAATTCAATATTTGAACTTTAAGAATAGAAGAAATATTCCCTTACTTTCAGTGAAATGCTATTAGCAAAAACTTTAGAGATAATTTAGTCTGACTATCTCATTTTACAGGTGAGGAAAATGAGACACAGAAAAGTAATAATAACTTGCATTTATTAAAGGCTTACAAAGTTTTTTCCTTTCAAAACAGTCTGCTGCTATTGGGAATGCATGAATTATCGCCTCTGTTTTACATGTGAAAGATAGTATATGATAATATAGGTAGTTTTAATAGTGGGAGAGTTGGACTCAGGCAGACTTGGATTTATGTCCTGCTTCTAATATATGCTATATGACAGTGAACAAGTCACTTAATCTCTGATACGTGGGGCAATATTTTAAAGTAGATGTTCTTTACCTAGGATCATGAACTTATTTTTGAAAAAGAGAAAGAAAAGTATTTTGATAACTGTATCTCAATATAATTTATTTTCTTTGTATTCCTGTGTATGTGACTTTATGTATTTAAACACAATTCAGAGAGCCAGCTGTTAAATGTTTACCAGCACATTGTGGGTGGCAGTCTCATAACTCCAAATCCAGTGTTCTTTCCCTTAATGCCAACCTGTATAAACCTCAAATTTGTATTGAAATGATTGCAGAAGCCTTCCCCCTACTCCAATTTCAAACTTGCCTTATTAAAACAGACTATAGATGGAGAGAACAGTAAAGAAAACACAGCTAGAGAAAAGAGACAGAAAGAAAATGCAGACAGAGGAATTTTTGCAATTGAGGCACAGTAAATGTGCTCAGGGCAAGCAGCATGAAATGGTCCAGTAATGGGGAAGGGTGTCATTGATCCTGAGAATCTGCCTCTTTTCTCCCCTTTCCCTTTGCTGCCCCTTTTTAGTTTGAGAAGAAAAATCAGAAAAAGGAAAGAGGTGATGGAGCTGTTTTATTGGTTAGAAGATAATGAGATTCAATTGGACAATGTAGAATTAAGATGAGTGAAAAACTGATTAGATTATTAGTTCAATAGTCAACCTGAATTGTGTTTCTTTAAGCTCTGCTTTACTACAACTCAACTGATCAATGAAGCACCCTGGTGAGTCACTGTAGCCTGGTCTGGTCAGTGTGGCTCAGAAATTGGCAGTCTGGTGAGCTTTGCAGTTTGCTGATTTAAAAGGAATTGGTAGCCAATTCAATAGTATTATACTTTTCCAACACCAATCTAAGAATATGTGATGAATTTATAAGAATCCGAGTCATTCCCCAATTGATAAATGATCAAAGGTCATGAACAATTTTCAGATGATGATATTAAAGTCATTTATAGTTATATGAAAAAATGCTTTAAATCACTATTGATCAGAGAAAGGCAAAATAAAACAACTCTGAGATACTCTCACACCTCTCAGATTGGAAAATTTAATGATTAATGTTGGAAAGGATGTGGGAAAATTAGGACACTAATGCATTGTTGGTGGAGTTATGAAATGATCCAACCATTCAGGAGAGCAATCTGAAATTATGTCCAAAAGATTATAAAACTGTGCGTACCCTTTGAGCCAATAGTGCCATTATTGAGTCTGCTTTCCAAGGAAATCATAAAGGAGGGAAAAAGACCCACATGCGCAAAAGTATTTGTAGCAGCTTTTTGTGGGAGCAAAGAATTGGAAAATGAGTAGATACCCATCAATTCAGGAATTTGTGGTACATGAAGATAGGTAATGACTTTAGAAAGGCCTGGAAAGATTTACATGAACTGATGCTGAGTGAATACATTGTACACGATAATAATAAGAATGTACATTGATCAACTATGAAACACTTGGTTCTTCTCAGTGGTTCAGTGATCTAAGTAATCCCAATAGATTTTGGATAGAAAATGCCATCTGCATCCAAAAAAAGAACTAAGTAGACTGAATATAAATCACTACATGCTATATTCACTTCCTTTTTTTGTTTTTTAATCTTTCCCATGGTTTATCTCTTTTGTTCTGATTTTTCTCTCCCAACATGATTCATAAAACAATGCATGTTAAAAATAAATAAATTAAGTTTTAAAAAAGGGTATGTGATGATAAATTACAAAAAGATGGAAAATTCTAACTCAGTTTGAGAATAGAAGGGAAAATTTAAACCGCTAGAGAGCAAGAAGTACCAGAAGGTAAGCAGAAAAGCAGCTTTGTATGAGGCAGATGTTTCTAAATGACTAATGTCTTCAAAGCTTGCAGTCCAGATTTGTGAGTTACCCTGAATGCATGGATTTTCCTTTTTCATGAATTTCCCTGACAGGTTTTTTTAAATGGCTGTACATTTTCTCCCATATATAATGAATGCATTCATAGAAGAGTATAAGAAATATGAAGTATTTTATTATTCTTACATTTGTTTTATAAAATATTGATGTTACCTTTTACCTTATTGCTAAGTAAATAATTATGTTTACGACTTGAAAGTGTTATCATTTTGAGTAGTTATTTTATATAAATGAAAGTATATCAGTGGTGATTCAAGAGTTAAGGAGGTGAGTGGGGGGTGTATTATGTGGGAATACATAGAATAGGGCCCTGAAAAAATTTTCACATAACCTTGTGATGGTTCTAGTCTGAGAACCTAGTGTGACAGTTTTGTGAGGGTAGATTGGAGTAAATAAGCCAGCTCTGAGACTAAGTAGCTTTACTTGCTCATGTGAAGGGCAAGTTGCTACAGTATAAGTATGGACATCCTTGTAACAATTTCACAAGGAATACTTGAACATCTAGTAGAGTTTATGTTCCTCCTGTTTTTCTAAGCCTAAAGTATTCCTATTATCCACTATTCCTCTCCCAGAATAGAGGGTGAGTAGGAATGAGAGGTTCTGGGAGGCATTAGTCATCCCCCAAATTAGCTTGGCCCCTGTAGGGCCCATGATCCCTGAAATATTACACCTCTTCCTTCCCAAAGTTCCCTTACCATATTTTCCCCTTGGCCTCATTCTTGTGATTCCAGTCCCCAAGAAAGTTTGACAGCAGAAAACATATGCAGGGAAACTCTGAGTGCGAAGGCAGGAAGACACAGCCTTGAAGGTTGTGAATCACACAGGTGATGTCTCTCTTTCAGCATTTTATTAA
This sequence comes from Sarcophilus harrisii, assembly GCF_902635505.1. Classification (NCBI taxonomy): domain Eukaryota; kingdom Metazoa; phylum Chordata; class Mammalia; order Dasyuromorphia; family Dasyuridae; genus Sarcophilus; species Sarcophilus harrisii. Next base: position 140,748,338 of record NC_045427.1, on the reverse strand, counting down.
CCTTTTGTCTTCAAGACTACCCACAGTCACCAGGCCAATCATAAACGGAGAAGAGCCTTCTCAACTTTACACTGATCTCAGGGATGTCTTGGCTCCTCAGACAGTGAGCAGAGTTCTGAGAATCCCTTGAACCAATGGTTGAACTGCTGAGAAGGTAACAGATTGATTGGGTGAGGGAATTAGCTAGTTGGGCTAGAGCCCAATTTTCACTACTTGTTTGGGCCAGAACTTGGTTCTTCTTGGCCGCTTCTGTATGAAGAGATTCCAAGAGATATTTAAGCTGCTTCCCAAACTTGCAGCCATCTCCTTTTATCATAGGCCCTGCCAGGCTAAAGCTCTATGCAATGAATGGGCTCAGTTCTTTTCCTCTACCTTTTCCTTAATAGCATATGATTGCTGAAAAGATACTCTTTATTTTTTTTTTTCTTTTCAAAATTCTGAACTAATTCACCAAATCAAATGGCATTTCCTTATAGAGAACAGAACAGAAAAAGAAGATTGCACATAAAACTATGGACCTCTTATGTATAGTTTGATTTTCTTTAAAAACAATAAATTCAGCATGTGACTTTTTCCCATTTTCTTCCTTGCATCAAAAATACTTGTGACTTTTTCTTTTTTTTTCTTTCTTCTTAGCTACTCTTTTTCTATCTCCTTTTCCTGCCCACCCTCATCCCCACTTTGAAAAGAAAAAAGAAAATCAAACCATTATAACAAATATGCATAGTCAAATAAAACAAATTCCCATTTTGGCTGAATCCATTATCATATCTTATTACATCTTCTTACATTTTGAGTCCATTATCTTATTGTCATGAAGTGGGTGGGATGTTTCATAATCAGTTCTATGGAAATGTATTCATTCTTTGGGTTGATCAGAGTTCTGAAGTATTTTAAGGTAGTTTTTCTTTACAACATGGTTATTCTATAAATTGCCCTCCCGGTTCTGCTCTTTTCTTATGTATCAGTTTATATAGATCTTCCCAGGTTTTTCTCAAAATGTCCCTTGTATCATTTTTTAAAATTATGTAACAATATTCCATTATGATATGTTCACACATGATTTATTCCAGTATTTATTCTAAGTACCCCCTTAGTTTCTAGCTCTTTGCTATAAAACAAAACAGTTTGCCATGAATATTTTGTACATATGGATCTTGGAGAAAGATGTACGTTAATCTCTTCCTTCCTTTGCCCGATAACAAGCTGCCCTTGGGCAAATGCCAATTTCCAAGCTTAAATCTGATTGCTCCTCCAGTGCCTCTCTCCCCCAACCCATGATTTTTTCATGTCATTTTCCTCTTTTCCCACAAGGTGGCAACAGAGACTCAGAGAGGAGTGCTAGTGATCCTTTTTGGGAAAATGGGATGAACAGACTTTTCCGGGCTAAATCTATAACCTTTACACAGGTGGATGAGCTAGGCAGAGATGCAAATCAAAGCACTGCAGTGTCCCATTCTCTCTCCCCTGCCATTCCTTTCTCTTGCTCTTTCCTGTTCCCTGTCTTTGGCTTGTGGCTTCCTTATCTGCCTGATGAAATAATAGATTACTTTTATCGGTGGCTTTTCAAATTCTTTACATAACATTATTTTTCTTTGTCTCTTCTCCTTAACTCTCATAAAAGCCATTATTCTAGGAGAGATTTAATCAGTGACTACATTCTATTTCTTGTATCACATCTATTTTTTCCATATACATTACCACTCTGATATAGGTTATGATCAACCTTTCATCCAGATCAATCAAACAATCAATCATAAAACATTTGCTATGTTCTAAGCACTGAGATTGAAAAAGCAAAGGAAAAATATTTTGCTTTCAAGAAGCTGATATCTAATAAGAGATATGCTGTATAGATGTAATAGTGGCTATCCTGGCCATGATTGCCTTAGAACTAAATTTGTTACATTTCAACATTCCTCCAAGGTTTTCTAGTACCCTTAAGGGGATTTGGGGATATCTAGCCTCTCAAGATTCTAGTGATCATGTTCTTCTAATTTCAGAGGGTCTCTTGCACCTCATTCCATTTAAGTACTGAAAGTCATTTTAGCTTTTACAATGGCATATATACTTTAAAGGCATAGCAAGAAAAAAAAAACATGCAAACATTCTCCCCAAAATCTGGGGGATATAATCCTTCCTTACACTATCTCAATCTCGGGAGGAAAGAGGGCTTAAATTCACAGATGAATTTAGTTTTTATATAGTAAGGTCCTACCAAGTTTCAAATCTGAAGTCCTCCTGGCTTCTCAAGGCTTCCCTGCTGGGCTAGAGAAACTTCTGACTGGATTCCTGCCTCCAAGATCAACCAAGATTAGACCTCTGAGGTCTAGGGACTTGACTGTCTACACCCAAAACTAAAAAGGGCAAACAAAACAGACACAGGCCTCAAAGCCATTTCTCAGGGCCACAAAGTCTGAAGGGAGAAGGAAAGTAATTCTTCCCCCATCCTGCTTTAATTCATGATATCCAAATTTTGGGTGAATAGGTCTTTTCCCCTTGGACCCTGCTGGAGAGAGAGAGAGAGAGAGAGAGAGAGAGAGAGAGAGAGAGAGAGAGAGAGAGAGAGAGAGAGCTATTCTCCCAGGCTAGTAATTTTAAAGATGAAGCCTATTCTGACTCCCAGGCAAAGGAAAGAGGCCGCTTCCATCCATATTTTTGGAAAGCATAGGATATCTTTCCCCAGAAGCAAAACTTTGCTTTCTTCTAGTTGGGTGCCTTGTCAAAGTGATTTGGATATGAGCAGCAAAGCCCCATTGATCATATTATATAATATACACAAAATAATGGTAGGGTGCTAGAAGCTGGGGGACTGGAAAAGTCCCTTGGACTTCTGCAGAAAGTATCAGGAAGTCAGAGAAAAGTGAGAATAGAGGATGTTACAGGTGTAGGGAATAGCCATACAAAGGCATGGAGATGGGAGATGGAATAAAGTGTGGCTGAGAAAAACTTAGTAGCCTAACATGGCTGATCTGTGAAGTATGTGTTATGTAAGATTGGAAAGCTAGGAAAGGGTCAGGTTTGGAACAACTTTAAATGATAGGAGTTTTTATTTGATCCTAGAGGTATCAGGGAAATAAGAAAAGTTTAAATGGGTGTGTAATGTAGACAGATTTTCATTTTAGAAAAATCATTTTGGCAGTTGTGTGGAGAATGGTTTGGGGTGGGGATAGACTTGAGGCTGACAATTTCTGGGTAGTTGTGATAGCCTCTTAAAATTAAAAAAAGTATTTCTGTAAAAATATCCCCCACTTCCACCCAAAAAGTTATTCCTTGAAGCAAAGATTAAAAAAAAAAGGCACCCCCCCCAACAACAACAGTTCAACAAAACTAAACACTTTGAACCAAATTCGACAGGATATATAATGATCAAAACCTATGGTTTGCCTCTTCTTTAAACAAGGGAAGGAGGAGTATTTTCCCATTTCTTCTTTCTTTCAAGACTTGCTCACATAATTTTCAGGTTATTTTGTTGTTGTTCTTTCCATTTACATATTCCAGTCATGTTTAATGTTTTCCTGTTCCAATTACATCTCTTTGCATTGAAGTTTTCCTATACCTTCTAAATTTTTCATAGTTAAACAGCTCAGTAAAATTCCATCACATTCATGAACCACAATTTGCTTAATCATTTGCTGGTTTATGGTCACCTACTTCATTTCCATCTCTTACCCATTACATTGTGTGTGGCTATGACTATTTTTGTGCATATGGGATTTCTTTTTCTTTGACTTCTTTTGGGATATATTTCTAGCATGGGATCTTTGAATCCAAAGCTATAGACATTTTATGTGTTTTCATAACATGATTCCAATTGCTTTCCAGAATGGTTAAACTAATTCTTAGTTCTACCAGTGGTGTTGATATGGTTGTGACTGCCTTCTCAAAGCCCCTCAAATATTGACTATTCACATCTTTTATCATCATTGTCAGTTTTCTTTGTGTGAGATGAAATCTCAGAATTATTTTGAATTGCAGTTCTCTTATATATACATGCTTCAATGGATCCATGATCTCATCTACATAGATACTCATCACCATATTAGTCCTGATTGTAGCCTATTTATCCTTTCTCATTCTATGTGATTCTTAGCTTTTTCTTTCGAGCTAAATTCTCTGACTAATACTTTGGTGCTCTTCCTCTGGCTCTTTTAATATTTCATGGATACTGGTGCATACTCATCCAGGCTATATTTTACCCACTGAAAGCTACTCTCGTACTCCCATCTAAATTCAATTGAAATCACTATTCCATTTTACTCCTTTACTAAATTCACCATATCCTATGATATTGACTTTATATTTAGGATTTAAGTCTATGTATTTCCATCCATTTTCTTTTCAAGACTTGTGTACTTAATAATCAGCAAACAAAATATTTAAATATACAGAAAACTAAAAGAAGAATATAGCAACTCTGAACTTCTGCTACATACATTTTAGATGAATATAAAATTTAATGAAGTAATAACAAAATTGCTATTTTTGTCTCCTGAATTTCCTTTTGATATTTAAAAAAAGTTTTATTGATACTTCTTCCCTTCCTCCTTCCCTCCCTCCTTCCTTCCCTCCCTCCCTCCATCTCTCCCTCCTTCTCTTCCTACCTTCCTCCCTCTCTCCTCTTCCTCCCCCTCCTCCTTCTCCTCCTCTTTCTCCTCCTCCTCCTCCTCCTTCTCTTCTTCATCCTCTGCCTCCTCCTCCTCCTCTTCCTCCTCCTCTGCTTCCTCCTCCTCCTCTTCCTCTTCTTTTTCCTCCTCCTCCTTCTCCTCCTCCTCCTCCTCCTCCTCTGCCTCCTCTGCTTCCTCCTCCTCCTCCTCTTCCTCTTCTTTCTCCTCCTCCTCCTCTTCCTCCTCTTCCTCTTCCTCTTCTTTCTCCTCCTCCTCCTCTGCCTCCTCCTCCTCCTCCTCCTCCTCTTTCTCCTCCTCCTCCTTCTTCTTCTTCTTCTTCTTCTTCTTCTTCCTCTTCCTCTCTCTCTCTCTCTCTCTCTCTCTCTCTCTCTCTCTCTCTCTCTCTTTCTCCCTTAACTCATAACCTTGCCCCTTCCCAATAGAAGTCAAACAAAAAAAGTCACATTGGCCATGTTTGAGAAAGTATATCTTATTTTGCATCCTACACTTCTAGTTCATCATCTCTGGACCAAGAGCAAGAGAAATGCTTCATTATAAGTCTTTTAAAGATATGATTGGTCACTGCTTTGATCAGAGTTCTAAAGTCTTTCAAAATTGTTAAACTTCACATTATTTATCAAAGATTTACTTGGTAAAAAGTCCTATATTTTACCTGCCTAAGGAAATGAGCACAAGCTGGCTTTTCCCCTCTGTTGAAATCAATGAATCAGTCAAGAAACACTTATTAAATATTGGCTATTCACCAGGTACTGTGCTAGGTGTCCTTGCCTTCAAGGATCTTGCATTCTGTTGGGAGGGGAAGAAAATAAATGAAGAAATGAGGGTCACAGATAATCAGAAAAGGGTGGTCTAAGGCCCAGATCAAGGATGGAGTCTATGTCGAAGAGTGTTTAGGCCAGAAGAATTTTATGACTGTTAGACTTAACACACAGAAATCTACAATGAATATAGCTATTCAAATGCTCATTGGTTCTTGAGCCTAATACTTTAACTGTATGTGAGGAAAACCTACTAAAGTGTTTTACAAATATTAGTTGTTATTATATGATTTGAGCTGTCCTCATTCGTGGGCTTGCTGAAAGCTATCCAATATTTAAAGAACATTTTGGAGCAGCATCCACTAAAAAAACTCAGTTCAAGAGTCCCTATTAATGCTTTTTATTTTTTTTTAACTAGGCAGATTAATCAGAGTAAATGGCAAGATACACACAAAAAGGGCTAAATCAAGCAGTAGCTTTTCTGGCTTCCATTCTGAGAGTAGTGATTTCCTCTCAACATTAATCTGGGAGGGCAGGCAGAAGTTGATTTTACATGACAGCAAGAGCTGAATACAAGTCATTTGCCACAGAGTGTTTGCAGAAGTACCATCCCCAGGTGTCCTGGTCTCCAGATTAGCCAATCAAGTCTTTTCCTGATAAACATGTGTGTACATGTGCACACACAAATGTACACACACACACACACACACATAAAATGTGAAATCTGGAAGGAATCTGGAAACCTTAAGCAGCTCTCTAGTCCAATCCATGTATAAAATATATATAATGCTATATATCCTATATATGTGTGTTCACATATATGTATATCTATGTGTAGTAATAGGGAAATTCAAAGGGGGGAAGATGAGGTTACATATTACATTACAAGTTGATTGGAGATGCATATGGCACATCTAATTCAAGGGGTCCAAAAAGCAGTTGGTGTTGTGAGATTGGCTCTCAGAAGAGGGACTGGATAAATATAGATATGGTAATCATTTGCGTAGACACGATCACTGAACCCAGAGGAGCTGATGAGGTCACTGCATGAGATAGTATCCAGGGAAAATCCAACCATTTCTTTCTCTATGCTTTTGTGCTGCTTTTCCCTCATGCCTGAGTGTTCTTCCTTAAATCTGCCTTTTATTTCCCTGGTTTTCTTCAAGATTTCCCTCAAATTCCAACTTTTGCAGAAGGCCTTGCTTGGTCCACTCAGCTGCTAATGCCTTCCAACTGAGATTTCTTTCTATCTACTGCTCTGTATGTATTTTGTATCCCCCTAGTTAGTTACATTTTGACTTCACCATCAGAAAATGAGTTCCTTGACTATCAGAATATAAGTTCCTTGAGAACAGGGGCTTATTTTTCTTGCCTAATAAGTACTTGTTGACTGATTTGAGTTCTATCATTCAACTAATTCTGAATTCTAATAGTATTTTCATTTAATCTATATTTCATTACAAGAATTGCCTATGATACTTTATTCACTAGAATCTAGGCAAAGCCTAGAATCTAGGCAAATTATATCTGCAGCATTTCCTTATCTACTAGTTTAATAATCCTGTCAAAAAGAAAATGATAGCCTAGCATAATGAGTTATTGAAGAAGCCATTTTGGCTTTTTGTAATCACTGATTTCCTTTTTAGATGTTTGCCAACCATCGCTAGATGTTCGGCTACTTAAACAACAAGAGAGGAAAAGTAAGCTGCTAACTTCTGAGCAGATGTTGTTGGGCAGCTGCAGCAGCAATCACTGCAGTGTTTCCTGTCAATCAATCATTAACAAGCACTTTTAAAGCTTTTGCTCTATTTCAGGCACCTAGCTATGGGCTGGGGATTCAAGGACAAAAATTAAACTATTCCAGCTCATACTTCACTGCCTTGGTGCAGGGCAGAAACTTAATATTGTATCTTAATCTTAATCTTAATCTTCTTGGCAATGAAATTCTTATTCTATACACGTGTCAAACTAGAGGTCTCCATTTGACAGCAAAACCTCAGAGTGTACCAGAATTAGATTAAAATGTAATTGAGAAATGTTTAACAAAACAATTTAAGAGAAGTATAAAATGGATGATGTCACTCTGTGGTTTCTAGACAATCTGTGGTCCACAAGGATCCATTTCTATTTGCGTTTGATGTCATGGCTTATTTGCTCTTGGGTCTCCTGTCATTTTTGCATTTTTGGCCTTGCCTAAATATCACTAGCATTCTTGCTGCCCTCTCTGGCTCTTTCACCTCCAGTAGCCTTCAGCCTCTTTCAAAATTTGTGCTCAGAGAAATATTTCTACTTTGGATGCTCTGCATACTAGTTTATGAAATTCAAGACCCTCTCCCAATGGGCTCTGTTGTAGGGGATGTAGTTCAGAGAGCCTGCTTATTCAGCTACAGATGCCTTAGAGGAATATTATTGCTTTTAAAATAGTTTTGGGCAGCTAGATGGTGCAGTGGGTAGAGTATTGGCCCTGCAGTCAGGAGGACCTGAGTTGGGCCTCAGACATTTATTAGCTGTGTGACCCTGGCAAGTCACTTAATCCTGATTGCCTAAAAAAAAGAAATTGCTTTCCTTCTCAAATCATGGATAGTTGGAAAGGGATCTTGGGAATTCTGATGTAGTTATAGAAATCATGCAATATTTTTAACAGTTGCTTGGCATTAGCCACAGAAAAGAAATTGTTCCCTGAATGCAGTTATTTAGCCATGTTTCAGTAGTGAAGGATACTGGAACTGGATGCAGAAAGAACTGAGTTCAAATCTCAACCTAGCTTACTAGCTATGTGATGTTAGTTAAATCCTCTGAGCTCTGGTTCCTCTTCTGTAAAATTCTATTAATAATATTTCACAAGGTTGTTGTTATGCTCATAACATAGCTTAAGTAAACATCAATGTTATTAGCTTTAAAATTTGAATATAAGATAATATATGAAGTTACTTTTTAAAATTTCAACAACGTTGAATATAAGATAATGGTTGTAAAAGCTATATAAAAAGATGTCATTAATATTATTTCTTATCCTTTCAATTCTTTCATTCACTCCTTTCCCCTAAGTAGTTTTTGCCAAACTTTCAAATTTGATGTTCCATGCTTTGTGCTATTCTCACCTTCCACAGGATAGGTATATTACTACCAGAATAGGGTTCTTTGATCAATAAAATGAGATGTGACATGCCCCAGTTTCCATAACAAAAAAGTTCAAATTTTTCCCTAAGGAGATAAAAAAATGACTTCAAGAATGGCTGTGCTTTCAAAATTTGGGTAGGAATCAAAGCACATTTTAGAACAAATTCTGGCAGTTTCCCCAGTTTTTTAATCTGGTGGTTAGTGTTTTTTTTTTTTTTTAAAAGAAGTCATGTCAATGAATAAGGCAGGTCTGTGCTTCCCAGAATCCCATAATCTTAGCATTAGAGGGGACCTCAGGGGATAACTGGTTCAGCTTGTGTCTTGGCAAATATCCTATCCAAAAGACAGAGAACAATGATCATATAGCTTCTGTGTGAAGATCTTTGGTGAGGGATATTTTTCCTTCTACCCCAGCAGCCAATTCTACTTTGAAAGAATGCTAATTATTACTTTTTCTTTAGATCAAGCTTAAATACACCTCTCTGTAGCTTTCACTCATTCTTTGTAATTCTCTCTGGTGTCATGCAAAACAAGTCCAATCATCTTTCACTGTCACAGTGTGTCAAATACAGTGGTGTTATTGGAGATCTAGAAGCAGATCAGTTGTCCTCCATAGGCCTTGGTGTTTTAAAATGTAGAATGGGGATGACAATACTTGAGGACATAACTCACAGGTTTGTTGTAAAACTAAAATAGATAATATGTATGCAATGCCAACTGTACACAATGCCTTTTACACAAAGTCCTTGGATGCTGTTCTTGTATCTTTAAGAAGAAATAGAATATCGGAATTTTAGCTGTTATAGCTGAAAAGACACTGTGTGACAAGTAAAGAGAAGGGACTAAGAGAATTTATTTTCTGAGAGAGTGAAGGAGTTATCATCTTTAAGAAAGTGTGGAGTCATTTCCTGAAAGCACATGGTTTAATGCATGCTATGGGCAAAATACCTAAAAAGAATTCTTGAGATACTTTTACTGCCATGCCATAGCAGCAGAATGGTGGGATTGTATTTCCAGAGTTGAGAAATCATCAGTTGTAGCTGATGGTTGGACCCTGGTTGTGATTTTTCTCACTTTGATACGTTGTTGAAATTTTAAAAAGTAACTTCATATATTATCTTATACTCAAATTTTAAAGCTAATAACATTGATGTTTACTTAAGTCTTATGAGTGAAAGCTGATGAGAAAGGAGATTTCTCCAGTTTATTTAATAAACCTCAGTGGGGCACGAGAACTAATTCATTAAATAAGGAAACATATTATACATTTCTGTTAACTTATGAGAAAACAATTGATCATGAAAAGGAATAAGGTGATGAACTGAGTAGCAGACTGAGGGTCAGGGTAGTTTTTAAGTAGTCATGCACCAATTAACCCCAATAAATTGGCTACACACACAAGGGTTGTCTCCTCAAATTGTACTTTGGAAAATACTTTGTAAACTTTAATGTATTCTATAAAGATCAGTTTTTAAATATTTAAATATGACCATGACCATGACAGACCATGATTTGTAAAACTATATTAAAAAAAAGAAATTTAGGAACAGCTAAATTGCACAGTCGATAGATCACCAGCCCTGAAATCAGGAAGACCTAAATTCAAATCTGATTTCAGACACTTAACTCTTCCTAGCTGTGTGACCCTGGGCAAGTTACTTAACCCCAATTGCTTCAGAAAAAAAAGATATGAAAAAGAAATCTACATAGTTTTTTCTTTTCCTTCTGGAATCCTCTGAGATGAAACTGCCACATGAGATCCAAGGTAAGGGCTTTTATCTGATCTTGTCCATTTTGTTTCAATGTCAGTTTTTAGGAAGAAAATTTTCAGGAGAAATTCTCTGTTAGTTGGAATACTGATGGGAAAAAATGAATACTCATCTGGGAGTTGAGACTCCTGGTTTTAGTTCTGGATATGATCCTTGACTCATGGTCAGTGATTGGGGTCGGTCACTTCATCTCCCTGAGTATCAGGTTTCATATTTATTTGTGAAATGGAGGAGTAAGATGAGATTATTTCTAAGATCTTTTTACATGTTAACCCCTTTTCAGACTTAATGCACATTACTCACTTTCATACACTCTGAGATCTGGTCAGACAAGTTTTCTTGGAGTTCCTACACATCATATTCCATTTCTCATCCTTGTGCCTTTATGTTGACTTTGCCCCATGCCTGGAATGCACACCTTCCCCATCTCTGCCTCAATCTCCTTCAAGGCTTAGCTCAAGCAACACCTTCTACTTGAGACCTGCCCCAATTTCTCCATTTGCTAGTACCTTTCTCCATCACCTTTTATCCATTGTGTATATATCGAAGCAAGTTGTCTCTCCTAGGGACAGAATCCTGGAGGGCAGAGACTGTTTTGTTTTTGTATCTCATACCTAGCAAAGTGACTGGAAAATTATATGCACTAAATAAATGCTTGTTGATTGAGTGATTGATCCCTTCTAGCTCTGGCCTTCTGTGATTTTAGATAGGAAAAGCTTTGAAGTTTTAACAGTACAACACCTCCTTAATGACTTGGCTTGTGCAATAGAATCTGAGAATCCTCATTCCCACTTCCCACTTGCAGTGCAGTGACATCATTGGTTCTGGTCTCACTCAAGGACATTGGTAGTAGCTCCTGCAGTGTGGGATAGGGACTTCAGCAGAATCATCATGGGATGAGATATCTGGATGAAGAATAGGAGACCTGAGAAACTCTAGGATCTCTCTCTCTCTCTCTCTCTCTCTCTCTCTCTCTCTCTCTCTCTCTGTTTTTGTGTGCTCTCTGTCTCAGTCTGTCTCTCTCTCTCCACCCCGCTCCCTCACCCTGGGAGCCATGGACCAGTAATTCTCAAATATGATTTTTGATCCTAGGTGTGCTTCCTGATCCCTTTCTTTCTTTCATTCTATAGTACCCAAGGATTACCCACCTACTATCATCATAGATTGCTTCATACCCAGATTTAAAGTTTTGGTTTTAGCAGCAAAAGGAAAATGGGGCCTTTCTGCAATTTCTGTTACTGCAGATCATGTATCTGAGTCTCCCATAGTTCCCAAATTTTCAGGGACCCAGAATTGGCTAGAAGTCAGAGGCAGAGGCTTACTTTAGGAGAACAAGTACCTTGATCAGGGGGGCTCCCATATCATAACTAGGAGCGGTGCAATTCTGGTTTCTTCTGCTCTATGTAATTTGTGCTGTATGCTCTACAGTATTCCTCTACCACCCTAGTAGATCTTCCACCAGGAGCTTTTCAAACTCAAGGAACAAATTGAATAAAGATGACTTTGGATGTTTCATTTTTCTTCCTCCTATCACTTAAACATGATCTTATAAATAACTGGGACATTTTTTCCCCAAGTGTTATTTGAAGATCTTATCTGTAGATCTTCTTGTCTCTTTGACCAAGGGTTGTCATGTGGCACCACTCCTTAGCCTCCCTCCCACACATTGCAAAAGCAGCCAAGAGAAATGTCATTTAGTTTTCATTTCTTCTCATTCACCTATCAGAAACATACTACACCCTCCTACCTCTGTTGAGCTGGTAATAAATCCTGGTCCTGCTGTATTGGGCAATTCCAGCAAGGATGGTGAGACAGTAGCTTAATCATTTAAAAGAGATAGAATGTCAGGATTTAGAAGAGTTAAATGACTTCCATGAGGGATATTAGGAGCATCTCCAGCATCTTATTGAACAGATGGTGACTATCAGCTAAGACAAAAGGAGAAAGATGAGTTTTGATTGGAAGTTGGATTTTTTGGGGGATAACCTTTTTGTAGACAACAGCTACTGTTGTACAATATTATTTTCATTAAGGCGTTAGAGGTAATCTGCTAATTGTAGGTTAAGTATACTCAGGGGAAAGTGCCCAAAAAGGTAAGGGAAAGCTAAAGAGAAAGGGGATGAATGAAACCTCTTGGAAAGTCTTACTCACCAGGAAAACAATCTACACTATGATTACAATAATGCAAATTATTGTAAAAAGAACAAGATAAATCTTAATGATGTGTAATTATAAAAATCAACCTTGACACTGGAACATAAATGAATAAATGTACCATCCTCCTATTGTTGTTGAAGTGGGGTACTCTGGGTGTGGATCCTGCATACTGTCAGATGGGATCACTGTGTTGGTTAGTTGATTTTGTTTAACTGTTTTTCTTTGTTATAAAATAAAGCTTGCTGTAAGGAAGCTTGGGGGCTATAAAAGGGCATAACTAGAAATGTTGTTAATACAAAACTAAAGGGAATTAATTAAAAAAATCTAACAGGATTTTTTAGGACCCCCACTCCCATCCCTGAGCCCCTGCACAGTGCCGAGGCATGGTTAAAAAATATAGCATTAAGTTGAAAGAAACAAGACGATTAAAGGTCTCAGTTTCAGCAAGTATGAGTTTCAAGAGAGAATGCTTCAGTGACTTGCAAAGATTGTGCAATTTCTATTTTTTCCCTCAGTATTGACGTTAGCAGTTATGTATATGCAAAATGAAAAAAAAAATCGAAGGACTGGAGGAATGCCTATTTATTCTTATGTCACTCAAATAATACAACTTCTTTATAATTTTATAAACAAAATTTTGCCTCTAAATATTAAGAGTCAGAAGCATAATTGGAACTCAGATCTTCTTCCCTTTAAGGCCAGCCCTCTATCTATTATATCATGTTGTTTCTATACTCAAATATATTAAAGTATTCTTTAGGAGACATGTGCCATGACATATTCATAAAGGGTCAAACTTGAAATTATAAAGCTCTGGGTTCAAATGTTGACTTACAGCTATGCAAAAATAATAATAGCTAAATGTCTAAATAGTACTTTGTGCCAGGTACTTTACAGCTATTAACCTGTTTGATTCTTGCAATCACCCTGGGACATAGATGCTATTATCCCCGTTTACAGATGAGGAAACTGAAGCAAGCAGAAATGACTCACCTAGGGTGACACAGCAAGGAAGCATCGGAGTCCAAATTTGAACTCAGTTCTTCTTGCCTCTAGACCTGACACTATTCATTGTGCCATCCAGGACCTTAACAGCTGAATGCCCCTAACCTGACTTTTTAGGTAGTAACTTAGATACAGATGTAGCCAGAATCTCCACATTGGAATTTCCCTACATGGGTGAAATCACAGATCCAAAAAAAAATCATTGAAAGAATGGAAGAAGTGTTTCTAGAGGAATATAGAGGAATATGAAGAGTTAGAGGTGGATCCAAATCTGTAAGATTCTTGGAGAATAAGGAAGACTCCATAGGGTTGCCTAAGATGAAGATGTAATGAGTTCTAAATCCCTAAAGCTCTTTCATAGGAATAGATTTGTAGATCTAGAATGGGAAAGGCTCTTGGAAGCCATCTGGTCCAATCCCCTTCTGTGATGGATGAGGAAATAGAGATATTCACATTGAAACAAGATGCTCACTTTTTGGCGATGATGTAAATGGGATTCTTGCTCAGCTACAGCTTCGGCTGATGGACCATGGACCTTTCTTTCAGATTTCAGATTCTGGGATTCCTTCTTAGTAAGGTCTGAGTATGAAATGAATTGGGTTTGTCCAGAAGATCGGCTGACTTCAGGAAGCCCTACTTCTAAGGCTTCGCAGCCTATCGAACAGAGGCCTTTGGGACTAAGAACCATCTGAGAATCTCTTTGCCCTGCTTCTGTTGTGTCACTACCATCTAGACCAACAAGAATGGATCCTGCTGATAACATACTGGAAAAACAATGCCAAAGGCGTGGGGGTGGACCATATGCTTATAGGAAGGAAATGCATGGTGTATATATAAACAGTCTTCTTATGACTAGAGGACCACTAAAGATGAAATTCTACTGAGTAAGGTTATGCTTTAATTTTGACATGTATATATCATGAACTTCCATATTTCAATTGTATACCCTATAGGGATGGAGACATTGGTTTATACCTCCAAGTTGTTAATTTTTAGGGGGGTTTCTGTTTCTGTGTTTTGTGTTTATATTATTTGAGGTACATGTCTTGAAACCCAACTTACAATTTGGTTCTTTTGCCTAAGTTGGCCACCCATGGCATTGCTGTAATAGTCTTATCTTTGAAAAGCCTGAGGTCCAATACTCCCAGCATCTGAATCACCCCTAGAAGTCCAAGACACTACAATTTCTAAATAAGCTTATTTCATGTGAATCATATGGTGATGGTGGGGAGGCAGTTGCTTCTTGCGACATATATTCTATCTAAAACAGTTCAATGCAACAACAGCAATCATTATTAAGCATCAACTGTATGCTAGACACTGGAGATACAAAGACAAAACATTCTGCGGGAAGAAAAAATATCCAGATAAGGAAATAAATGGTAATTAAAGAAGAGAAAGAATAACAACTGGAAGAAGGAAGGATGAGGAAAGGTTTTCTTTAAGAGCAGGCTGGTACTTGAGCCAAGCCTTTAAGGAAGCTTGGAATTATATGAGTTTGAGGTGAGGAAAGAATATTCAAAGAATGGGGATAGTATGTGTGAAGGAATGGAAGATGGGAAATAGGAGACTGAGCTTGGGGAGCAGCAAGCATGCCAATTTTGCTAGAACGTAAAGGATATGAAGAGGAGTAATTTGAAATCAGTCTGGGAAGGTAGGTGGGAGCCAGAAGGGACTTAAATGCCAAACAGAAGAGTTTGGTCTAAGCTTCTGCTTAAAACCATCCCAGTTATTAGTAATGTACAATCATGAACAAAGGCACTT
This sequence comes from Sarcophilus harrisii, assembly GCF_902635505.1. Lineage (NCBI taxonomy): Eukaryota > Metazoa > Chordata > Mammalia > Dasyuromorphia > Dasyuridae > Sarcophilus > Sarcophilus harrisii. Next base: position 140,733,137 of record NC_045427.1, on the reverse strand, counting down.
ACATTCCTGAGCTGGGTAAAGGTCACAGGACAAGACCAATTTACTAAGTCAATGTGCCTTCCAAATATCACAGGGGAAAGGAGTGGGTGTCCTCTAAATTGAGATTATAAATAACAAATCTGGTTTGTACTAAATCAGGTGTTAACTAACACAAGGAAACAATCACTACCAACTCTCAGGCAATGTTCTTAAATCTAGAAAAGGGAGTAGGCCTGCCAATGACCTTTCTAATTCAATACAATTGTAATTTTCAGGGACATATGACCAGACCATAATGGGAGCTAAGTTTTAGAAAAAAAATAGTTCAATAAGAAAAGGAGAGAGGGAAGCAATATAACATAGTAGAGCTCTAGCCTCAAAATCAGGAAGTCCTGGGTTCAAAAACTATCAATCAGTCAATAAACATTTACTGAGTCCCTACTATGAGCCAGACACTGTATTAAGTTTTGGGGATACAGATACGATAAATACAAATACTGCAAAGTACCTGATCTTCAGGAGCTTACAATCTAATTGAAAAAAATACCAAAAAGGAAACTGAAATGAGTGGAGAAGGGATGTACAGGGGAAATCCAAAGAAGTCCAAAATCAGAGTAGCTGTTCTTTGTTCTTTGTTTTCCAAGAGAACCAATGACATGGCTGTGTTGTCTTGACTTGTTGGTGACTGGATTTAAATGAGGCAGAATTGTTCAGTCATCAACCTTCTTCTCTTTCAGTCAGCATAATCCAAGTGATAAGACAAAAATTGAGATGACTGGCAATGACTTGGCAATGACAGTGGATGATTTCGGCATTTTTGATATCTGACCAAGTTCTAGGCACTCCACAGCACCTATTTTAGCAGCCTCGTGGCTGTTGGAACAAATTGTTCTCATCTGCCAGGAACTGGGGAGAAGCCCCCTCTTTAAACAGAAGCCTTGGGTCCATGACTCAATCCTCTAGTCAGAGGATCCAATCAAAGAGGCAGAAGGTACTGATGAGATGTGAGTGTCCAGGCAGATTCAATCTTGCAGGATAATGAGATTTTCCAAGAATGAGTTTCCCGAGGAAGAAAGGAATGTTGCAAAGTTCCAAGAAAATTCAAAGACATTGTAGCTGGTGGGAAATACTTGCTTTTGTCATATTATAGACCAGTTACTGACTTCATTGGTAGAAGGAAGTTCTTCATCATGAATTCCTTACACTAAGGGAGTAGTTGTTTGTCCAAAATGTTTTAAAATGGTAAAAAGAGAGACCAAATCTGCTTACTTTGGGATCTGATGTGGTGTATCATGGAATCATTTTGAGCATGCTTCCTATAGTCCAAGAGTATTTTGAACTAATCAGTTTGGTCTTGAGAAATTAAGACTATAGTCTGATAACCTCCTTTAAAAAAAAAAACTTTAATTTTATAAGTATAGGGACCCCTAGGAAGTGAAGAATCTCCCTTAGCTTAGAACCTTCTCTGCAACTTAAAGCCTGAGAAAGTTGATGCTTTAAGGTAAAGTAACACAGCTCAAAGTCTTCTAGGCCTCAAGACCTACTCTCTATTCATTGTCACACTACCAATCTAGGCTAGTACGCTTTGGTTAGTGTATTTACATTTTTGGAACCAAGAAAAGAAAAGCTTTCTTTTCCTTCAGAGCTGAATGTCTTTAAGGAAAGACCTTTGTCTTTGTCCTTGACCACTTGTCAGGTGGTTGTAAAGGGTTTTCTTATGTAGACATGGATTGAATTAGAGAAGAGAAAACTTGAAAGGAACTAGAGAGTTGTTTACAGGTGTTTGAAGAGTTAACCTATGTCAGAAGGATTTGATAAAATTTGATAAAATACAGAGAAGTAGAAGAATTTTCCTGCTGTGGTGAGGGCCCAGTTGAGGTTAGATTTTCACATTTGAAGTGGACTTAGATGTTTCTGTGATTTCCACTAGCTCAATTCAAGATCTCATTGAATAAAAGAAGAGGATGTAGATAGGAGAATAATTTAGTGTTAGAGTTGGTAAGATAATGAGTGTTGAGAGGACAAGAGAGCAAGAAATTTGAGAGTAATAATAATAACAACAGCAAAAATCTGTAGAGGTGTTTTAATAGCTGGGTCTGGAGTCTAATGTGGTCCTAAAGCTGAATGACCGTGGGCAAGTCACTTAATCTCTGTCTCAGTTTCTTCAATTGTAAATTGGAGATAATAAGACTATCTACCTCCTAGTGCTATTAGGAAAATCAAATGAGACAATATTTGGGAAGAGATTAGTACATAGCAGGTACTTAATAAATTATTGTTTCCTTCTTTAAGATTTACAAATTTTATATATATTATCTCCTATAATTCTCATAAGAATCCTAGGAAATAGGTACTCTTATTATTCTGGTTTTACTGATGAGGAAACTGACACTGAGAAAGGTTTATGTAACTTGCCTAGGATCACACAACCAGTGAAATGTATGAGAAGGGATTTGAACTCAGATATTCTAACTTCAAGTCAGAATAATAATAATAATAATATCTAGCGCTTATATATTACTTTAAGATTTGCAAAGCATTTTGCAAATTTTATCCTCACAACAACCCTGCAAACTTCTTAAAAAATCTTATTTATTTAATATTTTCTCCAGTTAACATTTAAATTATTTTTTTTTAACTTTTGAGTTCAGATTCTTTCCCTTATCTCTACCCTTAGCCCCCATTAAGAAACCACATGTGAAGTTATGCAATATACTTCTATAAAAATCATGAATGAAAACATAGATCTCCCACCTCAATAAAAAAAATAACATACCTCAAGAAAAATAAAGGAAAAAGAAACACAGAGAGAGGGAGAGAGAGAGAGGGAGAGGGAGAGGGAGAGAGAGAGAGAGGAAGAAAGAGAGGGAGAGGGAGAGGGAGAGGGAGAGGGAAAGGGAGAGGGAGAGGGAGAGGGAGAGAGAAAGAAAGTGAGTATGATTCAATCTGTATTCAGACACAATCAATTTCTTCTCTGGTATGGCTAGGATTTTTCATCATAAGTCCTTCAGCATAGTTGTGGATCATTGTACTGCTGAGAACAGCAAATTCATTTACAGCTGGTCATCCCAGAACATTGCTATTACTTTGTATATAGTACATTTCATTTCGCTTGAGTTGATGGAAACTCAATCCAGTTTTTTCCTAAGCGCATTCTGCACATTATTTCCATGAGAGTCATTCCCCAGTTGATGGGCATCTTCCTCAATTTCCCATTCTTTGGCCCGAGAAGAGAGCTGCTACAAATATTTTTGTGCATATAAGTCCTTTTCCTTTTTATGCCCTTTCTAAAAATCTCTTTTGGCATTCATGTCTAATAGTGGTATTGTTGGGTCAACAGATATGTCATTATTATTTTTTTAAATGCTCCATATGAGTCATGTTGTATACAAAAAAATAAGAAAAATTAAGAAAGTGAAAAATGTATACTTCAATCTGTATTCAAAGTCCATCAGTTCTCTCTCTCTCTGGAAGTAGAAAGCATTTTTTATTGTGGGTCCTTTGGAATTGTTTTGATCGAAATAGTCTTTCAATATTGCTGTTACATTATTATTGTCTTCATTTTAGAGATGAGGAAACTAAGACAATCAGAAGCCAGATGTCTTGCCCAGGACCATAAGGCTAAAAAATAAATTGAGGCAGACTTGAGATCAAGACTTTCTGACTCCTTATCCAAGACTCTACCCACTGTGATATCTAAATATCTGCTTAATATGTAAAGTCCTTGCAAGATTCCTTGATGGAGCCAACCACAGAGATAGCTTTGTTCAATGATCCCTTTCTTGTTCATCATCTTGCTCCAAATATAGCGTAAAAATTCCTTTGTGTTACCTATATCATATTTCAAAAGACTTAGCTCTTGTACATTTTAACCTTCCTGATATGGTTCTTACAGGTTCATGCTGTTCTTTTATATTTATTCCTGCTTCTGTGCTTGGTAAAGAGGTGATGTTTCTTTGTGAAAATCAGATGAGTTGGTAATGGATATTGTCAGTGATTCCTTTTTGTTGAAAGTTTGTGTGTTTAGGAGGAGTCCTCTTCCCTCTTTCATATCTCCTTAAAGAAATATGATGTTTCCTTTGCAAAGTTAACTTTTTAAGAAGGTCAGCATAGAAAATTTTATTCTGGCATCGCTAATTATTAATTTGTCTCTTTGTCAAAGTATGAATTTGCCTTGTGTAAATAAAACTAAGTTACCTTCATTTTCATAATCAAGTTCATTGTATTCGAGCGGTTGGAACCATTTGGGATATTAGAAGCTTTGACCCAATAGGCAGACTGGCCAGTGATCTTAAAAACCAGTAGCCTTTATTATGGGTGCATTTTAACTTGGCCAAGCTAACATATGGAGCCCAAAATATGATGCCCACTTAAGTGCTTGCTATGTGCTGATGTGCTAAGTACTGGAGGGGATACAAAGGCAAAACCAGTTCTCATCATCAAGGAGTTTACATTCTAATGGAAGGAAGAAAAAACCATGAAGTTATGTTTATACAAGATATATGCATGCAAATTATACACACACATACACATTATATATACACATGTGCAATTGCCATGACATATGTTACATATGTGTATATACACATGTATGTGTGCATATATCGTATATACAAGGTAATCTCAGATGTAAAGTTAGTCCTGGGGATACAAAGAAAGGCAAGAACATCTTTATTCCCCCTCCCTCTGCCTCAGGTTATACTCAAATTTAATCCCTCTTTCTAGTTGTTAATAGGATTATCTGGATTCAGTTCTTCCTACATCACACAGTGGGTTCATAAAGATGTTGTTTGTCCTTCATCTCAAAGACCACTATGATATCAGAGAAGTGCACATGACATGCAAGTGATTTGGATTTGAGGGAGGGAGGGCTATGCAAGGTCACCAGTGTCACTTTCTCCTCTGGAGACATCTGGGTCCAATTAGATATAGATAAGGACAACTGGAGATAGTCCTGGATGCAATGGGAGAGAAAGATGAGATTTAACTTAGTTGCACCTGATTGATTTCCCACATCAGATGTCACAGACAAGAAGATGCTAGGGATTATCTAGATAGTTCCCACTATAGAAGTTTTCAGCAAAGATTTTTTTTATCAGAAATTTTATTATTTTCTTTTATAGTATTTTATTTTTCCAATTACATGTGAAGATAGTTTTGAAAATTCATTTTTGTAAAGATTTTGAGTTTCAAATTTTTCTTCTTCTCTTCTTTCCTTGCCTTCTCCCTCCCTAAGACAATAAATATCTGATATAGACTCTACATGTACAATCATTTAAAACATATTTCCTATTAGTCATGTTATGAAAGAAAAAATAAGAACGAAGGGGAAAAATCAAAGAAAATAAAAACAAAACAAAGTGAAGATAGTGTGCTTTGATCCACACTGTCTCCATAGTTCTTTCTCTGGATGATCACGGATCTATTGGAATTGCCTTGGATCACTATATTGCTGAGAGGAGCTAAGTCTGTCATAATTGATTATTACACAATCTTGCTGATATTTTGTACAATGTCCTCCTAGTTTGGCTCACTTCATTTAGCAGAAATTCATGTAAGTCTTTCCAGATTTTTCTGAAATCTGCCTGTTCATCATTTCTTATAAAACAATAGTATTCCATTACATCCATATACCACAATTTATTCCACTACTTCCCAGTTGATGGGCATCCCCTCAATTTCCAATTCCTTCCTACCACAAAAAGAGCTGTTACAAACATTTTTGCATTTGTGGGTCCATTTTTTAATGATATCTTTGGGATAGAGACTTAATAATGGTATTGCTGGATCAAAGGGTATGCACAGTTTTATATCCCTTTGGGTATAGTTCCAAATCACTCTACAGAATGGTTGGATCAATTCAGAACTTCACCAACAGTGCATCAGTGTCCCATTTCCCCCATATCACCTCCAAAATTTGTCATTTCCTTTTTCTGTCATCTTAGTCAATTAGCACAGAAAATTCTTGCATGAAGGATTGTGGGAAATGGATGCTTGCTAGAAGTAGGGGACACATCCAAGGGCATAGGTAACCTGTTGCACATGAGCCTGCTGGATCTCAAAGTGGCCCAAGAAACCAGAGATTTTTCAGACTACCATAATCAGCTTATATCTCGTTGCTAATCAGTCCATATCCTGATTTTTATTTGAAGATGACTCAGTCAAAAGCATACAAGTATCAGTGGTAAAACCCAAAATTTGAAGTGCACTGATTCTAAATCTTTGGACTGGTATTTAAATGGGAGAACAGACACAGATGGAAGAGAAATTGAACCAAGAAGGAAAATCAAATCTCTCAGACCCACCCAAATTTTTGACACCTTGAGGAATACTGCACATTCATATATTTCTTCTAGGGAATTATGTGACCTCAAAGATGGCTGGGAGTGGAGGCAATAGTGGAGGAATGAGTAGTTTCTGGGTCAAATTGAGAGCTGTAAGAATGTAAGAGAGCAGCAAGAGAGTAATAATTGGATAGTGATAGAATAGTTCTTGGACCAGGATTTCTGAACCCAGAGGAGTAGTTGCTAGTTTACAGCAAGCGAAGGAGATTATGGACTAAAAAGCAAAAAATGGATGTGGAAGAGCAAACCTGGACCTTGCCCCTCATGGTACTGTGAGTTATGTGAATTGTGCAGGAAATAAAAATAATATTATAGTATACACTATAGTACATATTATTAGTTTTGAGAACAGAAGAGTTCCCTGGAGAGGCTCAGCTCACTAAAGCAGTACTTTCCTAGACCATTAAGAATCTTGAATGTTTTTGTTTTACATGTTTTTTGGTTCAACTCAGGGTAGTGCTATGCATTGGGAAGACTCTCTAGGCTTCTTAGAATGTGAGGCTTACCAGGTTGGAAAGAAGAGGCATTTTGGTTATTTATGGGCTGGGGTAGGAGTTCTTTGTTTTTATACTTTAAAAAAAATTGTCAGGTTAAATAACATTTGTCAGATATTATTAGACTGAGTACCTATATGACAACTGAAAATCTTTTTCCTCTTGTGTAAACTGGGGCATGATATTCCCAGGGGAAACCATGGGTGAGGACCCAGGCCAAAGAAAGATTTATGTGAGAAGCCTCCCTAGATTGACCTTGAGCCATGTCAGCTCAGAGCTGTGGATCTGGGTTGTCTGTGGGTTATAACTATATGTTGTACCTTTGCTGCACTGATACCTCCCTGAAGTGGGAAGTCCAGGATCACAAAGTAGTAATTATAGTAGGGTTATGTGGGTAATACAAGGGTGGAGCCAGGCATTGTTGGCCCTTTCCGATGGGCTTAGGTATATGCTTATTAATATTATATTGATGTGTTAGGTAATGGCACAAGAGAGGAGGATGGAGGGAATGTAAAGCTTTCTGGAAAGAAGAAAGCATTTTGGTTTGGAGATCATTCTGAAGTGTCTCAAAGATGATGTGAACTCCTGGTTTGCTCTTGACAATGCTGCTTGGATGCCGGAATTGGGCTTTGAGTAATCTATGTATAGGATTAATTTAGGTTAAGAAGGTCAGTGTTGGTCATAATTATTTAGCACTCTGATAATGTTTATACTCTGTTGTACATGTTAAAGATTTGATGGCAACTTGGGATTGAGAAGAAGAGAAGGATAGTATGTGAATGTTCAGAAATAGATGACATCCAAAGCAACTGAAAATCTAGTGAAAGATATATAGGATTTTAATATATTTAACATCTACTGGTCATCCTGCCATCTGGGGGAGGGGTTGGGGGGTAAGAGGTGAAAAATTGGAACAAGAGGTTTGGCAATTGTTAATGCTGTAAAGTTACTCATACATATAACCTGTAAATAAAAGGCTATTAAATAAAAAAAAAAAAGAAAGATATATAGGAAAGGATGAAAGTATTATAGGGCTGTTCAGATTGGTAGAACTGAATGAAGGGATTAGGGTTAGGACACTTTAGACTAAGAGCAAGGAGAGGATTTAGGAGGATCTTGTGGGGTTTCTTCACATGCTCCTTTTATTTGAGCTTACTAAAGAGCTTTCCTATGTAGAAACATTAGTTTTCTATAGATATCTCTTCAGCTTCTCTTTCATAGTCCAAGATGTATGCTTTCCCAGTAGATCATGTATATCCATATGGGATGTCTGAATGTATTAACAAAAGGGTCAAGGGAAGGTATTGAATCTGGAATCTGCTGTCCAAGGGACACTGTAATTCCAGCCTCCTGGCTGTTTCATGAATGAGATATTCTAACTCTGGCTCTGGAAATTTTCTCGGACTATCTATCATGCCTGGAACGTTCTCCCTTCTCAGATCTACCTATTACTTTCCCTGATTTCCTTTTAAATCCCAACTAAGATCTCATAATTTACTGGAAGCCTTCCCTAATCCCTCTTAATTCTAGGATTTTCCCTCTATCAATTATTTCCTATTTATCCTATATATAGCTTACTATATATGTATTTGTATGTATATATATGTATATTTGAATATTGTCTCCTTCATTAGATTGTAAGCTTCTCCAGGACAGAGACTATATTTTGCTTCTCTTTCCCCAGTACTTAGCACACCTGGCAATAGTAGCAATTTAATAAATATTTGTTGATTGATTGTATTGAGGAGATGAGGAAAAGGGGCCAAGAATCTGTCTTCTCTATATTTCTCTGAAAGAGAAATAGATTCTCTGCTGGAAAAGGATTCTATTTGCTCCCCTAGAAGGCACAATTGATTCAGAGCAAAAAAGTGTTAGTTAAACCTAAAGGATGGGATTGAAGCTCTTGGAAAAAACTCACCAGTTTTATTTTTTCCCACCAAATACGAGTTGTAGTAAGGATCTTCATAGATAGTCAATTGTGAGCATATCATTTATCCAAGAAAACAGAGATGAGAAAAAGTTACATAGATTAGAATATACTAGAAAATATGCAGAATAAATAGTTCTCCAAAAGGAGAAAGCAATCTCAGCTAAAGTTTCTCCAAGGAGAAACTCCCCAGTATCTCATAAGAAGCAAGCCAGAAATCAGTGACATCATATTTAACTTCCCCTACATGTTTGTCATGTCTAGAATTTGTCTTTTTGTCTGTCTCTCTCTCCCATGTATCTGGAGAAAGTTCCCAATAAAGTCTGGAACTATATGTTTTTCCCCCTCCCCCAAAGAAAAAAAGGGATATCTCTCCTCTTCTAAGCTCTTCACCAAATCCTCTCCTCTCAGAGTCATGTGGTATTGTGTTATATTATGTCATAGTCAAATCATATTATCTCTAACATATCATGCAAAATTCCTCAGGCTTGACTGGAAGGAAAACTGAGCTGCAATCATAATTCTTTATTATCATGTATAATGTGATTTCATTTCTTTGGGCCTTTCTTCCTTTTAGGAGTTGGGCAGAGAGATGAAAGAAATCCCAGAAAAGAGTTTTTTCTTTTTTTAAACATTTTCCTTGAGTAAGACACAATAACCAAAAAGACATTCCTATGAATGAGAAATAGCATACATAGGAAGGGGATCCAGAGGAGGACAATAAGAATAGTGAAAAATGTTTAGATCTTGCCATACAAGAATTTGAAAGAACGAGGGATGTTTAGCCTGAAGAACAGAAGAAAAAAGAGCATGATAATTGCATTTTAGTGTTTTCAAGGTTAACCTATGGAAGAGGGATTAAACTTCTCCTGCTTAGCCTCAGAGGTAAGAACCAGGTGAGAAGTACAAAATGTGTGGCAGATTTAGTCTGGATACTAGGACTTTCTAATAAAAAGATCTGTTTAAAAGTGGAATGGTCTGACTAGCCTTCAAGCTAAAGCTATCTGTTATTTTATAGCTCAGTTTCTTATTTGTGATGATGTTATGGTTTAGGTTGGGCTAGATGGTTTTTAAAGACTTTTCCAACTCTGAATTTCAATGATTCTATAAATTTGTGGAGAAGAAGGTCCCAGCAGCTTCTTCAAGAATTTCATTGTCTTCTAAGTATGTCCAGTGTGATGGGGTAGTCCATAGGTGGCCTTTGTCTTCATTTTCCTTTCTCCTTCTTGGTGTTTACCTTTTTCTTCTCAAAGCTTGCTTTACTGCCTATTAATCTGCCAGTGCCCTTGAAGATAGTCACAAGGGCGTTCCTGCTGACTGGACAGCCCACACATGGCTTTTTTGGTCCCAGGCTCCAGGAGGTTCATTTATAGCCAGCTTCTTCTCCTCCTACCTCCTGGGGCCCTTCTAGATACCCTCTGAGGCTGCTTTCTGAAGTTCAAGGAGGTCCCATAGGAGATGTTCTGATTCCCTGGAAGATTTCAGGCAACTTAAAGTGAAGCTAGTTGGTCTTAGGTTTGTGTGATGGAAAAAGGAGAGATGAGATGTCCCTGGTATTAGACAGTCTCCAGGTCTGCAGAGATTAGAGAATCCTTGCATTCTCTTCTAGGGAAAGTCTTTGCCCAACTTCATGCCTCAATTCCCCCCTCACCCTCATCTAGAAAAGGGTTGATCTCTGCTTAGATCCTCCCAGCCCACCTCCTTCCCCCAATCTTCCTAGCATGCTTTGGAGGGCCAGAGATCACATTTTACTTTGAGTTTTAGTGAAAAGAATCTTCAAAGAACAAAGTGTCATTAGTGCAGAGCTTCTAAAAACAATAGCACTAGTGATTGTCCTAATTATAAATTACAAGTAAAAAGAAGAGGCATATTAGCATCTGAAACCAGTTTTCAGATGCATTTCCCAGGGCCTCATAGACCAAATTATGCATTTAAAGTCCTTCTAACCCCTGTAATCCAGAAAAGTCAGAAAATACAATGGAAATCAAAACAGGGACATGATTATTACTAATTATTCTATAAATGGATTATAGAATGCCTAGGAAGAGGCTATTTACATTCTTTGAGTTGGGAAGACAAATAATAAAGTTAGAAAATCATCTATACAGGAGTAATTTTCTCTTAACAATTTGAATGAAGAGAGGGGAAGAACTATCTTTAATTCTGCTCTTGTAGACTAGAGGAAAGAATCAGAATTGACCAGCCTGACCAAGAAAGGGACATAGATAGGCAGGGTAGGATAGGAAGAGAGGCTTGGGGTCTTATAACTGAGCCCTATCCCTGACTTTGTGGAAGTCATTCTCAGTGCCTACATTTAGGAGAAGGTGGCAGATGGGAAAGTCGTGTGATCTCCTCAGATACAAATATAAGACAAGCACATAAACAGGGTGGGGACTGTGGTGTGGAACTGCTGGGTCCCAACAACATAATCAGTGTTTATCTATTTGTCAATAGGTGTGGACATATAATGGGGAATGTGAATGTTGGGGAGGGAAATATGGACTGGCTCCCAGGATCTTTAGTCTCAAAAGGATGAAGTGGAAGTGAGGTGCAGAGATTGCGAAAACCTTTTCCCTTGTGTACCTGCTGAAGTTTTGGAAGAGACTTTAAGGACAAGTATGATTCAATGTAAAAGACATCATTTTGGGGGTCAGGAAATCCAGGTTATAGCATTCACTGACTAGTTATATGTATTTGGAAAATCATTTTTCTCTCCTTGGGTCTCATTTTCTTCATCTGTGAAATGAGGATTGTTGGATCCTAACGTTCCTTTCTGCTCCAAAAATCTATGGTTGTGCTGATCAGCTACCAAGAACAGCTCATTATGGTTCCTAATGCCCATGACCTAAAAGAAGAGAGGGAGGAAATTTAGCTGGACTTTTATAAGACTAGAACAGGGGCAGAGACTGAGGCAGGAGGGCAAGGAGCTGACAGAGGAGCCTTTCCCAATCCTTTTTCATTCTGAGTGTTCTTTTTGCTTAATTTCTTTTTTTCCCCCCCATTCTATTTTTTATTTTATTTTTTTAAATACATATTTCTTTATGAATCATGTCGGAAGAGAAAAATCAGAACAAAAGAGGAAAACCATGGGAGGAAAAAAAAGTCAGAAAAAAGTAAACATAGCATGTGTTGATTTATATTCATTCTCCATAGTTCTTTTTCTGGATGCCGATGGTGTTTTCTATCCAGTGTACTAGGATCGCCTTGGACTCTGCTTTATTTTCTATTTGTCCTATTTATAGTTTATTTGTGCACAGTTGCTGTATGTGGTCTCCCCTATCAGATTGTGAGTTGGATTGTTCAAAGACAGGGACTGTCCTTCGCCTTTCTTTATATCTTCAGTATTGAAATAATATTTGGCACATTGTAGGTGCTTAATAATTGACTGTTGGGAGAGGGGAATGGTGAACTCTTGTCATCCTGGCTCAGGAAATCATCTACTTCCAGTCCCTTCTGCTTTTCTACTCAGCTCTAGCTTTTTTCCACAGTCCACTAACAACCAAAGATCTTACAGCTTCTCCATTCTGTTTGCAGCAAAGGAAATTTCCCCCATTTTCCAAAAGGGCAGATTAATATAGCATGAGTGAGGGAAGAAGGTCTTGAGTGATAGAGTAATTTAAATTAGAGGTGAAAGCGCAAAGGAAAAGTTAACCAATTGAAGGACTTCCTCTCCTTTCTTATCTCCTCCCCTTTTTCCATCCTTCCCAGCTCAGACGAGGTTCTGAGATCATAGCCTGCCCCAAGCACGCAAGGACAAGGGGGAAACTGTCCTCTGCTTTACTGTTTTTTCTAGCTACAAGGGAGGATTCAATTCATGGGATGGGGGTGGGTGCCTATGTAGAGGAATGACTGATGGCATTAATAAGACATTTTAAAAATAAATCTAGAGACAAACATGCTTATAAATGCGTTTACAAAATCTTTCTTTCTTTCCTTCTGGCAATGTCTTCCTCCCATTCACCCCCCTGAGTGGGCAGAAATTCCTTCCTATTAGTCTCATAGAATTAACAACTTGAAGGAACTTAAATGACCATTGGGCAGCTAGGAGTGAATAAAGTTCTGAACTTGGAATCAGTAAAACAGCTTCCCAAGTTCAAATCCACCATCAGACATTTCCTAGCTGTGTATTGCCTCAGTTTTCTCATCTGTAAAATGAGCTAGACAAGAACATGACAAACCAGTCAGTATCTTTGCCAATAAAACCTCAAATGGGGCCGCAAAGCATTAGGCACAAATAAACAAATGATCATCTGGTTCAACTATGTTTTTTGACAGATGAAGAAACCTCAGGACAAAAATGTTACCTCATCCTTGGATTCCAAATACTGTACTATTGTAGGAGGCTCAATTTTCTCCTCAGTAAAATGAAAGAATTCATAGAATTTGGACATAGAAGGCATCATCTCTCTAGCCTTTCATGTTATAGATGAAGACATGGAGGGAGATTGAGACAGTTTGATGAAGGTCATACACATGCTCTTCAGAATACAGATGTGGAACTCTTTCCACTAGTGTGAGTGTCCTGCCTCATGGTGTGGGCTAGATCTTGGAGGTTTCAGTTCTGATGGACGTGGCTCTCTCTTCAACAATAATTCAGATTCAGACCAGTTTCAATGATCTTGTGATGAAGAGAGCCATCTACACCCAGAGAGAGGGCTGTGGGAAATAAGAATGGTTCACAACATAACATTTTCACTCTTTTTGTTGTTGCTTGCTTACATTTTATTTTCTTTCTCATTTATTTTTCTGTTTGATTTTATTTTATTTGTACAGCAAGATAGTTGTATAAATATGTATGCATATATTGGATTTAACATATATTTCTACCATGTTTAACATATATTGGATTACTTGCCATCTAGGGGAGGGGTTGGAGAAAGGGGTGGAAATTGAAACACAAGGTTCTGTAAAGGTTAATGCTGAAAAATAATCCATGCATATGTTTTGAAAATAAAAAAGCTTTCATAAAAAAAAAGATCTTGGAGGTGTATTCCAGCTTTAATATTTTGGGATTTCCTGAGAGCTTTCTTCCCACCTCCTCCCAGAAATGCCGGGTTCTCTCTTCCTCAGGGTATCTGCTACCCAGGTAAGAGTCCTAGCCTGGCCTGCTGACCTTCCTACCCTGCTGCTGGCCTGCTGATAGATTTCCCTCTGTCTTCCTTGGGGCCCTGATCCCCATCTCTGTCACCCCCTCTCATGAGTTCTCATTTCCCCACAGAACCCGTTATTAAATGAGGTCCTTACTTCTCCCTCACCTCACTCCCCTTGCTGGAGGCCTCTTGGGGAAGAGGAGGAGAGATAAGGACTGTGAGCCTTCATCTTTGGGAATTAGGCGGGGGTGGGGAAAGACCGTGCCCACCTGTGCCCATCCCTTACCTTCTCTCCCCAGAGACTCCTTCGTAGGAGCCTTGCATGGTTGGGGGGTGTGAGTCACCCAGGTCTAGGAGGGAGGTGAGATGTAGGACTGCCATGAGCTCCATCCTGTGCTACCTTCCCTTGGTTTAGAGGGCGGCACCCAGAACTCCCCCTCCTCCCCCTCCCGAATGCCTGCTCCCTTCCCGGTCCTCAGGCACTGACGGGAGCCAGATCTGGAAGCGGCAAACCTGTTGGGCCGGTTTTAGAAAGCCCAGTGAGCGGAGGACTAGAGAGAAGGATGCATGTCCTGCCCTCTCCTCCTGGCTTGCACACAGAGCTGTCGGAACGCCCCCCTGCCCCGACTCCCACCGTCTCTCTCTAGGACTCTGGGTCCCTTTCCAGATGAGGCTCCCGGGAAGCCTGGGCCCCCTGGTCCTCCTGCTGGGGCTGGAGCTGGCCCTATGCAGGGGCCAGGTGGCTTCCCAGTACTGCGGGCCCCAGGGCCAGGCGGAGAGGCTGCATTTTACCGGGCTGGGCAAAGGTCGCTGGCTGGATCCTCAGGCCCGGCCGCTGGGGTCCCTGGATCCCCTCTACAGGATGGTTCGGGGCTTCCTGGATGTGGTGCAGCTGAACCCCTTCCCCGAAGGTGAGGAGGGATTCAGGGCAGAGGTGCCCGGCAGGCTCTGGTTACTCCCTTTACCCACAGGGCCACTCATTTTCTCCCTGGGTCTCTTCTAACTCTGCTCATGTGCCAGCCAGGACAGGAGGGACGCGGACCTCTCGGGTTCTGGCGCCAGCAGGGAGAGAGCTCCCAGCAGCTCCCTCTGCCTGCATAGGCTACCCTCCTGGGGGAAGAGGGACAGAGGTCCCGCTGGCAGAGGGAGCGTCCGGAGATGCCTGGGAAAGCCTCTAAAGTGGCGGGCAGTGTCAGAGTCAGGAGCCGCTCTGGGGGGCTGAGTGTCAGGGTTGCGGTCTCAGGGCCGGGCTGCCCTCATTCTTTCTGCTTTTCCTTTCTGGGTGGAAGGGGAGAACTGTCCCACGGGCTGGGCCCTTGGCTGGAGCCCTGCATCTCTCCCACCTTTGCAGCCCAGTGGTCCCGGTGCCCTGTGTGGTGGAGAAGCAGAAGCTGTGGGTCCCAGGCCACCAGGGAACAGCCCTTGCCCAGTGCCCACATTGGGGAGGCCTGGGTGGGGTTGGGGAGTAAGTTGCTGGAAGAAGAGGGTGTGGGTGACTCTCGGAGTGCTCCCCCACTCCCTCTTTGAGCCCAGTTCCCTGCAGCAGGTCTGGGCAGGACCTTATGGGGCAAGGTGTCCTTTCCATGGCTTGTAGGGTGTGTATGGAGGAGGAGCTCCCCACGCCTCCCGCCTGATTCCCAAAGCTCAGGTTCATTCAAAGCTAGGGAATATCTGTGGTGACTCCAGGCCTGGCCACTGGACCGGGGGCAGGGGTTAGGGAGGTGAGGGGGCGGGTGAGGCCGTGGGGATGATGGTGACCTCTCTCCCTTTTCCATAGGGCTGGTCCGAGTGGCGCTGAACGAACCCTCCTCCGTCAGAACCTCCGATGTGAGCATTAAGGCCCAGGATATTTTAGTGGGGACAGGGGATACATCTCAAGGAATGGCAGGGACAGAGTGGGGTGGGGGGCTAGAATGCTATAGAATCAGGGGATGCTGGAACGAGAAGGAACCCTTCAGAGCCAGGAAACAAAGCCAAACTGGGTTAAGTGACTTGCCCAGAGCCACATAGCTGGGAAGTGTGCAAGGCCAGGTTTGTGAGTCTGGATGCTACCTTGAGAAAGGCTGGGCTTGGGAACAGGAGAGGTCTGGCTTTGGATCTCATCTTCCACAGGCACACTAGCAGTGTGATCATGGACAAGCCTTGGTTTCCTTATTTCTAAATTAAACTCACTTTTTCCTATAGCACTGATCTCATAAGATAGTGAATCAAACAAAAGATCGTGTGTAAAGCACTTCACAAACCTCAAAACATGAAAGCAAAGATCAGCTGTATAGCTGGGCGGTCCAGTGGTTAGTGTGCTGGAGCTGGGCTCAGAAGGCTTGGGTTCTTGCTAGTTTGCCTCTGGGTGAGTCACTTACCCTCTGTTTGCCTCAGTTTCCTCATCTGTAAAAGGGGGATACTTTTAGCACTTAGCTCAAAGGGTGGTAGTGAGGATGAAACTTCAAAACTCAAAATCTTACAAAAATGAGTGTTGCAAATAATCTTTGCGTGTAATTGGGAAAAAAATAAAATACTATTAAGGAAAAAACAAACAAATTTCAAAACATCCCTGAAGTGCACCCCCTTTCTCTCCTCTGACACCATCATCTCCTGGCCCAGGACCTCATCTCCTACCTACTGGTTGCACAGATTGTTTCTAGTGTCTCTGGCCTGCCATCTTCTTCTATTCAGCCACCAAAGGGATTTTCCTAAAGTGTGGGCTGACCACATCACTCTCCTATTCAATAAATGCCGTGGTTCCCTGTCATCTCCAGGATCCATTATGAAACTTTCTGCTCAGTGTTCCAAGCCTCCCTCCAGTCTTCCCCCCTTCCTCTGTTCACCATGATCTAGTGACACCGGCCTCCTTGCTATTCCTCCAAAAAGATCCTATATCTCTGAACTCCAGGCATTTCCACTGGCTGTTGCTAGAAGCTTAGAATGTTCTCCTTTCTTGTGTCTACTTCTTGGATTCCCTGTCCTTCTTCAAATTCCAAATAAAGCCCCATCTTCTATCGGGAGCCCCAGAATCCCTCAAATCCCTCAATTCCAGTGCCTTCTCTCTGTGGTTATTTCCTATTTATCCTGTCTGTAGCCTGTTTGCAGGTTGCTCTCCCATTAGAGCAGGGAACAGAGCCAAACTGGGTTAAGTGACTTGCCCGGTCACAACTGGGAAGTGTCCAAGGCCAGAATTGAACTCATGAGGATGAGGCTTTTGGATTCCAAGCTCAGTGCTCTGTCACTGTGCCTCCTTGCTAACCTCCTGGCATCTAGAGGGCACTTAATAAATGCTTATTGACTGACTACTCTTTGAAAAGCACTTTGCAAACCTTGAAGTATAATGTAGCCTTATTATTATCATCATCTAGTTCAGCACCTTCATTTCACAGCAAAGAAGATGAGGTCTTGGAAGGTACTTGCCCAGTGTTATCTAGCCAGTGAGTGACTGAACAACATTCAGTCATGTTGGATTCTCCAGGATCCATGATGATCTTGGCAAAGATACCAGAGTAGTTTACATTTCCTTTTCCAGTGAATGAAGTGACTTGCCCAGGTTCACACCGTTATTAAGTTTTTGAGGCTGAATTTGAATTTAGGCTTTCCTGAAATTTACAGTCTAGTGCTCAACCCTCTGAACCACCTGCTGTCTCCGTGGTTCCCTTCCCAGGGAAGGCTAACATCCAGGTCTTCTCATTGCCTGTCTCACAGCAAGGTCTCCAGTTCAGTTCCCATTTAGCTCAATCTCCCATTATATTCCCAAGAAGCCAAGGAAGGGTAATTAGGAGTGGATTAAGGATGATACTATCTTAATCTGTTAATTATTTTTGCTAGAATCTGAGGGCTCAGTTCCGTCCAAACTGAGCAAAGGGTGGGGTTATAATATGGGAGTGGGTAGGGATGGGATGGAGGCCTGGATGAGACAGCCAGTCTGTTAATCCTTAGAAATTCTCATCCTTACTGAATGATGTGTAGGGGAAAGGTGGAGGAGTGGGCAGGGCCGACATCTCCCCTCCCTCTCGATTGCCCCTGCAGGTGGTCCGGTATGAGGCTGGCTACGTGGTGTGTGCTGTGATTGCCGCTCTTTTCCTCCTAATCGTGCCCACTGTCGGGTTTTGCTTTTGTTGTTGCCGCTGCCGTCGGCGCTGTGGGGGCCGGGTCAAGGTCGAGCACAAGTCTATGGCCTGTGAGAGGGGCAGCCTCATGACCTTCCTCCTGCTCATCACTCTTCTCCTGCTGTAATCAAGGACCCTCCCTCGGGGACCCTGGAAGGGAAGGGGGGCTGGGCCGGAGGGAGGCAAACTGGGATTATGAGATCTAGGAGGCCCTAGTAACTTCACTTTGGGGGGGATGGAGTGGAGTCGGGGGTTTATGGCTCCTCTAATGCCTGGTAAGGGCCTTGGAGACTTCCCCTAACCTGCTGTGGACACTGACCACAGCCTTCCCCTTCCCCTCTGCATTAGGACTGGTGTGGTCTGTGCTTTCATTACCAATCAAAGGACACATGAGGAGATGGGCCCCGGGGTCCGGGCTGTGCCTGGGATGCTGAACTCCCTCCAAGGCCTGGTCTCTGACGTCCCCAAGGTGAGCACTAATCCTTTCTTTTGCCACAGTAGCAGGTGGGCAGGGGGACAACCAGATGTTGCAGGAGGCCAGGGAGGCAGCCAGCTGCTGTTTAGGAGCTAGTTAGTGCCTATGCTAGATCCAGTGGGCAAATTACCTTGAGAAAGGCAATGTTCCCGGCCAGTCCAGATGCTGGGATAAAGCAGGAATGGTGGGGTTCTCTAGGTAGGCTTGGGGGAGTTAAAGATGCCAGTCTGGATCTGGTTTTCCCTCTGCCTCTCTAGGAGCTGCAGGCAGTGGCTGACCAGTTCTCCATCCCTCAGAATCGCGTCTTGGATGAATTGGATGGTAAGGGCTTGAGGGCCTTGGACCCTGGAAACCCGCAGGTCTGGGCTGCTCAGGAGCCCGGTGCCTTCTCAGGCTCACAAAGTAGTAACTAACTCCCAGGGAAGAAGGGGCTGCCTTTGGGAAGCTCCCACAAAGCTGATGCCCCCAAACTCCTACTGGGGAGTCTTGGTCCTTGGACCCTGCTGGCTCTGTCCTCCTCTTCTACCTGTGCTCTGTCCCAAGGTCTGTTTCCCTGTAAAACTGCTCGTTGTCTCCTACCCCCAGGTGTTGGTGTAAACATTGGCAGCACCATCCATACCCAGCTCAGGGGCACGGTGTATCCCATGCTAGCCTCTCTACACAGACTCGGCCAAGGTAATAACTGTCTGTATGGGCGGGGGTGTGGGCAAGGGTGTTAGTGAGAGTGTGTGTGTGTGTGTGAGAGAGACAGAGAAACAGAGATAGAGACAGAGAGAGACAGAGAAAAAGAGAAAGAGAGAGAGAGAGAGAGAGAGAGAGAGAGAGAGAGAGAGAGAGAGAGAGAGAAAATATGGATGTGTGTGGATAATATGGGTATGTTGGTGTATATGAGAAATTTGTAGAGGAAGAAGGGAGTAGAGTGTGAGTGAGAAAAGGCAGAAAGGTCTTTTTTTTGTTCATGAAGCACAGTGTTGGATTCATAAGTTCTGAGTTCTAATTGAAATTGAGACAGCTAATAACTGTGTGATTCTGGGAAAGTCACTTAACCACTCACCCTCAGTTTTCTCATCTGTAAAATGAGGATAATAATAGTACTTACCTCCCAGGGTTGTTGTGACGATCAAATAATATATTTATTTGTGCAACAAGCTTGGGAAGAATTGTATAAATGTCAGGTATTTGATGATGATGATGGTGCGTTAATTGGCCTCTAAAATCAAGCCTTTGGGTAAATCTGTTGTCCTCCCCTCCCACTTCAGACTTGCAAGTTTCTTTGGACCACCTTCAGCTACTCAACTCCAGCACAGTCTATCTACAGAATCACCAAGAGCCCCTGGGGTCTTCTCTGCAGGACCACAGGCACAAGCTTCTTTCCCTGCTCCAGGACGCCCAGTGCCAGGGCTGTGCCAGTGTTCTGAGTCACAGCCAGCTTCTGGAACTGGGGGCCAATTTCAGCCAGGTGGTTATCCGAGGGCCAGCACCACAGCAGTGGGGCTCGGACCTCATTGTGGTGGGTTGGGGAGCATGGGGGGAGTTGGTGAAGTGAGAAAAGTAGGAGTAGACTGATGGCAGCTCAGTACTCTCATGATTGAGGTGGGTCATTGAGTGGAACCAGAATGAGACTGAGGAGGAGAGACTTAATTCTGCTCTCTGTCTTCTAGTTTCACCAGTGCCTTATCTTCCTTATCACTTATCTTCCAGGTTGGGTTTAATGACTCAAATCAGTCAATCTCCAAACATTCATTTCCCTTTCCTTATTTCTTTCTACTTTCAAATCCTTGCCTCAGACCCTTACTCACTGTGTACACTTGGAAAAGTCACTTAATTTCACTCAGCCTCAGTTTCCTCATCTGTAAAATTGATATAATAATTTTGATATTGAATTAGGATGATAAAATTATATTTAAAGCAATTTATAACCCTTAAAGTGCCAGGGATTGAGCCCATGATTTCCTTGATATAGGTAAATTCTGGATGGAGAAATTCCTTCTATAGTCCTGTAGAAATATGAGTTGTTAATTATTCTTGTATTTTGGACGATCTCTTCCTGCTGCTTTCTGCTGTGCCTGGCTCTAGAATCTTTGAAGGAGAAGATTTGGAGCTAAAAGTGATCAGAGACATCATCTATCTAAGCCTCTTATTTTTAGAAATGATGAAAAAAAGTGTCTTATCCAGAATTTTATCAAGTAATAAATAGGAGATGTATACCAGAACTCAGTTTCCTCTTCCCCCATTTAGTAGTATTTTTTTTCTCCCAATTACAAGTAAAGATAATTTTCAACATTCATTTTTGTAAGATTTTGAATTTCAAATTTTTCTTCTCTCCCTTCTCTCCCCAAGAAAGCAAACAATGTGATATAGCTTGTACATGTGCAATCATTTTAAACATATATCCACATTAATCATGTTGTGAAAGAAGAATTGGTACAAAAGGGGAAAACCACAAAAAGGAAAAAACAAAAAACACAAAAAAGTGAAAATAGTAGGCTTTGATCTGCAATCAGCCTCTATAGTTCTCTCTCTGGATGTGGATGCTACTTTCTGTCATGAGTTTTTGGGAATTGTTTTGGGTCATTGCATTGCTGAGAAGAGTCAGTCATAGTTGAAGATAGTACAATGTTGCTGTTACTGTGTACACTGCTCTGATTCTGCTCATTTCACTCAGCATTAGCTCATGTATGTCTTTCCTGGTTTTTCTGAAATCTGTCTGCTTATACCACAACTTGCAGAACTTAGTTTTTCTAAATCCAAATCTAGTGTTCTCCCTTATAGGTTGGATTTAAGCTGCCCATCTCAGTCTTTTTGTGTCAGGATCCCTTTACACTATTAAAAATTAATGAGGATTCCTCCCAATAGAGTTTATGTATTTGAATTTGAATACAGAAAATATAACTACTAATATTTGCTGCATTTGAAATTAAAATGTTTTAATATTATTGTGAAGATAATTTTAATCTTATGGATCCCCTAAGAGAGCCTCAAGGATCCCTAGAGTTCCTCAGGCCACACTCTAAAAACTGCTGGACTAGATAATGTCTGAGGATTTAGGTATTGGGTTTTAAATAAACATTTTGTTGATTATCAATTCTTTTTTTTCCCCATCTAAGTCAAGGTCATGTAAGGAAAGTGTCTTGACCTTAGGATCATAGATACTTTCAGGACAAAGCTGATTTGAGGAAGGGAAGTGAATTTACCTCTATGAATTTTCTAACATTTTGATTTCAGGTACCTTCTGTGATTAGCGTCCTCCAGAAGTTGAAGGGTGTCCCAGAGGCTAATTTTTCCAACATGGTTCAGAAGGTGTGTATCTTAGGGGGTGAAAAATGGGATTAGACTTGAGGAAAATGGAATTCCTGTGCTTTTTTTCTTGGTTCTGAATCTTCCTAGTCTTACTTTCTTGCTTTTGGGGAAAAGTCTTCAGGCTTGGATGAGACGTGCTACAAAATGCTTTAAAATCTTTGGATTCAGCTAACAGCACTCTTAGAACTGGGGCAGGAACAATTCCCTCTAATCTGAAGGGAGTGACTTCCTCTTCTGCTCCTTTTTAGGATAACAGCACCTTCAATACACTCCCACTTCTAACAGCTATGGAGACAGCAGATATAGTTCAAGGTGAGCAGTCTTTCCCCAGAAGGGATCCAGGGAAGGCTCCTACTCCTAACTTATAGGGAGGCATGAATTTCTGTGGGCCACGGTGACCAGCTGCCACAGGAGCCATAGTTCCCACAGGATCTCCTATGAAAAATTTTTCTAGAGAGGATTAGCAAAGGGTGGAATAATGTCTAATGGTAGAAAGAACGCTGTGGGGTTTTGTTCCTATCTTCTTCACCTTATTGGCTGTGTGACCTCACCAAGCATGACCCTTCCAATCCTTGGTTTCCTCATTTATAAAAAGGGGATAATGTCCATCCTGCTTACCGCAAAGGGATTTTATCAGGTCCAAGGGAGACAATTCATGTGAAAGCACTTGATAAACTTATATAAGGTGGGAGGTGGGGGCTTTCCCTTGATAAATTCAGGGTGCTATCAGGAACATGAAAAAGAAAAATATCTTCTATATAGGCTCCAGGGTTAAAGCAAGACAGAAACATGAGTCTGTATTTGTTATTGTTATCTCACCCCTTTCCTTGCAGAGCTGAAGGAAGAAGTGACCCACATCCCAGAGCAAGTGAGGGGCCTGTCTGAAGGCTTCCCAGGCTCTGAGGCTGCTGACCGCTGGAGGCAGGCTCTTGCAGAGGCAGAGAATAGTAGCAGACCATACCTACATATGATCCAGAAATATGAGAGATACAGGTATTGGGTGAGTTGGGGGAGGGCAGATCCAGCAAGTAGTGAGAAAATACAGGTGCCCTCCTCCCCCACTCCTTGCCTATTCACTCAGGGCTCCAGTGTCTGCGTGCTCATGCTTAACATCCTAGATTTAGCTATTCCCACCCTCCAGTGCTTATTCATCCCTTTCCCTCACAGTCAGCCTCCCCTAGTACTTCAATCCTCAAGCCCCATGAGTCCTATGCAATATTCATTTTTTCCCTCAGTCCTTGAAATAAGATATATCAGTTTCCCTTATCTTTAGGGTGCCTCTAAGGTTCTTTTGTGTCCTAAAATCCTACATTTTTGTAGTTTCCAAATCAGGAACCAAAGGTTTAGGATCAATTCCATTCATGTACTTAAATACATGTACATCCAGGGTCAGTCTTTTTCCTCTTCCTCTGGCACTGTACCATTGGCATTGCTCAATATGTTTCTCCCTCCATGGTCTGTGAAAGAACAAGGGCAAGTTCATTTTCTTCAAGACCTCTTAGATACTGACTGTCCCCATCCCTTTCCTGGTAGGTGGATTGCAGGCTATGTGCTGTCCTCGGTGGTCCTTTTGGTGGTCATCTGTAACCTGCTGGGTCTCGGTTTGGGCCTGTGGGGAATATCTGCCAGAGAAGACTCCAGCCACACAGAAGCCAAGGGAGAGGCTGGGGCCCAGTTTCTCATGGTGTAAGTATGAGCCACAATGGGGTGGGATAAAACAATAAATGGGTTTGGGTTACAAGGGCTGTGGGGGAGGATCCTGGCCCCTCCAGCCCCTCCTGTGTCCCAGGGAGTGGCTTCCCTGCTCCACAAGGTACCCTATGTGAGATAGGGGAATCACCTGGCGTCACTGTGGATCCTGTTGTGAATTTGGTGACCATCTTAGTCGGGCAGCTCATATACAGATCCATGTAAGTCTGTACAGTCTCCATGGTCTTTTTTATTTATTTGGTCCCATCTGGCTCGTGGAGCTGGCCAGATGGTAGTAAAGGGGCCAGCAGTTCATGGATGGTTTGATTCTCTGCTCTGTCCTTCTCTCCTATCCAATAGTAAAAGCTGCCCCCTTCCCTGCTCCTTCAGATCCTCCATTCTTCCCTTCCCTGTTCCTCACAACCTCTCAACATGATCCTTTCTCCCCACCACTCCCGCCCCCCAAAAACAAAGAAACAACACGTTATAGATAGTCACTGACTTCTGTCTTAGTTTGGCCCTGGGTGGATTGAATTAAGTTTGCTGGAGGTCATCCCTGATCAGCATGTGGCTAGTTGAGTATCCTGGGCAGTTTCTAACTCCATGGTTGCCTGAGGAAGGGTGGGAAGAAACATGTTTGGGCCAGAGGAGAGGGACAAGCCAGGACCAACCTCTTGATCCCCTGCTCTGTGTTTTCCATAGGGGTGTAGGCTTAAGCTTCCTTTTCTCTGGACCCTTCATCCTCCTGATCTTTGCCACCTTCCTCCTGGGGGGCAACATCCAGACGCTAGTGTGCCGAAGCTGGGAGAGCCAGGAGCTGTACCAGGTAAGGTCTGGCCCGGGGATCGGGCCTGGCCCTTGTCTCATGGAATAAATGGAGAATAGGCTTCCAAAGCTTTTGGCCCAGAGGTTGGGTGTAGGAGAAACAAGCTGGGAGACCAATAGGAATGCAGGATGGAAGAGAGTGAAAAACAAACCCAGAAACACTAGAGATAGGGAAAGACAAAGAGACGTTAGTAGCGGCTGGAAGTGAGGGAGACTTGGGCAGAAATCCTAGAAGGCCCTGGGTGAACTCCTCGTTATCTTATTGTTGAAAACAAAGATAAGAAGTGGTTTCATTATACTCATAAGCTAATACTCCTTCCTTGAAACTGAGAACAGTGACTAGAGGGCCGATACCCAATTTGTCCCCGATTTGTAAGCCCAGGAATTGGTGGAAATTTCATTGTCTATAGCTAAGACTTTCCTGTGGCCTGGGAAGCTGCTTGTGGGAGAAGTTAGAAACAGGATTTGAAATCGGGTCATGATTAAGGGCATCACTGTGTGTTATCCAATCACTAGTCCAAGGAAGCCGGGACTTGGGAGAACTGGGGTCTGTCTTAATCATTACTCGAGAATTCCTTACTCCCTTTCATGTGTAGTTTGCTGACACTCCAGGGAACCTGCCGCCATCCATGAACCTGTCCCATCTCCTGGGTCTCAAAAAGGACGTCAGCATCCCCTCTGCCTATCAGTGAGTGTCTCCATCAGCGTCTCGGCCTTCTGGGGACTGGGGAGGGGAGCTGTAAGAAATGGGGTAAGAAATCAAGGGGAAGGTTAACCCCACTCTCATTGCTTGCTGCTCTCCTAGGCAGTGTAAGAAAGGTGCTGCTCTCTGGAAAGTTCTCCAGCTTAATGGCTCCTATGATCCCGAAAAGCACCTGGACATCAATAAGGTAAGAAACCTCTAAAAACTAGCACAGCAGGATTCTGACCCCCTCTCTTCTGGAGCTTGTGTTGACTCCTGTCAATCAGTAGTTGGGGGGAGCACTAATGGGGCCCCATTCAGAGAGGATCTCTGCATTCAGCCCTGTATCTGAGCTAATACCTGGGCCCAAGGTTACCAGTCCCCTGGCTGCAATGCAACTAGGGTGAGGACTGGACAGCCAGGGGTTGGCCATGGTTAGAAGAAGAGGGAGACTTATGAGGCACTGGAATAAGAGAGGCAAGTCTTGTTGTAGAATAAATACTGGGATTGGAGGCAGGCTAATCCAACTCTTGCCAACTACACTCTGTGGGATTTAGGGCAATTTTTTCTCTCTGAACCTAATTTTCCTCATTTATAAAATAAGAGAATTGGAGTAGATCTTTAAAGATCAAAGGAAATAATATATGTAAAGCCCTTTGTAAATTCTAAAGCACTATATAAATGCTTGCTATTATTATATCTAAGGTCTTTTCATGCATTGGTAGCATATGACTTCAATAGCATGGCGGGGGGCCAGGTGCTGAATGGAGAGCAAAGGAGTCCCAAGAAAGGGACCCCGAGAGTCCTTGTAGATGATCAAAGTGGGAGTCAGAAGTCCTGAATTCTTTTTCCTTCCCTACTCTGACTGTATGATATTAGGCAAATTACTTAACCCCTCTAGGCCTCTGTTCTCCACCTATTAACTGAGAGATTTAGGTTAGTTCTTCCCAGCTTGGTGGCTCAGTAGAGAAAGCCCTGGACCCTGAGTTAGGAAGACCTGAGTTCTGTTACTGCCTGGGCAAGTTACTTAACGTTGTTTGCCTTAATTCAAAATGCAAACTGCTCCAGAATCTTTGCCAAGAAAGCCCCATGGATGACATTGGTGTAAGAGCAGCTAAACAACAACAAGACCTCTGTTCTCCATCTGTTAACTGAGAGATTTAGGCTAGCTCCTCCCAGTTCTTAGATTATATGTTTCCATAAAATTTAATTAACATGTAAAGTGCTTTGTGAGTCATAAAACACTAAATAAATGTTAGTTATTATTATTAGTACTACTACAAAATGCTTATTCACTGGATTATAAACACTTTCTTATCTTCTCTGAGCTTTAGTTACTTCATCTGTAATGTGGGGGTGTTAACACCTATGGTATTTTACCTCACAGGGTAATTTTGAAGTTCAAATGGGTGGTGAGATATGCAAAGAATTTTGTAAACCTCAAAGTGCTATGTAACAGTCAATTCTCCTCTTCTTCCTCTTCTTTTTTCCTCCTTTTTCCTCCTCCTTCTTTCTTCTCATCTTTCTCCTCCTTTCCTTCCTGCTCTTCTTCCTCTTCCCTCTCAAAAGAAAAATCAGAACAAAAGGGAAAAACCATGAGAAAAAAACAACAAAAAGTGAAAATAGTATATTTTGATATGCATTCAGACTTCATAGTTTTTTTCTCTAGATGTAGATAGTATTCTTCATCAAGGGTCTTTTGGAATTGTCTTGGATTATTCAATTGCTGAAAAGAGCTAAGTTTATCATAATTGATCCATTGTACAGTGTTGCTGTTACTGTGTACAATGTTCTCCTGATTATGTTCACTTTGTATCAGTTCATGTAAGTATTTCTAGGTTTTTCTGAAATCCACTGCTCATCATTTCTTATAGCACTATAGTATTCCATTACATTCATATAACATAACTTGTCCAATCATTCCTTACTTTCTGATCATCCATTTATTTCTAATTATTTGTCACCACAAAAACAACTGCTCAAACATTTTTGGTACATGTGGGTACTTTTCCTTTTTTATGATCTTTTTGGGATACAAACCTAGTAGTACTATTGCTAGATCAAAGAATACACACAGTTTATACCCCTTTAGGCAAAAATCCAAATTACTCTGCAGAAGAGTTGTATTAGTTCACAACTGCACCAACAATGCATTAGTGTTCCAATTTTCCCACATCTTCTTCAACATTTATCATTTTCCTTTTCTATCATTACTAATTAACCAATCTGAAAGGTGTGAAGTGGTAACTTAGAACTTTCTGATTGACTTAAATAATTTTCTGATAATTATTGCTGTCCTATAATGGCTGCTTCCTGTGACTTATTAAGTTTTTTTCCTCCTAAACTTTCTTAAGACCATTCAATTTATAAGTCATAGGATTATAGAATTAGAGCTGGGAAGAAACTTAGGGGTTAATTATTCTGACCTTTCTTTTTTTTTTATAGATGAGCTAATTGAGACCCACAGAGGTCCTGTCACTGGTTCAAGATCACACAGATAGCAAGCGAGGAAGCTATAATTTGAGTCCAGCTTCTCTGACTCTTAATCCATTGTTTTTACAATTATGACACAGGGGGAGGAAACTGAAAGATTCAATGACCTCTTGTCTGAGGTCAGACAATAGTGACAGAATTTGAATCCAGATTTTTTGACTCCAAGTTTAGTAATCTTTAGTATTCCAGTAACTGATGACTTAGTTTGTGTGCATGTCATAGTTTTATTGACTGTTAGAATTGGGAGGTATCTGAGAAATTATCTGGTCTAGCCCCCTAATTATATAAAAGAGGAAACTCAGTCTCAGAGAAGGGACTGACTGAAAGTTAAAAAAAAAAAAAACAACTTTCCAGAAGATAATTAGGAGCCTGAGAAAGAAAAAGAAGGAAAATCAATCAATTCCCCAATACTTAGTAAGCACTTACTATATGACCCTCCGTGCTAAGCAACAGGATTACAAAGATAGAAATGAAATCATTCCTGACCTCAGGGAGCTTATGTTTTATTGGGAAAACAACATATTTATATAGAAACATACATAAAATAAAGAAAAGGTCATTTAGATGTAGCTAACAATTAGCAGGATAAAAAGAAGCCTCATGTAGGAGGTGACCTTTGAATTGAAGTTTGGCAAAAACTAGGAATTCTAAGAGGCAGGGGTGGGGAGGGGAGGGTTCCAGAACTGTGTGAACAAAAGCAAGAAGATCAGTTTCATTGGACTGTGTCATGCATGAAGGAATGTGGTACATAATGAACCAAGAATAGGAGGTTGGAAAGGTCTTTAAAAATCAGTCAGGTTGCATCGTGGATAGAACAACTCTGGAATCAGGAGATCCTGAGTTCCAATCCAGCCTCAGATACTTACTGTATAACCCTGGACAAGTCGCTTAATTTTGATTGCCTCATAAATAAATAAATAAATAAAAGTTAGAGCCTGTCTTTAATTCTAGAAGAGAGAAGAAAGAGATGTATGGGATACTGCTGGGACCCCACTATAGATGGGGTACATGGTCCAAGGGTATTGGATATGTGGGTGAACTGGGGATGATGGAAGAGGAGATCAGAGGGGATAGTCCTTTCCCTGGTTACCTATAGGCTCTCTATGCCTGTTTTTCCTTTTCCTAGTATACTGCCCGACTGCAAGAGGAGGTGAGAAAATTTAGAGTCGATATGAAAGATCTGGACCTTCTCAATGAAGCTGCAAAGAGAGATTTAGAAGCCTTCAGAAGCAGCGGGATTGAGAAGATTGACTACCCCAGCTTCCTGGCCCAGGTCAGCCTGCTGCCCTCCCATCATACCCTATCCTCTTGGGGCTGCCTCCAGCTCTTCAGTACCTCGGCTTGTTAACTCTGATCTTGGATGAAAGGTCTTTGATCTTCAGCTTCTAGAGTTTAGACTAGATGATCTTCTGCAGCCTCTTCCACCTCTAGAGTTCATAATCCTATAAAACTGTGACATCCTAGTCTGAGATGCTCCTGAATAGATAGCCTACAATATTAGAGCCGGAGGGTTCTTGAGCTTCATGTCAGAGAGGCAGAACTTGGAGTCATGAAAGCTTGGCTTGGAGCCCACTCCAGATCCTTACTTTGCCCCGTGTGACCCTGGACAAATTTCTTTATGTCTCAGAACCCCCTGTGGGGTTAGTAAAATTTGCAAAACCAACCTTACAGGATTATTGCACAAAAAAGTGCTTTGTAAACCACAAAGCACACAAATGGGAGCTGTTACTATCAGCTGACCCCTTTGCCTCATTTTAGAGATGAGAAAATGGAAGTCCAGGGATCCTTTTCTGTTGCATTCATAAAGACCTAAAAGATCTTTCTACTAAATTCTGTTACTGGCTATTGAATTGAATCAAAGAATGTCAGAGCTGAAAGGGATCTTAGGGACCATCTGGTCTAACCCAAATCTGGACAAGCATCTTTTCTACACCTTTGAAAAATGGTCAGACTGTTTCTTCTTGAAGACAGCAGGAGAGGGAGGCAAACTCATTACTTTCTGAAGGGAAGGGGAGACGGGTGAGGAAGGGGTAGCCTGTGGTACTTTGGGATAGCTCTAATTATTAACAATTTTTTCTTATGTCAAGCCTGAGTAAATGTACTTCTCCACAATTTAAGTGTTGGAGATAAAATGACAATAGCAAAACAGCCCCTGCCCTCATTCTACTGGGGAAATACAACGTTAATATAGTTAAATACATTAAAAATGTATGCTAAGTAATTTGTGGGAGAAAGAGCAATAAACACTTGTGAGTAATCAGGCAGGCCTTCCTCCCTTCCCCCCACTGGAGCTGAGCCTTGAAGGAAGCTAAGAATTAGGGGCAGAGTGAAGAAGAAATGCATTCCTAGGCATAGGAGACAGACGGTTCCAAGGCATGACAATGGGAAATGGATTGTTGTGTACAATCCAAATTGAGTATATATATATATATATATATATATATATATATATGTAATTTGTATATATATTTATATTTGTAGATATAAAAATAATATAATATATAAATCCAAATATACAATACAATACAAAGTCTGCCAGTTTTCTTGGAACATAAGAATATGATAAAGAAATGATGTTCAGAAAACCTGAAAAGACAGGTTGGAGCCAGATTGTCAAGGTCTTTAAATGTCAGAAGTATTTAATTCATTTATATTCAAGAAGATTGGAAGCCAATGGAGCCTTTTAAGATTTTTTTTTTATTTAATAGCCTTTTATTTACAGGTTATATGTATGGGTAACTTTACAGCATTAACAATTGCCAAACCTCTTGTTCCAATTTTTCACCTCTTACCCCCCACCCCCTCCCCCAGATGGCAGGATGACCAGTAGATGTTAAATATATTAAAATATAAATTAGATACACAATAAGTATACATGACCAAACTGTTGTTTTGCTGTACAAAAAGAATCAGACTCTGAAATATTGTACAATTAACTTGTGAAGGAAATCAAAAATGCAGGTGGGCATAAATATGGGGACTGGGAATTCAATGTAATGGTTTTTAGTCATCTCCCAGAGTTCTTTCTCTGGGCGTAGCTAGTTCAGTTCATAACTGCTCCATTGGAAATGATTTGGTTCATCTCGTTGCTGAGGATGGCCAGGTCCATCAGAACTGATCATCATATAGTATTGTTGTTGAAGTATATAATGATCTCCTGGTCCGGCTCATTTCACTCAGCATCAGTTTGTGTAAGTCTCTCCAGGCCTTTCTGAAATCATCCTGTTGGTCATTTCTTACAGAACAATAATATTCCATAATATTCATATACCACAATTTATTCAGCCATTCTCCAACTGATGGGCATCCACTCAGTTTCCAGTTTCTAGCCACTACAAAAAGGGCTGCCACAAACATTTGTGCACCTATAGGTCCCTTTCCCTTCTTCATAATCTCTTTGGAATATAAGCCCAGTAGTAACACTGCTGGATCAAAGGGTATGCACAGTTTGATAACTTTTTGAGCATAGTTCCAAACTACTCTCCAAAATGGTTGGATTCGTTCACAACTCCACCAACAATGCATCAATGTCCCAGTTTTCCCGCATCCCCTCCAACAATCATCATTATTTTTTCCTGTCATCTTAGCCAATCTGACAGGTGTGTAGTGGTATCTTAGAGTTGTCTTAATTTGCATTTCTCTGATTAATAATGACTTGGAGCATCTTTTCATATGACTAGAAATAGTTTCAATTTCTTCATCTGAGAATTGTCTGTTCATATCCTTTGAAGATTTTTCAATTGGAGAATGGCTTGATTTTTTATAAATTAGAGTTAATTCTCTATATATTTTGGAAATGAGGCCTTTATCAGAACCTTTGACTGTAAAAATATTTTCCCAGTTTATTGCTTCCCTTCTAATCTTGTCTGCATTAGTTTTGTTTGTACAAAAACTTTGCAGCTTGGTATAGTCGAAATTTTCTATTTTGTGATCAGTAATGATCTCTAGTTCTTCTTTGGTCATAAAGTCCTTCCCCTTCCACAGGTCTGGGAGGTAAACTATCCTGTGTTCCGCCAATGAAGCTTTTTGAGCAGGGCAGTCACATGATCAGACTGATGCTTAATATATGTGTAGAGTGGATGGGACAGGAGAAGCTGGAGACAGGGAGACCTGTTAAGAGGCTATTGCATAGCCTGTGGTGTCTGTGTAAATAGAGAGAAAGAAACAGATGTGAGAGCTGTTGAAAAGATAGAATCAGTAAGACCTGGACACTCCTATTTGCGTGTGGGGGTGAGGAAGAGTAAAGAGTCAAGGGTGACTCTGAGGTTATAACACTGGATGAATAACCTGAAGGATACTGGTCTACTTAATACAAGCAAAGAAATTAGGAAGAAGAGAGGGTTTGGGTTTGATTTTTTTTTTGTGGGGAGTGTGAAAAAAAAAAACCAACTAGTTTTGTTTAGGACATAGTGAGTTTCAGATGCCTATGGAACATCTAGGCATCCTGAGGGAGAGACAGGCAGCATATACTGGGGTCATTCTACCTCTCCTCCACCACTGCTTCTTCTCAGATCCCACTGGAGACAGCCCAAGACCCAGCATCCTAGAACCCTGGGAATTGCATATGGCTTGTAACCAAAACCTTTTTTATATGCTGTCTTTCCCTATAAGAGGGGAATCCCCTTACCTTATGAGCTTTTGGGGAGATTTTCTATTTGTATCCTTAGTCCCTGGAAGGGAAGCGCTTAATAATTTTTTTTATTCATTCATTTATGCATGCAGAGCCTCAGGAGAGCAATTCAGGCTAGAGATAATAGATCTTGGGAGTCATCTGCATAGAGATAAAAGTTGAACCCATAAGAGCCAATGAGATCACTCACTGAGATAGCCCAGAGAGAAGAGGACTCTGGATGGAGCCCTGGGTACCTAAAGCATAAGTACATATGTAGACGGGTGGGGATGATGTTCCCTCAGTAGAAGACATTCAAGAAGAATGGCAGAAAGGCAGGTAAAGAACTAGATCAGATCACTGTTATGAAAACCTATAGCAATGAGAATATCCAAAGGAAAAGGTCATTTATAGTGTGGGATCATGAAAAGACAGAGAAAAAGTCTCTGGATTGCACAAACAAGAGATTACTGGTAAGAGATCTAATAAACAGAGGCTTGGCTTGGGAAGTCCAGGAAGACCTGAATTTTTTTCTTATATTATACTAGCTATGTGACCATGGATAAGTCAAAACTTTTCAGGTTCCAACAGTTCCTCAAGATGGCAAGTTAACAGACAAGTTGACAATCTGTATGATGGAGGAAGCTTAAAAAAATTCTTTTATTTTTAATTTATGGAATAAAACAAGCCTCCTCATAATATGGAGGCTTACATAAAAAAGATGATTGTACACAGAACTTCTAATCTACTACTCACAACTTGCCATTCTTTTCAAACACATACTAAATTATCATGTAAAATTTTTTTCCTTTCTTATCTTTGTACCAGAATTTCCTTATATTTGATGGTTCAGGAACAGATTTTCATTTTTAAAGGATGAATAAATTAATAGTGATACATTCTTATTTCTGGGGAGGGAAGAAGAGGTGAAAGTACTACATTTAGTAATGGAAGTGATTGAAAAAATCTTTAAAGATATCTTTTTAAAAATTGTTTTTTTTTCTGGTTATATATATATACATTAATTTTTTATTATTATAACTTTTTATTGACAAAACATATGCATGGGTAACTTTTCAACATTGACCCTTGCAAAAACTTCTATTCCAACTTTTCCTCTCCTTCCCTCCATCCCTTCCCCAAGATGGAAGGTAGTCCCATACATATTAAATAATACATTAATTTTTAAATACATATTTCTTTATGAATCATGTTGAGAGAGAAAAATCAGAACAAGAGAAAAAAACAGAAGAAAAAGAAAAAAGTGAATATAGCAAGTGTTGATTTACATTCAAATCACAGTTCTCTCTCTGGATGCTGATGGCATTTTCTATCCAAATATCTCAAAGATATCAAGTTTTTTGTTTTTTTTTTAAGAGGGGCCATTGGTAACCTTGGAGAATGTTAAATGGTGTTTGGAAACTAGATTGCAAGGGGTTGAGAAGTAGTGAAAGAAGAGGAAGTGGAATCAAGTGGAATGTTGACAGCTTTTTCACAGCTAGGAGTTTGGCTGTAAAAGGAAAGAAAAGCCTTTAGTCCATTGTTCCTAATTCTGGGACCAAGAAGAAAAAGTCCAATTTCTCTTTCACATGACAAGTCTGCAAAGGCTGGAAGACAGTTACCTTATTTCGTATAGTATTTTTGTTTTCAAGCTACACAGCCTCTTAATCTGTCCCAGAGCTTCTTGCTAGCCCCATATACTGTGCTCTAGAAGTGCCCCAATCCCGGTCTCCACTTCTAACTCTTGCCTGCCTAGGCTATAGCAGCTGGGAAATCGCTAACTCTCGACATGCCTAAATGTTATAGTAGAATGTCCAAGAGACTAGACATGGGAGCAGGAGAGAAGGTAGAGAGGGAGCTCTTCTCAATGTTAAACTGCTGTTCTGTCCCTTCAGGTCCACAAGCCAGTATTGAAAGTTGACATCTTGAAGCTAATCAAAGAACTGGAGAAATTGGGTCAAGCCCAGGTAAGCCTGGACTCAGGGAAACAGAGGATTGGGGAGGGATAAGAGAAGGCTTAGGAAATAAATGGGGAGAATTTCCCTAACAGGGAGACCTGGAGAGCTTGAGGCCATAGAGCTTGCTGGGGAAAGGTGGGATAGAAGAAAGAACCGTATATTTGGAGCCAGAAAATTTGAGTTTTAATCCCAATTCTTCATTTCTAATGGTTCAAACTCAAATGAGTCATTTAAGAGGCCTCTTAAAAGGTAAAGGTTGAGGCCTTTCAAAGCACCTTCCTAAGGATGCTGAGAGTTTAATCTCAGGTCTACCACAGATAGCTCTCTAACTCTGGACAAGTCTTTTGTCCGAGTTTCCAAGCCTCAGTTTTTTCATCTGTCAAAAGAGGATTTTTTTCCCTGGTTAATCTATCTCATAGCTTTGTTATAAGAGTCAGGCAAATAATAAGCTTGAAAATGCTTTGAAAAAGAGGAAAGACCAATAGACTTGTGATGAAGAGAGTCATCTGCATCCAGAAAGAGGACTATGGGGATTGAATGTGAATCACAACACTGTATTTTCATCTTTTTTGTTGTTTGTTTGCTTTTTGCTTTCTTTCTCATTTTTAAATTTTTGATCTGATTTTTCTTGTGCAACATGATAATTGTGGAAATATGTTTAGAAGAATTGTACATCTTTAACATAAATTGGATTAGTTGCTGTCTAGGGGAGGGGATAGGGGAAAGGAAGGGAGAAAAATTTGGAACACAAAGTTTTGTAAAGCTATCTTCGCATATATTTTGAAAATAAAAAAAGTTATTATTAAAATTTTTTAAAAGCAATGAAAAAAGAAAATGGAAGGATCACAATATTGCTGTTATTAAGGGCAGCTAGGTGGGACTCTGGGCTTGGAATTAGGAAGACTCAGCTGAGTTCATAACTAGCCTCAGATATTTACTAAATGTGTGACTCTGGGCAAATCATTTAGCCCTGTTTGTCTTGGTTCATCATCTGTGAAATAAAAGAAGGAAATGGCAAATCTCTCTAGTGGCTTTGCTAAGAAAACCTCAAAATAGGGTTATGAAGAATCAGACTTGATTACAGATGACTGAAGGACAGCAACGGCATTGCTTTTATTTCTTTCCCACTCCTCCCACTTCTGTTCCCGATCCCTCCAGACTGAGTCTGCCCTGGGGCAGCAGCTGAAGCAGGAGGCTCAGACCTTGCAAGCTCTTTACCAGGAGAAGATCCTTCTTCAGCAGGCCCATGCGGTGAATTCAGGGACCTGGGGAGATGGGGGAAAGAGGAGGGACACAGGAGGCATGAAATTATACTCAAATGAATGGCTAGAATCCAAGATCCCTTAGAAACAAAAATATAACATCTTCTATTTGGCATTTAAGGCCCTTTAGAATCTGGCTCATTCATACCTTTCCAGGCCCCTCACACTTTAGCCTGCTTCTTGCACTCTACAATCTAGTTACAGCCGGATAGCTGTTCCTTAAGCATCCTAAACTTCATCTCTGGCCTGTGCCTTTGAATGGGCTGTCCCTTCTGCCTGCTCTTCTTCTTTTCTGTCTTCTGGCTTCCCCAGCTCCCTCTGCTCATATTTCGCCTTCTACAGGTGTCCTTTGAATCTTTAAAGCTTTTGATTTTTTCCCAAGATTACCCTTCATTTACTTTGTACAATATTTTGTTGTTTGCAAATTGCAATTGTTTCCACCATTAGTAAGCATGTTTTTCTTGAAGGAAGGAATCATTTTTATATTTCTTTGTAGACCCTGTATTTAGCTGGCACATAGTAAATGCTTAATAAATGCTTGTTCACTGACTGACTTTTCACTCTTTCATCACTCCCATTCTTTCCTAAACAGGTGGCATTGAATCGTAGTGTCCATGCTCTGTCAGCATCTGCCTCAAACCTCCAGGTTCTGGGTTTGGGGTGGGGATGTGGAAGTCAGGGGTTTGGGATGCCTACTGCCTCTAAGACAACTGGGGAGTGACTGGGAGGGATGTCAGAGAGGAACTCTAAGACTGCAGATACTAGTGGGAAAAGCCTAGGGGGGAACGGGAATAACCCCCATGCTCTACCTTCCTGGAGTAGAAAGTGAGGGAGGTGAAGGAGATGTCACTCACCTGAGGAACAGGGTCCCTAGGTCAGCATTTTGAAACCAGATCTCCCATCCTCCTTACCCTCAATTTGTGTCCCTCTGCCATCCCTCAGCTGGTGGTTTCAGAAACTCTGGTTAATGCAAGCACCCTGAAAACTGAGCTTCCTGTCCGGGCTCACTGGATTTTGAGGAATGTGAGTGAGAAGGAAAGGTCAGAATTTGGGGACCTGAAACACGGTGTGGGGTGGGGAGGGAGAAGAGAAGGGTGAGCTGTATCTCATCCTGACACTGGGCATATAATTTATGGATTCTAGCGTCTTCTTGTTACTCTAGAATCTTGTATCCCTACTTCAGTACTGCCTCTAAAGGGCAGTTCCTGGGCTGTTTGAGATGATGGGTCTCAAAGCTAAAGGTGCACTTTTGCAGTTCTTTCTAAGAAACAGGTGCCTGTCTTCACAGGAAAGTGAATGCTTCCTGAATCGAGAACTGGCATACTTCAATCAATACGGGGACTGGGCTAGAGAAATGGTGAGTCATGGGGACCCAGGCAGCCGGGAATCACTTCTGAAGTAATCTTTCCATTCCCATTTCCTCACCTACCAATCCTCTCCACAACTGCTGCTATCAGATTCTTTGTGCAGAAAATGAATCAGTCACAAGCATTTAAGTGCTTATTATGTATCAGATACTATGCTAAGCATGAGGGATACAACAAAAGAAGAAATAAAGCACACAATCTTTTCTCCCACAAAAGTCATTGCCTTCAGGGAGCTCACATTATATCAGGGGAGACAACATCAAAAAAAATGTACATGTAAGATATATACAGTGTAAATGGAAGTCAATCTCAAATGAGGGCACTAACAGTGGGGATGATTGGGAAGAGTCTCCTGCAGCAGATGGGATTGGAACATGCTCACAAATTCTCTATGGAGCCTCCCTGCCTGCAGGATCAAGTCCATATTCTCTAGCTTGGCATTCAAGGCCATCCAGTTTGTCCCCAGGTACCCAGTCAATCTTATTTCCTATTACCCTCTACACAAACCCTTTCCGGAGTCATTCCCCCTAAATCCCACCTTGGGCCTTCACATCTCTTTGCCTTCAGTCTTTGTGAGGAGCTCTTGATTTGGAGACAGAAAATTTGGGTTTGAATTTATGCTCCAATGTTGCTTGGGGGGTTTCTGGCAAGTCATTTGACTTATTGACATCTCATTTTCCTTCCAGAGTGTAAGAAAGGTTAGCTAAGATGACCCCTAAGGTCTTTCTAGCTCTAAATATTATGATTTTAGTCCCATCTTCTCATTTTATAGCTGAGAAGATCAAAACCTGGAGAAATGGGAACTAATTTACCAAAAGTCACATAAGCAGAGGATTGTAGAGCCTGAAGCAGAAAGAGCATGGAAGTGGACTCAGGTGGGGGGGAGAATCTCCTGATTTCTAGCTTAGAGCTCTTTCTCCTAAGTTGTGCCAGGTCTAGTTGTGGTCTCACTGTTTTATAGATGGATGAATTGTCACCTAGCCAACACTGTGATCTTCCAGAGCATAGAAACAGTGTGTGTTTGTCTTTTTTATTTCCCAATCATAGCAACTGACATAGAGATGGGCAGACTCCGGGAGATGCCCAACAGATACTGTTTTGAGCAGAAAACCAGGCAATGTGCCTCCTTGCATATGTTTATGCATGAGAGACAATCTGGCATGTCAGAAAGCACATGGGAGTCGGAGAGGGGAGAAGAGATCTGGATTCCCATCTTTGCTCTGATACGTAATAGTTGTGTAACTATGGGCAAATGACTGCATCTCTCAGCCTCAGTTTCCTCATCTACAGAGGAGTCAAGGAATATCAGGGTATAGCTGTAAGATTGCAATAGCAAATGCGATCAAGGATGGCAAATGTTTTACACACCTTAAAATACCATATAAATGTTTATTAGTCTTATTATCATATGTTATATATCTATGTATATCTTTATATGGCTCTGCATATAACCATATTTATGTGTACATGGTGATCTATTTGTGTCTCTGTGAATGTTTTTACCCTACAAATCCTCACGTCCCTATATGTATGGGTGTATTTATGGTCATTCTCTTGCCCAACAAATATGCAAAGGAGCAGCTACTGCGTGTCAGGGGCTATCTGTGATAAAAGATTAATAGTCTCTGTCCTTGTCTTATAGTTGAGAGAAGATAATTATTCAATTAACTACAATATTAAGCACTATAAGATAAATGTTGTGTAAGTGGCACAAAGTGGTTTAGGAACTCAGAAATGGCAGAGATCGCTTTTAGCCTGGGAAATAAGAGAAGACTTCTTGAAGGAAGTGACTTTGATATAGTCCTTGATGAATGGGTTAGAATTTTGGCAAGTGAAGATTTGAGGTGTAAGAATATAATATTAGTAGCAATAACATAATTTTTTAAAGAAGGGATGATTTTTGTCTTTGTCTTGCCAACTCCAGCATAATGTTTGGTCTCTGGTAGGAGCATAATAATTATTTGTTGAATAGTATTGAATTGGGTTAGGGGAGACATTCCAGTCTCTTTCTGTCTCTCTGTCTCTCCCTGTCTCTCCTTCCCTCCTTTCCTCTTTCTCTCCTTCCCTCCCTCCCTCCTTCTTTCTTTCTCCATCTTTCTGTTTCTGTCTCTGTCTCTCTCTCCCTGCCTTCCTCCCTCTCTCTCCCTCCCACTCTCCTTCTTTCTTTGTCTCTTTCTCTCTTTTTTCTCTCTCTGTCTCTCTCTCTTTCTGTCTCTGTTTCTGTCTGTCTCTCTCTGTCTCTCTCTTACTCTCTGTCTCTCTGTCTCTCTCACTCTGTCTGTCTCTCACTCTCTGTCTCTTTCCTATCTCTCTCAATGCATTTGTGTTTTGCTTTTATGTGGTGGCATATTGTTGTTTGTCAAGGAGTAGGAGTAGAAGAGGAAGGAGGAGACAGACAGACTCTTGGAGGTTGCTACGATGTGCAATCTTTGGATTAGGGTCCCAGGACAAAAATGGTCAGGGAGGGGAGATGAAATCCTTAGCCTTAGCCAAAGTAATCTATGCCAAGGACCTCTTAAGGTATTCTTGGCGCTGACTGAGTGCTTCTGCCTACTCTTAGGTTTCTGGACATTTCTTAGGGAATTCCCTCTCCCCTCTCAATGGAGCACTTTTCTGTGGATATTAGGGTTTTGTTGTTATTGATGTTTTTCCCATGGGAGCATTAGAAAGGAAGAAGAGAAGGAGAATAGAGACCAGAGGACCCAGGTCCCCTCCCATAACTTCTCCCTAGTAATCTTGTCTCTATAGGTAACGAAGCACATTGCCACTTGCCAACCCCTGTCTGGGGCACTGGACAACGGCCGGGTGATTCTATGTGACCGTATCGCTAATCCCTGGGTAAGTGGGCATCTTCCTCATAAAACCAAATCAGGAAGTAGAATGTCCATAATGTGGAGGGCACAGTGGGAATGCAAAAAAAGCATAAAGTAGCTGCTGCTCTTTAAGAACTTGTATTCCAGGTCTCCCTCCTCACCTGATATGATGCTTGCCCATCCTTGGGTTCCTGCCCCAGAACCATTGCCCTCCCCCTTCCCTTTCCCCCCTCCTTCTGAGGCTGTGCCCAGGACATGCCAGCCAAGGCATTGCCATGGGTATGAAACAAGAAGGTGGTGAGATAACAGGACCAACAGGAGAGTGCTCCAAGGTGGAAAGGGATCCAGAAACCACCAGCCTGTAATGACTATTTAGCCTCCACTTATTCCTTCTCCTGGGGCTCCTCATGGATCTCCAGGGACTTTCCTCTGCTATCTGCGTTCACTTCAGTTCTCCCAGTAGCTGGGGATGGTTGTTCTGGGTTGGTCCCGGGGGTTAAGTGGACACTTTTCACTTGTCTGAGCCTGTGTGTTTCAGAATGCCTTCTGGTTCTGCCTGGCCTGGTGCACCTTCTTGCTTATTCCCAGCATCATCTTTGCCATCAAAACCACCAAGCACTTCCGACCTATCAGAAAACGCTTAAGGTGAGCTGTTAATGAGATCCCAGGATGAGAGTCACTTGGAATCCTTTTGTCTGGTCACTGACTTCCAGTCATGGCCCTAAGACATCCCAGAAAGAAATTCAGATCTTACTGAGCCACAGGGTCACAAAGGTTTTCTATAGGTCTGACCCACCTGGCCTTTTGCTGCATTTATCCCACCCAAGGGCAAGGGCTGCCATTCTTCTGGGGGAGAAAGTGGGCTGGCTCTCTTAGCTTCTTGTCCTCAGACTCCTGGAGATGAAGGGGGGTGAGAAATGAGACTCCCTAACATCCTTCTCCTGGCCACAGCTCTACCAGCTCTGAGGAGACCCAGCTTTTTCACATCCCCAGAGTCACGTCACTGAAACTGTAGGATCCAGGGTAAGGAGAAGGATTTCTCTGTATCCCAGGAAGAGGAGCTTGGAAGAATGAGCCCTGAGCAGTAGGGATCACAGAAATCGTGCTTCCCTGGCATGAAGTCCTACTGGGAGAGGGAGGAGGGAAGCAAAGGAGGGGCTTTGTCTGAGCATCCCTGGGGTTGGGGGTCTGGTGCTCTAGGGAAGCTTGAGCTCATCTTCCCCAGCCTTATGTAACCATTGCTAAGGAGCCCCTTTCACAAGATTTCTTTGCTCAGCCATTTATTTTCTCCTCCTTCAATCTTTAGCCTTAAATAAAAGACTTTTTTTTTTATATTTTTATAAGTGAAATCAATCCCCATTTCCTTAACCCAATTTTATTGCCCTTCAGTGGACCATTTTGGACCCTTCAGTTATCTGTATACCACATTAATTCAGCCTAGAGATTTCCCCAAACTACTTCTATTTACCCTTTGGGACCTAGATTTGTACCTATTCACACTACCTTCTTCATCTTAATGTTGCTGCTCCTGCATCTTCCTTCAGCAATCCTCTACTCACTTTGGCTCCCTTTTACTCTCCTCCCCTTCCCATTCCAGCCCTGTAATCTAGCCCCATTCATTTACTCATTCATTCATTCATTCAAACATTTATTATCAACTGTGTTGCAAGGCACTATGCTAGACTCTCATGATACAAAGATGAATATAGTACAGGCACTGCCCTTGCTGGTGGGCAGTGTAAAATCTATTAGGAGAGAGGATACATGTATATGCCCAAAGTAGAAAGGTACACACTAAATGCAGAGAGATCACATCTGGCTGAATGGAGTGGGAAGATGAAGGAAGATTTCATGGAGGAAATGACAAGAGTTGAACCTTGAAGGATAGGGTTTCAACCGTCTTTCTTGCCCTTCAGCCCATCCCCTTCCTCCATGTATAACCTCATTGCCCCCCTCTTTTTCTTTGCTCCCTCATTTATTCACTCCTGTTTTCTTTTCCATTGGTTCCCTGTAGATATATTTCTCCCCCAGTCCCAAGTCCCTCTTTCCTCTCCCCTGTACCTTTAATCTGCTTAGTTGTCCAAATTTATAGAACCAGTCCCTAGGCAGGAGACTCTTTCTCTTCCAGCAGAGGAAAAATAACCTAGGAGGAGCAGAGCTTTCATCATGGAAGAAGTAGGCTGAGCAGAGGACAATTTAGCTTCCCCTGTCTAGGCCTCCAAGATTAGGTAGTGCAGCCCTGTCCAGTCCTGATGATTCTGTTTTCTTTGCAGCTTCTGGGAGGGCCTGGATTTTTTTCCCAGACTACCCTCGCCTGCCCACTGCCAGAGGGTGAGGTGCAAGCTGCTGATCTCAGAGGGGAGGAGTCCTGTCAGCTTGGACGCCTGTATCACTTGCCAAGAAGCTGCCAGTTTTTGGGTTGCCAAGATAAATCTTTACTACTCCCTCAGTTTTGCTGAAAGCACTTCCTAGGAAGGGGACCTGGACTTGGGGTGAGGGGTGCTTCCATGGACTGTCTTCCTCCAAGGTTGCTCAAGAGTAAAAGGGACCTGGTGGGTTTGAAATGGGGCTCAGGCTCCTTGGCTTCTTTCTGGTTTTTTCCTCTTGCTGTGTGACCCAGAACCATGCCCTCCTTTCTCTCCAACTCCTTTTTTCCCCTTTCCCCTCCCCCTCTTTCTTTGCCCTTTTCCTTACTTTCCCCATCCCCATGTGCCCACCCTGTATGTGACTCCGTGTGCAGCTGGAATGTAGAGGAGGAAGGTAGCAGATGTACCTTTGAACCAATAAAGTGTTTTCACTTTCCTAAGTCTTTGTCTCCTATCCTTGGAGCCATACCTCTCAGTCTCAATGCTCTGCACAGAGTAAGTTGTTCCGGTGAATGTTTGCTGAGTTTAGAATCTCAGGACTGTACCAAGGCGCAGAAATTCACCTAAAGTTGGTGTCCTGGGATTATCCAGTTCTGTCATGAAAAGTGCACTGAGTTAAAAAGACCAGGCTTAAACCCTGGCTTTGGTATTTACTTGC
Source organism: Sarcophilus harrisii (assembly GCF_902635505.1). Taxonomy (NCBI): domain Eukaryota; kingdom Metazoa; phylum Chordata; class Mammalia; order Dasyuromorphia; family Dasyuridae; genus Sarcophilus; species Sarcophilus harrisii. The sequence goes on along the minus strand of NC_045427.1, from coordinate 140,690,712 downwards.
TATGTGATCCTGGGCATGCTGTGGGCCTCACTTTCCCCTTCTGTAAAATGCAAGCCCTGGTATTAGATGATCTCTAAAGTTCTTTATAGCTTGAAATTCTAGCATCTTTGTCATCCATTATTAAATGCCATACAAGCAGTATAGGTAAAGCTCTGTGTCAGATACCCACATGGAAGTATACAGAAAAGAAAAAGACTTGCTCTCTACCCTCCTCAAGCATAGTCTAGTTGGGAAGATAAGATGTAAAATGACTGTGTTGTCAAACCCCCAAGTCAGAACACACAATTATTGCCTTTGTCCTTGTTGTCATAATCATGTGGGCTTTTCTATCAGCATATGCACTGAAGCCTCTGGAGACTTTATTCCTAGGAATGTCACAGCTTATCATATAGCCTACACAAAGCTAGAACTAGCGTGGGGAGGACAGGATTTTGTTCCAGGCAGTGACATGGATTGGGGCGAGCTTCCCCTGAGAGAGGGCTTGTACAACGGAGCACAGGGCTGCAATCCCTACTCCACTTCTCCCACGGGCCGTCTCTGCTCTCCTCTCTTGCTGGATTTGCCTAAAATGAAGTTTCACAGGTTACAGCTCCACATTTATCTTGCACATGGAAATGCCTCCCACAAGGCCATTGTCACATATCTCATAAGCTAGTATGTACATGTTTTCATGAGTAATATTGATATTTCTTCAGACTGTGAATCTCTAACTTTTGTGTGATTCTCAATATTTTCTGAAAGATGTATTTTCTTGTTGAAATACTTTCTGACTTGATTTATTAATTTACTATTTACCCAAATACTGTGATTTCTGGGATATTTGGATAGGTTAAGGGAAAACAGTTCAGAATTTTTATTAAACACATATTGGAGTACTGTTACTGTAGTGGATAGTGTGCTAGGGTCAGGAGTCTCTAATTTCAAATCCCATTTCATGCACATACTAGTTGTGTGAACCTGGGCAATTTATTTAACTCTATATGCCTCAGTTTCCTTAATTGAAAAATGGGGATAATAATACCTTCCAGGATTATTGTGAGGACCATGAGATAAATTTTGTAAAGTGTTTAGCACACTGCCTAGAACATAATAGGTGCTTACTAAACTCTATTCCTTTCCCCCTTATTGATCATCTACCATATGCAAGGCATTGATAAAAATCGGTAAAAGCTACCTATTGGGAGGAATGCAGGATTTGGACAATATGCAATTTCTTCACTCTTGAAGGTTACAGGTTAGTAGAAGGATAAGATCCTAACACATTTCACAGGATCATAGATTTAGAGCTAAAAGGGAAAGACCATTAAATCTAATCTCTTCATTTTATTGATTGACAAACTGAGTCTCAGAGAAGTTAACTAATTTATTCAAGACTACACAGCCAGTAAGTTATATCAGACAGGATTTGAACTCAGATTTTCCTGACTTCAAATCTAGTGCCCTATTAATTTTGTCTTTCTTTCATTCATTCCTTCAACAATCAATGGCTCTGTAGGAGTGAGGTTTTGTGCAGCTCTGCCTCACTTAAATTCAATTCATATGCATTTCAGGACATCAACATTATCATGTTCTTGGTTCTCTTTGAAAATGAAGGCTGAACAACAAAATTTTTAAGTACCTAATGTATATATGTCACTGTACTAGGTACAGGGGATAAAAGACAAAACTTTTAAAAAAGTTTTTCTTCTCGTGTTATATTCCTAGATGTTAATATGTTATACATTAGAAAGGTACAGGACAAATTGTTGCCTAATATTTGAAACTGATACTGTCCCAGAAAATCAGGAATGGTTTCTGTATAAGCAGAATAGTAGAGCAATGGAAAGTTTTGCTACTTGTTAGATCCCTACTAGAATACTTGTTAGCTTGTATGCTTCAGTTTCTTCCACTGTAAAATAGCGTTAACTGTGAAAACTAAATTTAGAAGAAAGTGATTTGCAAACCTCAGAGTTAACAGAAATAAAATTGTTGTTACTCTGAGGGGTACAAACAGTAACTATCAGAGGAGTGAGACAGCATTGTGGAGTGGGGTGGTCTGAAAAAGGCTTCCTGAAGGAGGTAGACTGAGTCTTGAAGAATCAGATGCTTTCAAATCACATTATGAGGACTCATATCCAAGATACATAAAGAAATCTTTCAGCTGTTTAAGATTAAGAACTAGTTCCTAAAAACAGTCAAAGGATATGAACAGACTATTTTTAAAGGAAGAAATTTAAGCTATCAACAACCATATGAATAATTGTTCTAAATTGCTAGTAGAGAAATGCAAATTAAACCAGCTTTGAGACTCTATCTCATACTTTATCAAGATTGGCAAAAATGGACAAAAAGGGATATTGATATATTGGGGGTCTTTGGGAAAACAGGAACGTGTGTTCTTTGTTGGCCTAGCTATAAATCGACCCATCCATTCTGGAAAGCAATTTGGAACCACTTCCATGAGGTTTAATCAATAGTCAATAAACATTTATTAAGCATTTACTCTGTGCCAATCACTGTACTAAGCACTGGGGATACAAAAAGTAGTGAAAGATAGTCCCTGTCCCCAAGGAGCTTATAATGTAATGGAAAGTTACCAAATTATGCATATCTTTTAACACAGCTATACTATTACTAGGCCTATATTCCCCAAAGAAATCAGAAAAAGAGGAAAAGGATTTAGATATAAAACAATAATTGTACCAATTCTTTTCCCAGAAGTCAAAAATTAGAAACTAAGGGAATGTCCATCCAGTGGGGAATGGTTAAACAAATTGTGCTAATGAATGTAATGTATTATTATTATTGTTTATAATTTCAGGGAAACTGGAAAGTTTTCCATGAACTAATGCAGAGCAAAGTAAGCAGAACTAGATCATTTTATACAATAATGACATTATAGAGAAAACAACTTTGAAAGACTTTACAAGTCTGATAATTGCAATGATTAAAAGAATGAAAAGGAAATATTAACCAACTTTTAGCAGAAATGATGAATTAAAAATATAGGGAAAGAACACTGTGGGGTTTTGCTTTAATGGCAATCCAGCTATGAATTGAGGGCTTTTTTTTTTCAAAAAAAAAATGCTTAATTGAGAGAAAGGAGCAAAATTTATTATGCTTTAGCCAAAGTAAAAAAAAAAAGGTAACAATAGTAATCATATTCTTAGATACAGGAAAAACAAAAATAGACCCAATTAAAAAGGATAATCAGGGAAACTATATCTTACAAAAAGAAATTACAGGCAGTGAAGTAGTATCAATACTAAACATAGACAATCAAATGACATAGCATCCAAATAAATTTTTTTGGTTAACTGGAAAACTAACAACTTTAAATTTTTTATTAAAGCTTGTCATTTTCAAAACATATGCATAAATAATTTTCAACATTCACCCTTATAAAACCTTGCATTCCAAATTTTTTCCCTTCCTTTCCTCCAACCCCTCTCCTAGATGGCAAGTAATCCAATATATGTTAAACATGGTAAAAGTATGTGTAAATCCAATCTAGACATACATATTTATACAATTATCTTGCTGCACAAGAAAAATCAAATCAAAAAGGAAAAAATGAGAAAGAAAACAAAATGCAAACAAACAATGACAAAAGAAGTAAAAATGCTATGCTATGATCCACCCTCAGTTCCCTCAGTCCTCTCTCTGGGTGTAGGTGGCTCTCTTTATCACAAGATCATTGGAACTGGCCTGAATCATTTCATTATTGAAGAGAGTCATGTCTACCAGAATTGATCATCGTATAATCTTGCTGTTTCCATGTACAATGATCTCCTGGTTCTGCTCATTTCACTTAGCATCAGTTCATGTAAATCTTTCCAGGCATCTCTGAAATCATCCTACTGATCTTTTTTATATAACAATAATATTCCATAACATTCATATACCATAACTTATTCATCCATTTTCCAACTGATGGGCTTCCACTCAGTTTCCAGTTTCTAGTCACTACAAAAATGGCTGCCACAAACATTTTTGCACATGTGAGTCCCTTTCCTTCTTTTAAGATTTTTTGGGGATATAAGCCCAGTAGGAACACTGCTAGATCAAAAGGTGTGCACAGTTTGATAACCCTTTGAGCATAGTTCCAAATTACCCTCCAGAATGGTTGGATCAGTTCACAATTCCACGAATAATGCATTAGTGTCCTAGTTTTCCCACATCCTCTCCAACATTCATCATTTTCTTTTCCTGTCATCTTAGCCAATCTGAGAGGTGTGTAGTGGTACCTCAGAATTGTCTTAATTTGCATTTCTCTGATCAGTAGTGATTTAGAGCACCTTTTCATATGATTAGAAATGGTTTTAATTTCTTCATCTGAAAATTGTCTGTTCATATCCTTTGACCATTTCATCAGGATAATGGCTTCAATTCTTATAAATTTGAGTCAATTCTCTATATATTTTAGAAATGAGGCCTTTATCAGAACCCTTGAATGTAAAAATGTTTTTCCCAATTTATTGCTTCCTTTCTAATCTTGTCTGCATTTGTTTTGTTTGTACAAAAATTTTTTTAACTTAATATAATCAAAATTATCTATTTGTGTTCAGTAATGAGCCACAGTTCTTCTTTGGTCACAGATTCTTTCCTTTTCCATAAAGCTGAGAAGTAAACTATTTTATATTCTTCTAATATTTAAATCATAACATCCAAATTCTTAAAGAAAAAGTTAGGAAATAGTAAAACTATACTAGTCAGGGACCTCAATTTTCCCCTCTCAGCGTTAACTAAACATAAATATAGGAAAGAAATGAGAGAGATGAATAGAATCTTAGAAAAGTTAGAACTCTAGAGAAAACAGAATGGGAATAAAAAGGAATATATCTTTTTCTCAGATATATATGGTACTTTCAAAAAAATTGACCATGTGTTAGGGCATAAAAACCTCATAACCAAATGCAAAAATATTGAAGGCATTCCTTTCATACTATAATGCAATAAAAATAATGCATTTAATAAAGGGCAGTGGAAACATAGATTAAAAGTTAATTGGAAACTGAATAATATAATCCTAAAGAATTAGTAGAGCAAAGAACAAATCATAGAAATAATAATTCATTAAAGAAAATAGCTACAATGTGACAACATTCAAAAATTTGTGGGATGTAGCCAAAGCAATACTTAGGGGAAAACTTATATCTCTAAATGTGTACATGACTAAAAGAAAGAAAGAGCAAGCCTTTGAATTAGGCGCAACTAAAAAAAAAACTAGAAAAAGAACAAACTAAAAGTCTCCAATTAATAGAAATCCAAAAAAAAAAAATAAAAATAAAAAAGGAAAAAACATATTGAACCAATAAGTAAAATAACCTATAAAATAAACCATCTGTTTAATTTGATTAATTTTTTAAAAAAGAAAGAAGAAATTAGTAGTATCAAAAAATGAAAAAAATGAATGCATCATTAATGAAGGTGAAATAAAGTAATAATTAGTATTTGTTTTGCCTCCTTATATGCCAACAAAATTGGCTATCCAAGTGAAATATTTGAATATTTGCAAAAAGCTTTAATTATCCAGATTAACAGAAGAAGAAATAGAAAATTTACATAATCCCCAGGTGGAATTTATACCAGGTATGCAGAGCTGGTGCAATATTACAAAAATTGGAAAATACTACTTATAGGCTTTCCCAAGTCTTGCAGCTGTTAACAGCTTCCCCTTCCTCATACTGCTTTATGTATTTTATTTTAAATTTAACTTTTCATGTATACATTGTTTCCCCTTGATAGATCATAAGCTCTTAGAGAACAGAGGACTACTTTCACATTCTCCAGCACCTAGCACATTACCAGGCACATAGTAGGTAACTGGATAAAAAGTAAATCAATGATTTGCTCCAAGCCACATTCACCTAGTAAGTTACAAAGACTGAGATTTGAGTCCTGACTTTATTAATTCCCAGTCGCTTCCTTTCTTTTTCGGTGCCTCTTAAGTTTTTCTAAGAGGGATAACATGGTTACCCATAATACTTCAATATGAATGAGTTTGTGAGATACTTTCCTCCCTGAATAAATAGAACTGAAGGGAGATGCACAGTCACCTCCAAAGGGGAAACTAGGAAGCCTCCAGGCAATCTTCACAGCTCTGCCAAAGATCACTAGGGTATAATAGAAAAAGTACTGGACTAGTATTCTTGGATTTGAGTCCTAATTTGCTCTGTGATTGCACAAGTCATACTACTTTGTAAGATTCCTCACCTTTCAAATGAAGGAGTGGAATTAGGTGATCTTAACGCTCCGTCCAGTTCTAATATTTTAGGATCAAGGGAAAGACTTCTATGGTGTCATCCTGATGGATCTCTCTCTTCACTGAAAACTGCAAGGAGGCAAAAACATTCCCCCTCCCCAAAATCCTGTGCTTGCCCTGAAGAAAAGGTAGCTCTTTATAGGTAAGAGGAGAGGAGAGCAGAGCCTGAGAAAGATAAAGGCTGAAAGCTGCTGCCAGATGCATGTTCACTGTTGGATGAAGGGCAGGGTGGGGCAATCACCCCAGTCACCCAGCTGACAGGGAGGAGCAGAGATATTCGCTTCTCATAAGCTGTTATGTAAGCCCCAGTCTTTGGAGGAAAGCCAGGGTACAACACGGCTGCTCCAGAAAAGGTCTTTACAATCTACCCCAATTCAAGATGAGCCAAAGAATGCTGGGAATCAGATGTTTAGACTAGGGTCAGATTCGGCTGTCAGAGTATCACCTTGAACTCCAGACTTAGCAGGATTTACCCCTCTGCTTGTTTGAAATGCCCCACCTCCCAGTTTGTGACATGTCCAGCTCTGCCCAGCAACTCTGGCATGCTCCCATCCATGTGCTTGCCATGGCTGGCATCCACATGCTGCCTCTTTCTGTCCTGGGAGCAAATTCTGACAAGCCTCCTGGGTCCCACGGCCCTTTCCAGACCCACATTGCACTTGACTAGCCTTGTCAGCTCTTAGCTTCCGAGATCAGCTTGAGAATGAGCATCTCCTCAGAGGCAGAACATAGCAGCCCAGGGGTACATCTGGGAAGAATCAACTCTCAATGCCTCTGGGCCTTCATTCTGCTCTTCCTCCTGCCATATGGCCTTTCTTTCTCCCTGGAGCAGAAACCAGCAAAGGCTTTTTAGATAACTTTCCCCTGAGAAAACCTTTCTTCCCCCTCCTCTATCTCACCAGGGAGGGCGATGGCCAAAGCTTCAAAAAGCTCCTAGTGAGGGTGATTCCCCAAGGAGCTCTTGGACTAACATCCATGGGGGATTCCCAAACCCTCAAACTGCCAGTGTCTTAAAGCCAGCTTTGCAAACTTTCTCTCTCTCCCTTTTTAAATGAATGCTATTTATTGGTTGCCTTGCCTTAGTTCCCATAATATAATACTTTGTGGTATTGCATATTTTAGTTTTTTTAATTAACAAGCATTTTGTTTCATTTATCAAGCATCTACTACCCCTCTCTCCCAATTGAGCAAATTTTAATAATTATTTTAATCTATTTTATTAAATATTTTCCAATTATATGTAAAAAATAATCATTTTTTAAAATTTTGAGTTTTAAATTCTCTACTTCCCTTCCAACCCTCCTCTTCTAAGAAAGTAATTACCTTAATTTCATACCAAACATATCTCCATATTTACCATGTTGCAAAAGAAAACACAAAAAAATTCAATAAAAATAAAGTTTAAAAAAGTATGATTCAATCTGTATTCAGAGTTCTACAATTTTCTTTCTAGAGATTGATGATAGCATTTCTTATTGTAAATCCTTTGGAATTGTCTTGGATCAATGTCTTGATGAGAATAGCTAACTCTTTCAAAGTTGATCATCCTTACAAGATTACCATTACATTGTATAATGTCTCCTGGTTCTGTTCACTTTACTTCGCATTAGTTCTTATAAATCTTCTCAGGTTTTGTTGAAAACATTCTGCTCATCCTTTCTTATAGCATAATAATGTTCAAATCATATGGCACAACTTGTTCAGTTATTTCCCATTTGGTGGGCATTCTCCCAATTTCCAATTCTTTCCCATCACAAAGAGAAATGAGATATAAATAGATAGATAAGATATCAGATAGATATAGATATAAAATTTACAAATAAGTCCTTTTTCTTTGATCTCTTTGGAACACAGATCTAGTCATGGTATTGCTGGGTCAAAGGGTGTGTCCTTTGCCATAGTTTCAAATTGGTCACTAGAATGATTGGATCAATTCAGAGCTTCTCCACCAGCAATTCTTCCACATCCCCTTCAGTAGTTGTTATTTTCTGTCATATTAGCCAATCTGATACAATCTGATATGCAACTTGTCACAAAGAATCACTCGTCAATCGATGGAATTATTCTGTATTTGGTCTAGCTGTTACAGAATGATTGGACATCTAGCCCTATAAAATTAGGGCGTTGGAAGGAAGAGACATTTCAGATCATTAGAAAGATCTTCATTAGAAGAGACCATGAGCCCTTGGATAAAATGCCACTGGCTCAGACCTCTGCCTCAGCATCTCTTATTGTAAGTAGGATAATTTTAATCTCCACAGAAGGTAGGGTCACATGGTCAGACCTGTGCTTGAAGAATCAATTAGACACCTGAGTCTAGGAAGGATTGAAGTAAAGAGAGACTTGAAACACAGAGATCAAGCATCAGGCTATTGCAATAATTTATGTGTGAGTTGATGAGGGTTTAGACTAAGATGATGGTAGTGTAAGAGGAGAGGAGGAAGGGAATAAGAAAGATGCTATGAAGGCAGAAATGGCAGGATTTGACCACTAGTTGACTAAGGCGGGGTGTGAGAGAGAGAGTAAAGCATGGAGGATAATACTTAGGTTGTGAGCCTTAAGGTTAACTGAGCTTAATAGAAATATTAGGAAGATGGGAAAGCTTGAGCAGAGAAAATATGGAAATACTGAGTTCAACTTTAGACATATTGAATTTAATGTGTCTATGGGATATCCAGTTCGATTTGTCCAATCAGTGGTTGTTGTTGTGAATCTAGAGGTGAGGAGATTAGAGCTGAATAAGTAGATCTGAAATTCATCAATATAGAGAAGATTATTAAATCCATAGAAGCTGATAATTCACCAAGTGAAATAATATAGAAGGAAAAAAAGAAGGTCCAGGACGAGACTAGGGTTAGTGGGGATAATCTGGATAAAGATCTGGCAAAATTATATTCACTCTGTTTAAAATATATTCAATATATCTTATTTGATCCTCACAACAATCTTGGGAGATAGATACTTTTATTATTTTCATTTTAAAGTTGAGGAAACTGAGGGAGGCAGAGGTTAAGTGATTTGTCCACCTCCCCTGATCTTGTCTGCTCTGAATCTCAGCTAGCAAGGCTGCTCTGAACCTCAGCTAGCAAGGCTACACTGAGGAAAGACCCAACTCTCTCAATAGTCGGCCCTATCTTTTTCTTCTGCCCCTTTCCTATCTCCTGGCCAAAACCCATCTGGAATATGGGGGATGCAGGAAGAACTGCTCCTATGGAAGGTGCACTCCCTCCCACCACCTTACTTTTACTCTATCCAGTGGGCTATCCAGACTCAAAGCTGTTTGCTCACATGGCTTAGATGGGATGAGTATCACTAACTCTATTCCTTCTGGAGAGATAGAAGACCACTAGATCTTAACATCTATCTCTAGGAACATCTTTGATTTGCTGACATAACCTAAGGAGCCAGAGTCTTTGCTATCTAACCCTTCAAAATTCACAGCATTTCCATTTACCCTATAGCTGGAGGATAGATTTTTTACGTGCTGTCTCCCATTTAGAGTGTAAGCTCTCTGAGAGCAGGGAAATTCTGGCTTTTTCCATTTGTGGAGACTAAGAGAGTGCTCTTTATTTAGCAAGAACTTAATAAATACTTTTTTATTCACTCACTCCTTCATTAAACTCTTAATGACTAGCAGGGACTTAATGTGTTATTTTCCTCCTAGGGCTATTTACCTTTCAAAGAACAGAGAAAATTCATGCAGGTGGGTGGTAGCTGAAGAAACTAGGCTGGCCAAATCCTCCCCTGGGACTGGTGATCTCACTGATTGGGATTACTCCTTTCAATGATGCAGATTGTGGCCCATCCCCATCTTTCAGTCTATGGACTCTATTACACTTCCACAGTAAGTCCTTACTGTCTCCACCCTATGTAGGCTGAGGACCTGACACCGATCTCTATGTTACCTGAATCCTGGGGAGCCTGGAGTTTCACCATTTTTTCTTGGCAACCCAGAACTGTAATTCTTTAGAATCTGTGATATTTCGAGAGCCACTGAGAATGACACAGTCCTATCCTGATTTCCCACCCTGGACTCTCCTTTAACACTTGCCCTGCTCTCCTTCAATTTGCTATTGTGGCTGCCCCTTCACTGTCTAGATTCCTTGGATCTTATTCCTGAACACACTCCCAGGGTCTCTTATAAGGTATTCTGATGCCTCTTTTCTCCTCTCTCTTTCCACACTAAAAGACCTAGTCCCTATCATCTGAATCAACGTCTTAATACTTACCCACTGGCCAAATTTGTGGTCATTCTTTGTCTTTGTATCTTTCATACAGGAGTAATAATTTGAACTGAGCTTTAGAAATCCCAATGTTTGTACTTGAGTTTGGATAATTCATTCATTTGGGGCAGCCAAGTGGCAAAATGGATAGGGGAAGGGAATAGGGCCAGGTACTGTGTTAAATATTTTTCAATATATCTTATTTGATTTTCACAACCTGGGAGATAGATCTTTTTATTATTTTCATTTTATAGTTGAGGAAACTGAGGGAGGCAGAGGTTAAGTAACTTGTCCAGAACCATGCAGCCACTAAAGTAGTAAGTAAATCTAGGCTTAATGTCCTATCCACCAAGCCACCAGTTGCTTCACACTGTTCGACTTCAAAAAGACCTGAATTCAAATCCAGTCTCAGACAATTACTAGCTTGTGAGACCACTTAACGTCTGCCCTCCTTAAGTTTCCTCAAATGTAAAACAGAGATAATAATAGTACCTGCCTCCCAGGGTTATGTGAGGATCAAATGAAATTATATTTGTAAAGTACTTTATAATACTTAAATTGCTATTTAAACACTATTATTATTATGTGAGCCTTGAGCTGTGATTCTGGGATGAAGAGGTGGGTGTTTAAAGGGAACAGGAGTTCAGAAAGCATGAAAAACTGGAAAGAAGACAGACATCACCGTGATTTGATTTAGGGCAGCCAGAAAGGATTACATTAACTGAAGAGGGGAGAGGCTGTTAGATTAGGCTTTTAGCAGGCAGCAGCTGCTTGGAGAATTTTCTCTCTGGCACTGTTAGAAACAAAAGCCCTGAAAAAGAAAAAGTCTGAGTAAGAAAGAATAATCTAGACCTGGATCTAAAGTTCTGTCCAGTTCTACAAATTACTTTTTTGTCCTATGATGGATCAACCCTATTATGGGGGTTAAATTCTGAACCAGGTAAATTGAGAGTGATGAACAGCTTTGAGGTATAATCAGAGAGCATCGGGCCCTAAATCAGTAAAACCTGAGTGTCAGTCTTGCCTCATATATTTAGTAGCTGTGTGATTTTGGTCAAGTGACAATTTTTCTGCGTCTCACTTTTCTCATCTGTAAATTGGGATAATAATACCGACCACATACATTTGTTGGGAAGATTAAATGAGGTAATATATCTAAAGCTCTTTGCAAGCATTATATAAATGTTAATTATTAGTAACAATACCTTATTAAACAATACTTGTCAAAATTGATTGTTACATATTCTTTGTGATTCAGAGATGGCTCTGGGTTATCATCTGTGTGGGTTCTCTCACTGGGATGGCTCTTTTGTGCCTTTTTTGACCTTGAAGAATCTCATTTGGAACTGATTCAACCATTCTGGAGAGCAATTTGGAATTATTCCCAAAGGGTTACAAAACTGTGCATACCTTTTGATCCAGCAATACCACTACTAGGCCTGAATCCCAAAGAGATAATTAAAAAGGGAACAAGACTCACACATACAACAATATTTATAACAGCTCTTTTTGTAGGGCCAAAGAATTGAAAGTTGAGAGGTTGCCCATCAATTGAGGAATGGCTGAATGAGTTGTGGTATATGAATGTAAGGTAATGCTATTGTGTGATAAGAAATGATGAGCAGGTAGATTTCAGAAAAACCTGGAAAGACTCATGTGAACTGATGCTGAGTGAAGTGAGAAGAACCAAGATAACATTGTACACAGTAACAGCAATACTGTCCAATGATCAACTATAAATGACTTAGCTCTTCTCAGCAATACAATGATCCAAGACAATTCCAAGGGACCCATGATGGAAAATACTGATCACATCCAGGAAAAGAACTATGGAATCTGAATGCAGATTGAAGTATACTATTTTCATCCTTTTTTGTTTTTTCTTTCGTGATTTTTCTCTTTTTTTCTAAGTCTGTTTTCACAGTATGACTAAGGTAGAAATATGTTTAACATGATTGTACATATATAATCTGTAAATTGCTTATTATCTTGGGGGGGAGAAAAATTTGGAGCTCAAAATCTTACAAAGATGAATGTTGAAAGCTACCTTTATGTGTAATTGGAAAAAATAAAATATTATTAAGTTTAAAAAATTTTCACCTATATGTTTCCATATATTCTCAATAAAATAAGGGCTTTTAATATGGGGTCTATGAATTATGTTGTTATTGCTCAATCATGACTGACCCTTTGTTATCCCATTTGATTTGTTTGTTTTGTAGTGGTGTTGTTGTTTGGCAGATATTGGAGTGATTTGCCATTTCTGTCTCCAATAGGTTCATTTTGTCAGGCAATTAGAGGTTAAGTGACTTGTCTAGGATGTCATGGCTAGGAAATACTGAGGCTGGACTTGAAATTAGGTCTTTTTGCCTCCAGGTCCAGTGTTTTATACAGTGATCCATGGGCTGCCTCTTAGACATGAATAACTAGCATCTGTATGGTGCTTTAAAGCTTACAAAATGCTGTATAAATATGCTATTTTGTCCTCACTATAATCCTAAGAAATAAGTACTACTATTATCCTCATTTTACAGATGAAGAAACTGAAGCAGACAGAATTAAGTAGGACTTGACCAGGGTCATAAAGCTAGTGAGTATCTGAAAATAGATTTAAGTTCAAGTCTTTCTGACTCTAGATTGTCTCTCTCTCTCTCTCTCTTTCTCGTGCTCCATCTACTACACAATTCATGTGCATTTACTTTGTTTCTAATTCTTTGCTACCACAGAAAATCTGCTATGAATATTTTGGTGTATATGAGATCCTTCTTTCTGTCTTTGATCTTCTTTGGGTAAATACCTAGCAGTGAAATGTTGGATCAAATGGTATAAAAAGAGTCACTTGTTGAATATACTTCCACATTGAAATTCAGAATGGCAGCCTCAATTCATAGCTCTACCAATAGTATGTTAGTGTGTTTATTTTTCCAAAACCCTTCCAACATTAACTACTTCCACTTTTTTATCATCCTTGCCAACTTTCTGTGTATCAGATAAGATCAGTTATTTTGATTTGCATTTCCCTTATTACTTGTCATTTGGAACATTTTGTTATGTGGCTGTTAATAATTCTTTAAAGGACTGTTTGTCCACATCCTTTGACTAGTCCTCAAATTCTGATTCTTCTCAGATGGTTGATGTTACATGGTTTTCAACCCTAAATCACAACCTGGAGGGTACTGGAAAGAGATGGACTTCAGTGGCAGCTAGTTACAAGAGATTGTTGAAAGCAATGAAGTTTCCAAAAAACAATCCAGTTGAACTTGTTTCCTACTCAATTTTGGGCACAATGACAGTGCTGTGAAAATATTTAGTCCCATGACTGCAAACATTCACAATTATTTGAGTTTGAAGAGCTATTTGAGGTAATCATTTATTCACATCTATAGCTCACAAATTCCTGCCTAATAGTTACTGGAAGAACACAGTTCAACTAAACTCGTTGCTGGATGTTAGGATACTTAGAAGTAGTAGCAAATGCTTTATGCTTAGTCATCTCCTTTTCACTTATAGCACCAGCTAGCATTTGCTTTTTCATTAGCCACTAGAATTCCAAACAGGGCTGGGGTGGGAAATGGAGATCTACTACATTGCTTCTTTGCTTCCCCGAATCCTGGTCTGTATTTTTCTGCACTGTGGTCCCTTCTACCCACTAATCTCCTATTCAGTCCAGGTCTTTCTCTCTCTCTCTCTCTCTCTCTCTCTCTCTCTCTCTCTCTCTCTCTCTTTCTCTGGAATTGTAACTTGTATGCCTCAGGGAGATTTCCAACATCGTTTTAAATAAAATATGCTAAAGCTGCTGAGCTGGATTTTCTTTTTGTTTTGGCTTGCTTATAGCTGTATGATTATGAATAATTTAATGGGTTGTCTACCTAACTATATGTCAGTCTAGCCAATAGATACTTTTCATCCACTTTGTTTTTCTGATTTGGGTAGTATTGATTTCATGCATATTTTCCTGGATTTTGTTGAAGAGGATTTATAGTGTTTTGGGGCTCAGCACAATTAATACAATGTCATTTATGAATACAGCATTTGGAAAACCTTTTTTGTTCACAGGGAATAATACTATGACTACTAAAAATAGCTCCCATTAATATTGCATTTTACATTTTACAAAGCACTTTTCTTATCACAATCCTGTGAAAGGGAGTGTAAGCATTATTCTCCCCATTTTTGCTTTGTTTAGAGTCTTTACAGGGCATCCGTGATGACTCTGATAAGTTCTTTAGTGTGCATGTTTCCTTTTATATCTTACTGGATATTAACATTCAGTATTAGTAAACAGTTATTGCCATAGAAATGTTTATCATAGACTTTTTTTGAGAGTATTTTAATGTGCGTATTTTAATGTTTTGTTGATGTTCCTTTATTTTATATCCCAGCACTTCTCTATGATTTCACATCTATAGCAAAGCTTCTTAAATTGTGAGTTGTGACCTCGTATAGGAGTCTCATAACTTTATGTGGGGATTGCAAAATTATGATTTGTTATAAGTAAATGCTTGACTTGTATACCTACTTTATATACTTAGGTTTACATAAAAATTTCTTGGACAAAAAAAGATTACCAGAAGAAAAAGTTTAAGAAACTCTGATCTATGGAACCTACAATAGACTCTCCCATGATAGAAATTTTCCTTGTAACAAATCAGTAGAGTCAAAATAAATTAACAAAACTAATCACATCTGAAAATACAGGTCTCCTTTATCTTATAATTCATTGTCTCTCAGTCCTTGGAAGTCATGATTCCTCATTGTGTTAATCAGAGGTCTGAAGTCTTTCAATCTTATTTTCCTTGACATTTTTGTGATCATCATGTAAATTGCTGACCCAGTTCTCCTTATTTCATTCTGCATTACTTCATATGTCTTTCCAAGTTTCTTTAAATTCCTATTATTAGTCATTTCTTATGATATAATAATAGTCTAAACCATTCATATACCACAATTTGTTCAGTTGTTGCCCATATATTAGGTGCCTACTTTCCTTTCCATTATTTGCTACTACAAAAAGTACAGCTAGAAATATTTTTGTCTATCAGGATTTTTAACTTCCTTGATATGTGTTTATGAATATATATCATATTCCAAAATTCTTAGTAGAGTTTTTAGCTACTAAAGCTTAAAGCTTTTTTTCTTTTTAAATTATTTATTTATTTTGCTGAGGCAATTGGGATTAAGTGACTTGCTCAGGATTACATAGCTAGGAAGTGTTACGTGTTTGAGGTCAGTTCTGAACTCAGGTCCTCTTGACTTCAGGGTTGGTGCTCTATCCACTGCGGCCACCCAGCTGCCCCAGCTTAAAGCTTTTTAAACTATCAAAGTTTAAAACTGTGCTGACTCTTGGGGAGCCCTGTATATTATATCTAGATAGGCACATATAAATATATATCTAAATGCAAATAGATACATATAGATAAATATAAATATATACCTATATATAAATATATAGGTATAATAAATATATGTAAATATATGGGTCTATATACATAGAAATGAAATATGTATCTAATTCTATATAAAAATGACATCACTGAATCAAAAAGTATGTATAGTTTAATGATTTATTTTATATAACTCTACACTATTTCTCAGAATGATTGGACTAATTTACACCTCCACCAACAATGTAATAGTGTACTAGCACAGTCTCTTCTTTAAAAGATGAAAGACATGTTTAAGTACAAATGTGACCAGAAAACTCTGTTGATTAGGTTCAGTCTAATTTCCAGTAACCTTAGTCAATCAGATCATCCATAGTAGCTGAAGTTTATTCCAGCACTTAGCACAGTGCCTGACACATAATATGGATATATATATATATATATATATATAGAGAGAGAGAGAGAGAGAGAATAGAATTTAATTTTATATATATATATATATATATATATATATATATATATATATATAGAGAGAGAGAGAGAGAGAGAGAGAGAGAGAGAGAGAGAGAGAGAGAGAAATAGAATTGAATTTATTGAATTATTATTCCCTCTCAATGAAGTGTGGATCGACAGCAATCCAAGCCCTGGAGATTTCCTTATTTCTTTCAATGAAGTGTAATGGACATTTCTGTAACCTCCAAAAGAAAGTCAAAGACCTGAAGGCTTATCTCCCACTAATCTTACTCAAATTGATCAGGCTCTTTCACTTCCCTGGAAAATCAATTTCCCTCCAATTGATGTGGTAAATAAGTGGGGGTTTGCCATTTAAAATTAACTGGGCTACAGGAGAATCTCCATTAGAAACCTGCTTGCTCACATTCTGTACTAGCCACGACCATCATTACTTCTCCTGCTCTGATAATGACAAGGTTAGGACTCTGGTGCTGGATACTGATAAAACTAAACATGGAACCTTCCTGTCAAACCTACAGATTTCCAGGAATTTCTTCTAGTAAAGAAAGACTGCAGGAGATGGTATTTTCCTCCCTGTGAGGACTTCTCTTGACAATTCATATGACAATTTTTATCAGGAGAATCATAGAATTTTAGCCTTGGAGTAAACCTGAGAGACCATCTTTCCTAACGTTTCAGAAGAGGAAATTGAGATCCAAGGTGGTCAAGTGGCTTTGCCCAAAAGTCATACCAGGTAATTATAGAGATTCAAACCCAGGTTTCCTAACTTGGCTTGATGCTCTTTTCTGGGAATTCAGGATTGAAGTTGTGGGCAGCTCGGTCCAATGCATGGTTTCATCTCAAACATTCTTCTCTCTGGCGACAAATATCCCGCAATCGTCCCCTTTAAATCCTCCCTAGGGCCTGAAGAGAAGCTGACAGCTCCCTGACTATTTTTTCCCCTGAGGCTCTATGAGTTAGAGCTAATTGGCTGCCTCAAAAGAAAGAAAAAGAAGATGAAGGAGAGGAGCGTGTGTGTCTGTGTGCAGGGGAGGGATGAGTTGGGGGGGCGATTCTGAGGGCTAGTTTCCATGGGAACTGTTAGGGAGGTTGGTGCTACGTTCATGCCAGGAGGAAATAAGGGATGGAAAGGTAAACTTTGCTGGTCAAAGGCTATTCCTGTTAGGACTGTTTGCGGAGGGATACAGACTCCCAATGGGGGCTGCCTTGAGACTATCCCCCAAATTATTCTCATTTTTCAAACAACAATGATGAGTGTACCAGCCATAAATAACAGAAACCGACCTTGGTTCATATCTGGGGCTATTTTTCCCTTGAGGTCATAAGATCTCATTCATTTACTGTCTTACCATTGTTACCTGTGGTCTAGTAGAAAGTAAATAGTTGAACTTGACTCATCCATTAACCAGCTGTGTAACCATGGACAGTCCATTTAACCTTTCTTAGCTTTTTTCTTAATATGTTAAAAAAAATAGGAAGATGATAATGGATCAGTGGAAAGGGTGCTGGGTTTAGAGCTGGAAAAACTGAGTTTAAAAATCTGGCTTTGTCATATATCAGTGTGATCTTAAGCTGGTCATTTAACCTTCACTGGGGTGGTGAGATGGCACAGGGAAGAGAAAGCTAGACCCAGAGTCAGAAAAGTACTTCCTGCTGTGTGACCCTGGAACAAATCCCTTAATCTTGCCTGTCTCAGTTTCCTCAACTGTAAAATGGGAATAATAATAGCACCTCCCTTCTGGGATTCTGAAGACTAAATGAGATAATATTTATAAAACACTTGGCACAGTTCTAACATATAGTAGACATTTAAATTCTTGTTCTTTCCTCCATTGTAAAATGAGGGGAACGGGACTAGATAACCTCAAATGTCTCTAAACTCATTTTGTCTCTAAACTCATAACTACCTGGTTTATTTTACAGACTTATTGTGAGATACCATGAAGTAGCTGGAAAAAGTCATGCACAAGAGAGTGCTTTGTAAATTGTAAATGGTTATGCAAATGTGAAGTATTATTAGTCTTTTACATTAAAGCTTTACTTAGATGAATGCCTTATCATAGTGTGGGGACGGTTTTAGGTTCTCAGAGGATATTCTTTCAGAAAATAAGCTCTGTTGTTGTTCAGTTATTTCAGTTGTGTATGACTCTGTGACCCCATTTGCGGGTTTCTTGGCAAAGATACTAGAGTGATTTGCCTTTTCTGGCTCATTTTACAGGTAAGGAAACTGAAGCAAGTAGGGTTGAGAGACTTGCCCAAAGTTTTACAGCTAGCAAGTGTCTGAGGGTAGATTTGAACTCAGGTCTTTCTGACTGTATTACCTAGGTGCCCTAGTAGTTCTTACCAGTTTGGAAGAATTTTAATTATGGGATTTATTCAAGAACTTAGCTTAGCTTGATGTGGAGAGGTTCACCATTAGAGGAGTGATCACTGTAATGAATGGGGGGGGGGTGAGGGGTGGGAGGTGCAACAAGCCTTGAAACCATCTACTAAGGTGGAGGGGACAACCACCTGCATTAAGGTCAAGGAGAGAGATTGTACTTGGCATTTTCCAAGTGAGGAAACTCCGTCTATTAATATGGGTCAGCATCTTCTCTGCAATCTACAATCTCAGAGTGTTGTCTACAGTAGTGAGAGGTATACACACAGACATACATACATCTACATATATCTCTGTGTGTATAGTTTGTGTACATACATAGTATATATAGAACACACATATAGTATATCTAGGATATATACTATAGTGTATATGTAGAATATAGTATATATGTATGTATCTACATGTTATATAAGTATATATGCAGGTATATATATAAACATGTAAATACTAGAAATAAAAATAAAATACTCTATGTATATGTTTGTTAAATACAAGGTTTTTGAAGGGAGGGAATAGGGACTGTTATTCCTATTTTACAGAAGAGGGAGCCGAAATTCATTGAAGTTAGGATCATGGGATTTGGGGGTGCAAAAGACATTTAAGTACTCTTACTTCCTCATATTACAGCTATGGAAACTGAGGCATAGAGAAGTGAATTGATTTATCTAGGTCCACAAGAGCTATAAGTGGGTGAAATTTAGATTCAAGTCCGGGTCCTTTGGTTTTTCCTAAGACTCCCCAGCTAGTACTTGGCACTGGAATTGAGAACTTCAAGTTTCCTTTTCCCTTTACTATCTTGCCCTTCCTCTCAGCTAACTTAGGGGAAGTCATTGCCCCCAGAGGTATTGGGAAAGCCTGAAAGTATCAATAGTGTCAAGAAGGAAGATCTAGTTTAACTGACAAGTCATTGATTTATCAGAGGTTAGTAAGGGGAAGTTAGGGATGTTTGGGGAGCACATGTAAAAATTTTTGAGGTGAAATTCATTAGCAGCATCTGTCTCCATCCTCAAACTGTTCTTCAGAGACAGACTCCTGGGCTGAACAGTCAACAGGATTTCCCCAGAGTGACATTTCTGACTTTGTGATTTCCAGGCTATGACAGTCCTTTCCATCAAGGGAGAGGTCTCCTAACAGAAACATATTTATTCACCAATGCTCCTTTGTTCATCTTCCAAACATAGGGGATGTTCCCAGATAACATGTTGCTGGAATGGTTGTCCATATATCCCTATGCAATCTGAGCCCTTGGAAGCTGCTGGGACATTAGTGACAGACACTGTGGGGGTGGCCATATGGCTATGAAGTTCTGTTCATTCAGACCCAGGGGAGTTAAGATGGGAATGTAAATCTTTTGCCTGAGGCACAGGCATATTATAAACACGGTGACCCCAGATCTCTGGTAACTTGGGTCCTGCTGAGAAGCAGGAGGAAGAATTAGATAGCTTCTTAGGACCCCTTGAGATAAGAGATTTTAGAGTCTGAACTCTGATTTTTTGCTTCTTTATAGAATGGTTCCCTGAAATTAGGGTGTTGTTGCATAAGAAGTGGGAAGAGAAGTAGGGATTGGTATGTATTCCTTCCAACTTTTCTTTTTAGGTCAGCTACACTAAACTAAAATGATGATGATAAGTTGGATATGTTCATAACTCAGTCCCTTTGGTCCATCACTCAAACCTCAGCAGGACTTTAGCCCTGAAGTTATATCTCAGAGAAAGACCAAGCTTCAGTTCTCCAGGAAATGCACTGGTCGGGGTTGGGGTAGGATTGAGGGGTAAAGGGGAAAAGAGAATGAGGGGGGAAGGAAAACAGAAGAGAGGGAACTAGGACACCATTACAAATACTCTCATCTTATTTAAACTAGAGAGTAGGGTGGGGGAGAGAGGTAGGGAGAAAGGTTGAATTACAGAAGTGAAAAGAGAGAAAGAGAAAGAGAATGGATAATAGAAGAGATGAAGAAGAGAGACGAGGATCTGTGAAGAGGATGGGAAGAGAGGGAAAGAGAAGGAAAAAAATGGGTGAGGAAATGAAAGCAGTGGGAGAGAGAGAGGAGGGGGGGGAGAAAGGCATAAAGAAAGGAAAAGAAAGAAAAGGAAAAACAGGTAATGGAAAGGTAAAAAATATGGGGGAAAAGAGGGTAAGAAGGAGGGGAAAAGAAAAAGATGAGAGAGAAAAAGAGAGAGGAGAGAGAGAATAGAGATCAGTGAGAAGGAGATAGAGGGAGAGAGGGAGGAGTAGGGGAAGGAGGGGGGGCTGGGAGAGATGCAAATTAAAATCACGTCTCAGTCCAAGCAAACATGATGCTGCTGCCAAGTGGGCCCGTGGCTGTCCCAATGTTCTCGAGCGCCAGCTCCAGAGCTTTATCATCTGTTCCAAGAGCGTCCTAGGCAACAAGACTTCCATCAGCTGGGAAGATGCAGAGAGCAAAGGTGTGTTATTTCTTTTCCTTAGGGTCAAGGTGGAGGGTTCCCTGGGGGATCTACCTTGGGAAAAAAGGGATTCCAGTGGCTGCTTGCATAGACCCTTCCTGACAATGACTACTGTGTGACTTTTGACATCCATCCCTTCCTGGCTAGAGATGAGAGGGAAATGATATTTCATAATTCTGTAAGATTTTTGGTTTGGGTCTCTGAGTTGACAGGAGACTAGAAACATGACTTCTGGGTTTCCAGGGCATTATTCTGGGGCCAAAGTTTTTTGGGGTGGGAGGAAGGATCCATTTTCTAATCTCTTCAAGATTCTGGGGCTAGGGAAAAAGAAGGTTGCAAATATAATCTGAAGCAAGATATGACAGGTTCTTGTGTCCATCTGAAATTCTTCAGGGTTTGGGACTATAAGACTCTATAAGACAGATAAAAACTGGAGGGTCACTTAAAGCCCTCACAGTTCAGAAGAGGTGAAACTGTGGGAGAGCACTGAAAGTATTTTTCTGAGGAAAGACTGGCATAGGGGAGGAAGACAAAAGTTCCTCCCCCCTCCCCCCCCCCCAGGATTTGAGAAGTATTATTTTCTAGAAGGATTTGACCACACACATTTGGCAACTTGGGGAAACAGTTCAGCTCTTTCCGTTCTTATACCCCTTTGTTCTGTAGGGACTGAAGACCCCTCTCTTTGGCGACTTTTAGTAGAGGGAATGAAGGAGGGTGCTTCCTTCTGCTTTAGTTTTTTTTCTCCAAGGAAATGAAATGGAATATTAGTGCTAGGAAAAAAAAAAAAACGAGAATTTATTTGATCCCAATTCTTTTACAGAGGACCTCAGTTTCTGAGGTTCAGCAAGATTAAGAGTTTTAATCAAAGTCATGCACTACTCAGTGTTAGAGCCAGGACCAGATATCTTTCCATTACAACTCATAGGCCTTTTTTGAAGATGCACTGTTAAATGGGCTCAAGTTTTAGGCTTATGTTGAGATCAATGGTTAAAAGTAGAGAGCCCTCATTGCCGGGAGATAGTGGAATGGTTTGGTATAAACAAAAAACAAATGAGAAATCTGAGGATTTATGAGCACAAGCTGAGGGAAGAAGACAGATCCTGTTAATGGGGCCCCAAAAGAACACCTGGGAAAACTGGGCTAAACCTTTTTCATGGATCCTAATAAGCCCTTCTCCATGTCCCCTCCAAACCTCCAAGACTCAGAAAGCTCAGGGTGAGAGGGACGAACAAAGGGAAGATAGAGGGCTCTAAGAATTCAGTTGTCTTGGAAAGATTAAGGAGGACGAAGGGGGAAAGTGGAAGGGACCATAAGACGGGTACCCTGCGGTTCGGGCAGGTTGAAAGCAATAGGGATGGGGGTGGCGTTCGGGATCTAAAGTTGAGGTAAGCCAAGAAGGACGGGGAAGAATGAAAGGGTTAAGGCAGAGGCTGTGAGCTGCTTGGGGTCTGGGAGAAAGCGAGAGGAGCAATCCTCTCAATGAGGGGGGAGGAATGAGGAGAGATGCAATAAAAGGGTGGCCGATGGCCAATAGCCCACCAGGCAGGGAGGGGTTAACACAGGCTCTGGAGAGGCTGGGCCGGGAACATGGGAGGAGAATCCAGCTCAACCCATTGTTTCCCTCAGCTACATCAGACCTCGCTTCGACAGCTCCACCTGCCGTGTTCTACCGACACCTCTTCGGCCTCACCCACCCTGCAGGTAAGACTGGTCCCATCTGGCTGAAAGGGGAGGGTACAGGAGGGGAGGGGCAGGGGTTGACTTGGAGGTGGGGTGGGGTAATGCTTAATCCCGAAAGGGGTTGGGGGAAGGTAGGAGGAGGAAACTTTCACCCTCCCTCTTCTGCTTTCTCTCCGCCTGGAGTTAGGGCTGGGAGGAGCTCAAGGAAAAGAAGGAGGGGTCTCTTTCTGAAGCGCCTTATCAATCTTCTTCAGGAGACACCCGGGCTTGGAACAGGCGCTGCTAGAAACTTGGCTGTGACCAGGTGCCAGTGACTAGCCATAGAACCGAGGCCGGGGGGGGGGGGGGGGGGGGGGGCACTCAGACTTTATATATATATATATATATATATATACTCTTCATGTCAGCTCTCTATCTCTCCCTCCCCCCCTTCCTAACTATCTTTGGGGCTCCCGCCTCCCGTCACTTGCTCCCTCTTTCCCCTCCCGCTTTCTTCTCAAACAAAGCTTCTTTGACATCTGCTTTCCAAGGGCCGGATGTTGGACACATCTGTTTTCTCCTTTCCCTGGGGGTAAGAATAAGGGTGACATTTTAGAATTCACCTGGTGCCTTCCCCATCACCTCTTCAGCTCCCCTCTCATTATTCAGTCATTTTCAGTCTTGTCTGACTCTTCTACTTCATTTGAGGTTGTCTTGACAAAGATTATTGGAATAGTTTGACATTTTATTCTCCAGTTCATTTTATAGATGGGGAAACTGAGGCAAACCGAGTTAAGTGACTGACCCAAAGCCGCATAATTAATATGTATCAGAGGCAGGATTTAAATCTAGGAAGATGAGTCTTCCTGACTCCAGACCTGTCATTTTATCCACTGGCCATCTAGTTCCCCCAACCTACCCTCTCATTCAACTCAATTCAGCAAATATTTATAGAGTACTTAATGTATTCAGGGCATGATTTGGGCCCTTTAGGAGCTTGTGGGATAATATTTGTACATAAATAACTGTAATGCTATTTTGAATGCTTTGAAGGGACAGCTAGATGGCCGAAGTGGATAGAGCATCAACCCCAGACTTAGGAGAATCTGAGTTCAAATGGGGTCTCCGATACTTAATACTTCCAGTGTGACCTTGGGCAAGAAAAAAAAAAGAGCAATGTTAGAAAGCCTTGAGAGGCTCATCAACCAAGTGCTCTGAGATCCCAGATATGAGGGAAGTTAATTCTGATTGGGGTGGGGGGGAGCAGCTTCATAGGAGAGGTGACATTTGAATCCTTTGCAAAGATCCTGGCCTCAATTCCCTGCTCTGGGGAAAGAAGTGGAGATAGTAGTTCTTTGTGAAAGTCTTAGACTTGAAGGATGGATAAGATATCCACAGAGGAAGGCCCATAGGGAGATGGAATGGCTTGATCTAAGAGAGATATTTGGACAGGGAAGAGAAAGTTCTGGCTTTTTTTGGTAAACAAGTTCAGCTTGATTAGAGCTTAAGGGTTGTAGTGAGAGGGAAGAGCTCTTGAGGGAGGTTGGGGCTCTTTTCCACTGAGGAAAACCAATCTTCCAAGATAAAAGGGAAGGAGAATGTCTGATTTGCACGCTCTGATTATATGCCTGAACCCTTGTTTTGTGTGACTTCTTGATTAGACAAAGCTCTGAGGGAAATGAGTATGGCAGAGTTACATCTCCTTCATGAATTTAGGGCTGGGACACCTTGGTATAATCATCACAAGGCTTTGTCTCACCCCATGACCCGTCTTACAGAAAGGAGTATCCCAGGTTTCTGATTCATGGAATGGAAAGAATGAGACTAGAAATGAGCTCTCCCTTTTGCTTGGAACAAGGCAGAGGAGTATGTGTGTATGTGTGTGTGTGTATGTGTGTGTGTGTGTGTGTGTGTGTCTGGGATGGAGAGGAGGTGCCGCAGTGGGTGGGGTACCATGGAGAAGTGGGAGCACTGGTTTGGGGAAATTCTCTGCTCACCCAGAACCTGAATATTCTGATGCTAGAATCAGCTGAAGCCTTCACTCCAGCCTCCTAATCACAGACCTTAGGAAGGAGAAGAGGCTGTCCAAAACTAGGCTAAGTGTTTATATGTTTCAGGGATTAGAAGCTCAGGGATTATTCACTCCCCAAGTATCCTTTGCATTGTAGGCAGGTGAAACATGAAAGGAAGGCGTTCCTGGAGTGGGTTTTTTTTTCCACTTACAAAGATTTATCTTCTCCCCCATCTTTCCACAGAATCTAAATCTTACCCATTCATTTGAAATCAGTCCAGAAGTATTTATTGGAACCCTCCTACATACCAGACTTGTACTAGGCACCAGAGCAATGGAAATCTGTGGAGAGATTTCTGAACTCATTGATTTGTGAATGATCACTTCCATGGTGCTGATTACAAATTTGACCTATGATGATCTATCCAGTTCCCTGAAAGCTTTTGTCTAGTTCTTTTAATGTTTTTGTGGATTCCAGTTCATTTTGCCAAGAGGCATTATAGGATATAGATCTGGAAGGGAACTTAAGGATCCCTCTTCCTCAGTTCAAAGAGGAGAAAATTAGGACTTAGAGAAGTTAAGATGGGAAACCTGAGTCTCACAGGTAGAACTGGGATCTGAACAAAGGTGCTCAGTCTCCAGTGTATTGAAAACATTTCTCTCTGCTGTCTCCCACAAAGTGTGAGTTTATGCAACTTCCTCATAATAAGTTAGGTAATATAAATATTATCCTGATTTTAATAGATGTGGAAAGTGAAGTGCAGGGTGGGGTAAAGTGACTTAGTAATTTGCCCAAGATCATATGACTCACGAGTAGAAGGATCATAATTTAAACCTAAGTTTTCTGAGGTTCCAAGTTCAAGATTCCTCCCTTCCTTTTCATACCAGAAGTTCAGGTTATAATTGCTAAAAGTACTCAAAGAGTAGGGAAGGAGATTTTCCCACCTGGAATTGTAGAAGATTGTAGGAGAAGTTTCACAAAAAAGGTGAATGTTGAGGGATGGGTAAGATTTAGATTCAGTAGAAAGAAGGGGGAGAAGGTATTCTTAGGTGGTGTTCAGTTAGGGATATTGATAGCTGGAGAAATTTAGAGTCACTTTTCATGCTTTTTATTTTGCATCACTAGTGCCTAGTACAGTGCCTTGCATGTAGTAGATGATTAATAAATGCCTGCTGATAAACTTTTCTGAGCTTCAGGCAATCTTTAAGTTGGAAGAAAGCAGATATTTGTCATCTCAAGTGGCAGATTCATAATCCCCAGCTCACCCTGAAGGCGTAAGGACCCTCAATTTCTTTTCTATGTGAACTCCTTCCACAGAAGATATCTTAGCCTCTCTGTACCTAAGAAGACAAGAGTTTTGATGAATTTTTAAAAGTCTCATCTCTTTCTAGTCACACCTCCTCTCTCTGTGTATATATAAATAAACCCAGTATCCAAAGGATATGAACAGTTTTCCAAAGCAGAAACTCAAACTATCAGTAACCATATGGGAAGATGCTCTAATTCACTAATAACATGAGAAATGCAAATTAAAACAATTTTGATATGTCACCTCCTACCCATCAACTTGGCAAAGATGATTAAAGGTTTAAGCAGTTAATGCTGGAAGGGTAGTGGGAAACCAGGCACACTAATAGTCTGTTGATGGAGTTGTGAATTGGTCCAGCCATTTGGGAAAGCAATTTGGAATTAAACATGGGAGAGTTGATCTTTTATCTACCCAGGAAACTCAGAATGTAATCACAAGGTATTAATGAGGTGTTAAAGGACTGGAAAAGATGAATCTAATCCCTTTATGAGATGTGACCAGTTTTTTCTGAGGGAATCAGATGGGTCAATCTCATTGACAGATTAAAATGGACAGATAAACTCGGGGTGACCTTTAAAGAGTAATCTGTGAGTTGGTACAGACTGCCAAAGCTTGTTACTGCTGGTAGGGGAGGGTGTTTTTTCTTTCATCTTATTAGGCAAACCACAAAGCATTATATGTTCTCACTCAGAAAGAGGTTCCCCACCTAGCATGTGCAGACTAAGTTTGCCTAAGTTCAAGACTCAGTTGAGGGATCAGAGACATATATAGTCATCCAGAGAAAGAAGCAAATTCAAGGAGTATGACCCCGTATCTGGAGAAGACAGAGAGAACCAATCTTGTCAATTGGAAGTAGGTCATAGAGGAGATTGCACAAAGACAAAAAAGATAGCTAATATTGGAAATTCTGAAATGGTCCATTGCCTTTGCACATGTATTTCAAACATGTATGCCTCACTTTTGGTATACTTTAAGTTTGTTCCTGTTCTTCCTTCCTTCCTTCCTTTCTTTCTTTCTTTCTTTCTTTCTTTCTTTCTTTCTTTCTTTCTTTCTTTCTTTCTTTCTTTCTTTCTTTCTTTCTTTCTTTCTTTCTTTCTTTCTTTCTTTCTTTCTTTCTTTCTTTCCAGCTTTTTATTTTTCACAACATATGCATGGATAATTCTTCAACATTAGTTCATGCAAAACTTTGTGTTCCAATCCCCCACCTTCCTCCACGCCCTCCCCTAGATGGCAAGTAGTCCAATATATGTTAAATGTGGTAGAAATATATGTTAAATCCAATATATGCATAGATATTTATACAATTATCATGTTGCACCAGAAAAATCAAATCAAACCAGTTTAAAAAAGAGAGAGAGAGAAGCAAAATAAAATGCAAGCAAACAACAACAAAAAGAGTGAAACACTATGTTGTGTTCCACACTCTGTTCCCATTGTTCTCTCTCTGGGTGCAGACGGCTGTCTTCATTAATGAACAAGTGGAACTGATTTGAATCATCTCATTGTTGAAGAGAGCCACGTTGATCAGAATCGATCATTGTATAATCTTGTTCCTGTGTACAATGTTCTCCTGGTTCTGCTCACTTCACTTAGCATCAGTTCATGTCAGTCTCTCCAGGTCTCTCTGAAATTATCCTGCTAGTCGTTTCTTACAGAACAATAATATGTTACAGAGTAACATTCATATACCATAACTTACTCAGCCATTCTCCGGTTAATGGGTATCCACTCAGTTTCCAGTTTCTTGCCACTACAAAAAGAGTTGCCACAAACATTTTTTGTGCCTGCTCTTTCAATGGAAAGATATTGTGAATGTGTGGAGAATACAGTTTCATGGGGAGATTTTGTATGCATTTTTCTTTCTGTGTTATCTTAATAAATGCTTCTGCTAAGAACTAGTGGCTGCTAAGGAGAAGCATACCAGTGGAGGCTCATGAACTACAGTTTTAGAAGGGAGTACTCCTTAAAACAAGGTAGTAATCACCGTGGTAAGGATCCAACTCAGGAATGTGAGAACACATTGTGAGAGGAGCCTGAGGGGAGGGTGTGTGTGCTACACTAAGTAATTCATTTTCTTTGATCCAACTATATACCTATAAAGAAGTAAAAAACCAGATCCATATTTACCAAAATATTCATGGTAGCTATTTGCAGCAGGAAAACTGGAAGCAAAGTGAATGCCTATTGAGGGAGGAATGGTTGAACAAATTGTGGTATGTGAATGTAATGGAAAATTATTGTGCCATAAGAAAAAAATAAGTATGAAAAGATCACCAAAAAATAGGAAGACTTGCATGGACTGACTCAGGGTATAGTAAATAGAATCAGCAACAATATTTTAAAAAACAAATAAAAAAGACAAATGAACTCCGAATAAACTCAAAGATCAATATTGAATCCAGATGTATCACTGAAGAAGCCAAATGTGTCTAACAAAGATGGACATTATTTCTGAATTGGAATTTGATTTTTTTTTCTTTATTACAAAGGGGAAGTCAGCAGGGAAATGAGGGGATGGGAGAATAGGAATTTATGTAGAAAATGTGATATAATAAAGACAATATACATTTTTAAAAAGTATCCAAAATATTAAATGTCCCAGCACTTTAATCTCCCAACAAGTGCCAATTTAGGGACTGTTTTCTATATTTGGTTGATATCTCCTCATTCAGAAGGCTTTCCCCTGACACCTTCATCTCCTGACACCTTCATCCCCTGCCCCTTTTTGAGGGGTCTTTACCTCTCCCAATGACTTGTTCTGTATTTTTCTGGGCACATGTTGTACATCCTACCCTGACAGAATGTAAGCTTTTTTCAAAGGACTTAGATTTTTCTTTGTAACCCAAGTAGGATGCTAATTAAATTTTGTTTGATTGAATTGAGTTCATGGATGACCGAGCTCTATTAAGAAAAAATAGAAATTTTAGGACATGTCTCTGGATCTTGGATAAGGCAGATAACCCTGTCTTCTCTCAGTAGCAAGGTGAGATTAGAACACAGTTGACAGCTGACCCAGAGAGCTAAACTGCTGGGGTAGTGCAATAGATCACTGAATCTGAAGTCTGGAAGACCTGTGTTCAAACATAGCCTCAGACACTTACCAGGTATGTTATCTTGGGCAAATCTTTGAATCTCTCTTTGCCTCAGTTTCCTTAACTGTAAAATGGAGATATTAACAATATCTACCTTGAAGGTTGTTGTGAGAATCAAAATAAGATAATATCTGTTAAAAAGCTTAGAACAGATTAGGTGCTATCTAAATGCTTATTCCCTTCCTCTATATGGTAAATCACTTGAAGTTGGTAGAGTCAGACCTAGACTAGATGCTTCTTAGCTGTATGTCACTCTGAACAAATTACATACAAATTACAAATTATAAAACATATAACTTTCCCAAACCTCAATTTCCTCATCTATAAAATGGAAGTAATGTCTGTATTAACCAATTTAGAGGGCTGTTGTGAGGAAAGTATGCTGTAAATTTTAAAGAAAAATATAAATGTGCATTGTTATTATTATGTTGTCTTTCCATTCAGCATAAAGGAAAGTATCTGGGACCAGATTTGAGCTCAGGAAGATGAGTTTCCTTGACTCCAGACCCAGCACTGTATCCACTATGCTATCTGAGCTGCCTCCCTAGCTCTCCACCACTGATTCATACTAATTTCCTTAATGCTTCTACCCTTTCTACTTTGTAACTATAGCTTTAGGACTTTTGCTGTCCTGACTGGAGCAAAAACAATTTTGAAGGGGGTAGGGGTGCCCAGCAGAAATACCAAAGAGTCCAGGCTAACCACAGGCACAATCAGCAGGAGAGGGGCCACTTGAGAATATAATTATCACCCCTATAGAGACTGGGGAGAAGGTAGATCAAGAAAGGGATGCCAAATGATGGGATCCTGGAGATAGCTACCCCATAGCCAATGGAGGAACATAAAGTAATGTATTGCAATGGAGATCACCATGAGGAAGTATGTCCCACCTTCCAGAGAGGAATCATCTCCTTCTCCCTTTTTACTACACACCGAAGAAGTTGGTGCCGGGGATCAAAACCTTATTCACTCTATATCAATGATGACTCTTCTTAGATCTTTGTCCCCTAAGTTTTCTCCAAAAATCAAAGTAAGATTCTCTGGGCCATGCTGTATTTGGACTTGAAAAGTTTGACAGTAAGGAAAGGATTACCCTAGAGTCAGAATATGATATGTGTGTATCCTGGGTAAGATTAAAAATTGTACCTCTATTAATTATAGTCTATTAGATGATGCTGTAGATAGAACAACATGGTCTTGGAGTTAGGAAGATCTGAGTTCTAATGCAGCTTCAGATAATTATTAGCTGTGTAACTTGAACAAGCCACTTAATTTCTGTGTGCCTCAGTTTCCTCATCTATAACTATGAACAGATAGCCTCTATCTCAAATAAGACAGGAAATATAAAGCACTTGGCAAATCTAGAAGTAGTAACGAAATGCTAACTTATTATTATTAGTGTTGTAAATATTATCTCAATATGTGACATATAATATTATAAATAAGTATTATTTATTATTATCATCCCCAGTAGGATGTAAGCAATTAGGAGGTATAGTGGATAGAGAGCTAGACTCATAGTCAGGAAAACTTGGATTCAGATACAGCCAGGGATACTTACTATTTGTATGATACTAGGCAATTTACTTAATCTCCAAACTTCAGTAATGTTCTCTGGAAAATGGGGTTAATAATAATAATAATAATGGCACCTTACTCATAACATCATGACTTCCTGACATAACATCAAATAATGTATATTACATAAAAATATAAAGTTCTTTCCCAAATATTAAAGCACTATTTAAATAGGAGTTATTATAATAAATAAAGTACTTACTTCCCAAACACTAAAGCACTTACGTAAATGGGAGCTAATATTGTTAAGGGCAGGGACAGTTTCATTTTTTGTCTTTGTGTAGCCTGCACTTAGTATAGTATCCAGTACATAACAGACGCTTACTAAAATGCTTGTTGATCCTCTGATGGGACTCTCTTAGTCTTCACTTTGACATCCTCAACATGTCCCAGGATGCTGTGACATATGTGGAATTTGAATGAGCAATGGGTATGGAGCCAGGATGTCTGGATTCAAATCCTGTCTGCTCCTTATCTAAGTGACTTTGCTCTTGATTTCTCTGTCCCTCAGTTTCTCCATATGTTAAATGAGGGGTTCAGACTTATTGAATTCTAAAATCTCTGCTAGGGCTATACCTTAGGATCCTAAAATGTGTCACAAAATACGGAGTTTTTGTTATTGTTGTTCATAATGTGGGCATTTGTCAAGTGACATAATGGAGCAGCCAGCATCACACTACCCTGCATACTGAGACATATTAGGCAACTTAGTCTAGTCACCCTGAATACTGATTTCCAGCTGGGGTCTCTCCTTGTCCTGGGCAGCAGGTGTCTGTGCCGGGATCGGGGAGTTAAGCAACACTCTGCTAGCTGTAAAGTTACCCCCCCTACACACACACCCCCGCCCTCACTCCTCACTGTCTATTTCCATTACTTGGGACAGATGGCAGGAAGTAGTCGTGGGTGTCTGCGATGTGTGGGACTTGGGGATTTAGGGAAGAAGCTTTTTAGAGCCTCAGTACTTCATCAACAGCCCCCCCTCCCCAATATACTCTCACACATAGACCCACAAATAGCTGGCCGCTGAGAAGCTAGGAGCTTGACTCAGCCCCTCCGTCTTTCAGGAGGCAACTGTCCCTTCAGGTGGCCCAGGACAACCTTTTTTTGCTTTCCCTCTGTTCCCTAGGAGTGCTCCAATGGAAAAAAAATAGGACATCGGGCTTGACACTAGGCTTGGCCACTAGCAGCTTCAATACTTTCCCTCTCTAGCCTAATATTTTCATCCAACATTATACAAGATTCCTCCCAGCTGTCATGTCTGTGATCTTGTTTCATAAAACTTACCTGTCCGGTGACCTTACTCTTAAAGTTCCTACTCTTTACTCATTCAGGAAAACTTAATTCCTGCTTAGGTGTTAATGTCTGGATGATGGCCTGTATTGGATATGGGGAAGTTGCAACTTAAGGGAACCCTTCAATGAACCCAAATCAACCCTTCATTGAAGCCAAAGAAGTAATTAATGGAGAGGAAGAGAGAGGGAACTAAGACAGTGCTTTGAATCCAAAGAAGGAACGAGGACAGCCCATTGGAGAAAGATTTGTGGGCAGACTAAGCTTGGGACTCCTCAAGCAATGTCACACTCATCTTAACTTTCTCTCTACCTCCACTCTTCAGAAAGGGCTCTGGGTCTATCCTAAAGGTCAATGTCACATCCTGAGAGGATGCATCCAAAATTAATCAGCTTAAGAGGAGACATTTCTGTTTTGACCTAGATCATAAATCTGAGAGGAAATTTAAAGAGCATCTAGTCTGACCCTCTTCTTTTACCAATGAGAAAAGTAAGAGCCAGAGATGTGGGGATTATAAAACATAGGGCTTCAGAGCTGGGGCAGAGACAAAATTAGGACCCAAGACTCTTGCCTCCCAGACTAGCACTCTGCCCGCAGACCCCATGGTTCTCCACTAGCATGAAGCTTTGCAAGACTCTTCCACTGGGAGCTATCAAAATGCCTGGGGCATACAGTGTAGGGGGCATCTAGCCAAGAACAGAAGGACTTAGAGGTCATCCCAGGCCACTGAGCTGATCAGCACCCCCCAGCTGCTTCCCTCTAGGGATCTGTTCACACTGCTTCCCACAACCCATCTGTCTCAAGGACAGCCTGTTTATCAGAGGGAGACAAGGAGAAGGGCTCCAGGGAGAAGGGGATGAGACATTCACTGTGTGGGACTGAGGGAGAGAGGAGATAGGGCAGACAGAAAGGGCAGAGAGTCTGTCTGCCCAAGGACAGCTGTTCCAGCATAAAGAGACAAGATGCTAGATAGGGGAAAACAGAAAAGGGAAGCCAGTTCACAGGTCGAAATGACAGAGAAGCACTGGGGGACACCGTGCCCTTTGGAAACCATAGGATCACAGAGTTAGAACTTGAGTGGTTTTCTAATGCAATCCTTTATTTTTACAGATGAAGAAACTGAGGTCTAGACAAGTAGAATAATGGAATCGAGGTTTCCCGGGTAGCCAGTATCAAACTGGGATCTGAATCCCAGCCTTTTGACTCAAAATCCAAAATTCTTTCCATTGCATCCTCCCAGGGAGCCTTTATTGGAAGTTCACCACCCCACAGCCTGTGGCTAAGTTTTTGCATGATTTTTACTAATTCTGGGACCCTCTTCTTACAAAATTATTGCTCCAATGTTGCAGTTCAGATAGACTAGTGTAGGAGGGAGGTGGAATCCAGGACCCGGGCAGTCCTAGGAAAACCAGGGCACTTTGGTCCAGACCACCCCCGCTCTCCTTTCCTTGAGTAGCCCATGAAGGGACTCATTTCACCTTATTTGGGTGCCACCTGCAGCCAGCCCCTCTCCTTTCCTCTGGCTCATTTCTGTGTCTCTCTTTTCCTCCATCCTTTCACCTCCCCCCTTCCCTTTTGTTCCCTCCACCATCATGTGGCTGCTCAGTATTCAGCGACGTGGGCTGATCACAGCTGACAGATGCACCTGTTCAAGGAGACATCACTCAGCTCTGTTCGGTTGGGCAGAGCTCAGAGCTCTGAGGCCGCTGTCACCTCAAAGCCCCAGTGCCCAGAGAGAAGCTGATGCATTAAGTCTCAGCTTTGTTCTCTCACCTCCTTTCCCCAAGCCCAGCTCTCTTAGTCTCCTCTAATGACCTCCAGGCTCAGGCTTTGATGCCTAAATGTAAAAACTCACTGATTTCTCCATCTTCTCTCTGCCTCTTTCCTTTTCCAGACACTCAGGATTCCCTAATCCCTAATACCAATCAAATGATCTTTACGCAAGGGTGCTTTCTCTAGGACAGCTGGACTTTGGCTCAGGGTATCTTGGAAGTACCTAAATTGTTAGCACTTTTCCAGATGGCAGAGAAAGAGAGCCACAGTGACATAAACCCTTGGGAATCCTGTCTAGTGGGCTGGCGTTATAGGACTCTTAACCTTTATGTTTATAGAAGCCATGCCCTCTCACTGTCTCCAGCCTTTTACGAGAGAAACAATCTGACAGTGAAAATCTAGGAATCGGGAAACCTGGATTTGAATTCAGTTCCAGCTGTGTTATTATCACTAAATCATTCAACCGGCAACATTTTTTAAGCACTTACTATGTGCCAGGCACTGAGCTAAATCATTGATTTCTCAGACCTTCAATTTTCTCATCTGCAAAAGTTGAAATTATATTTCTATTAGTCCTACATCACTGGGATATGGTGAGGGGAAGCACTTTGTAAATCTTAAAACACTATGAAGATTTAAGTTGTGACTTGATTTGGACATGAAGGGTGATACCACAAACAAATTTGAAGAGCATGGAAAATTTTACCTGTCAGATCTATGGATCAGGGAAGATTTTATGAAGAGATTGAGAGCAACATGGTATGCAAAATGGATAATTTTGATTATGTTAAGTTAAAAAAAGGTTTTGCACAAACAAAACAAATATAGTCAAGTTTAGAAGGAAAGCAGGAAACTGAGGGGGAAATTTGTGTAGCAAGTTTCTCTGATAAATCCGTCATTCTTCGATATATAGAAAAATGAGTCAAATTTATAAGCATGCAAGTCATTTTCCCAACTGACAAATGGTCAATGTAAACAGGAAGTTTTCAGGAAAAAATCAAAGCAATCTATAGTCATATGAAAATTGCTCTAAAACACTACTTATTAAAGAAATGCAAATGAAAATAACTCCAAGGTATCAACTCACACCTATTATATTGGTTAATATGACGGAAAAGGAAAATGATAAATGTTGGAGAAGACGTGGGAAAATAGGAACACTAATGTATTGTTGGTGAAGTTGTAAACTAATAAACCATTCTGGAGAGCAATTTTGAACTAATCCCAAAGGGCTATAAAACTGCATATCCTTTAATCCAGCAGTGTCTACTGGGCCTATGTCCCAAAGAGCTCATAAAAAAGGAAAATGACCCACATGAACAAAAATATTTATAGCATCTTTTTTTATGGCAAAGAATTGGATATAGAAGGGAATTGGGAAATGACTAAAAAAGTTGTAGTATATAATTATGATGGAATACTATGTTGCTATAGAAAGAATGAGAAAGATGGTTTGAGACTTACATGAATTGATACAAGATGAAATGAGCAGAACCAGGAGAACATCGGACACTGTAACAGCAACAGTGGGCAATGATCAACTGTGAATGATTTAGCTCTTCTCAACAATATAATGATCTAAGACAATCCCAAAGGACTCATGATGAAAAATTCTATCCACATCCAGATAAAGAACTGATGGGGTCTGAATGAAGATCAAAGGATACTTTAAAAAAAAAACCTGTTTTACAAACTTTATTTATTTTTTCCTTTTTTGTTTTTTTTTTATTAAAATTTTTTATTTTCAAAACAAATGCATAGACAACTCTCAACATTTACCCTTGCAAAATCTTATGTTCCAATTTTTGCTCCTCTTTTCCTCCCACATCCTCCCTTAAACAAGTAACCCAATTCTATCCATATCCAGATAAAGAACTGATGGGGTCTGAATGAAGATCAAAGGATACTTTTTAAAAAAAACCTGTTTTACAAACTTTATTTATTTTTTTCCTTTTTTTATTAAAAATTTTTATTTTCAAAACAAATGCATAGATAACTTTCAACATTTATCCTTGCAAAATATTATGTTCCAATTTTTGCCCCTCTTTTCCTCCTACATCCTCCCTTAAACAAGTAACCCAATATATGTTAAACATGTGCAGTTCTTCTATATATATTTCCACATTTATCTTGCTGCACAAGAAAAATCAGATCAAAAAGGAAAAAAAAAGAGAAAAAAACAAAATTCAAGCAAATAGCAAAATGTGAAAATATTATGTTGTGATCTGCACTCAGTTCCCACAGTCCTCTCTCTGGGTGTAGATGGCTCTCTCCATCACAAGAACATTGGAACAGGCCTGAATCATCTCATTGTTGAAAAGAACCACGTCGTCCTTCAGTATTGATCATCATCATGTAGTCTTCTTGTTGCCATGTATAATGATTTTCTGGTTCTACTCACTTCACTCAGCATAAGTTCATGTTAAGTCTTTCCAAGCCTCTGTGAAATCATCCTGCTGGTCATTTCTTCAGAACAATAATATTCCATAACATTCATATCCACAATTTATTCAATCATTCCCCAATTGATGGGCATTCACTCATTTTCCAGTTTCTTGCTACTACAAAAAGGGCTGCCACAAACATTTTGGCACATACAGATCCCTTTCCCTTCTTTAATATCTCTTTGGGATATGAGCCCAGCAGAGACACTGCTGGATCAAAGGGTATGCACAATTTGATGGCCTCAAAAGATACTTTCTTTTTGGCTGAAGCAATTGGGGTTAAGTGACTTTCAAAG
Organism: Sarcophilus harrisii; assembly: GCF_902635505.1. Classification (NCBI taxonomy): domain Eukaryota; kingdom Metazoa; phylum Chordata; class Mammalia; order Dasyuromorphia; family Dasyuridae; genus Sarcophilus; species Sarcophilus harrisii. The sequence continues at coordinate 140,654,125 of NC_045427.1, read as the reverse complement.
GATACTTTTAAAACTTTATTTTTCCTTTTTTTATCTGTGTTTTTGCAACGTGACTAATATGGGAAAATGTTTTACATGACTTCACGAAAAAAAAAAAGAGTCATGATCAATGATCCCCCAGCCTTCTCTAATGCTCTTTAACCTTTACTTTCTCTTAAAGAAATGGTATTGAACTCAAACAGAAACTGTTCCCTGCAGGCTGCATATTGATTTAGAAAACCATACAATTAACATCACCTAGGTTCTATTGTGTTTTTATTTATTTTGTTAAACATTTTCCTGTTAAGCTTAATTTGGTGCTGACCTCCTCAGAGATGGCCAATGTATTATGTCTGACACCTCTGTAATCATTATCCATCTCCAGTTCATCCTTCAGATTCTCTCTCGAGGGGCCAAGCCTTTCTTTCCAGAGAAGACCTGGCTCTTGACTCCTCTCTTCCTTTCTTGACTAAAAATCTTGTGTCCTTTTGATCTTGAAACAGCTTAAATGTTTATTAACTTAGTGTAATAGACCCTTTTGGCAGTCTGGTAAAGGCTGCCTCTTTTCAGAATAATGTTTTAAATGCATATAATAAAATCCATAGGTGTGCAAAGGAAACCACTTGTATCAAAATGCAGCTACCAAAAAACTGCTTATGTGCATATATGTGTATACACACATAAATGTACACATACACATATACAAAAGTGTGTGTGTGTGTGTGTGTGTGTGTGTGTGTGTGTACTTCACAAATCCCACCCTAGAATTTGCCCTGGGAATTTCTGAACTAAGTCTCTGAATCTGAATCCCAGTTTTACTAGTGTGACTCTAAGCTGAGTCTCAAAAACTGCCTCTCTAAAATTTGATGCAAAAAATTATCCATGCATATGTTTTTAAAATAAAAAGCTTTAAAATAAGATAAAATTTGATGCAGAAAATGTGACAAGTAAAGATATAAAGGTACTTGGTTGATATGAGGTACCATGGTAAAGTAATTGCCAAAGAACTAAAACAGTTGAGAAAGGGTTATTCCTCTCATACTGTTCTCCTAGGAATTCACAGACTTTTCCACAGTTTTCCGTGTAGAGCAAAAGCCCAGAGCTTTGGTTCCAGCCCTGCCACTGAGTTACCAAGTATAACTCTGGTCAATGTTACATTGTCTCTCTGAGCCTCAGTTTCCTCATCTGTAAAATTCAGATAATAACATCTGCCTGTCTTCCCTCCCTTATAAGGGTGTTGTGAGCATCACAAGAAAGAAAAGATATGAATGTTCTTTGAAAAATCTTTGAAAATTATAAAATTATAAGAAACTATCATTTAAAGAGAACAAAATGAAATGTCAAAAGGGACCAGGATATGTCCTTGATCGATATCCTAGGACAATCAGTTAATAGAACTGGGGAGTGAAGAAGAGAAGATTCAAAGGAGACATGATAATTGTGTTGAAATATTGGAAGGGCTATCCAGGAAAGAAGGGATTGGATTTATTCTATTTGACCCTAGAAGGCAGGATCACAAGTAATAGGAAGAAGATTCAATAAAGCCAGTCTTGGGTTGATGTGAAGAAAGATTTCTTAAAAATGAGAGAGTTTCAAAAGACCATCCATCCTCTTCTATTGGATAGCCTCATTACCTTTTTGTGGACTGGAGCACTAGAGTTTGTGGGATTATAGGATTTAGAGCTAGAAAGGACCCAGAGTTCAGCTAGTCATTGGAAAAGACAAAATCCTAATGACAAATATGCATAAGCCAGCAAAAACAAATTCCCACATTGGCAGTTCCAAAGAATGTATGTCTCATTTTGCACACTAGCTCCATCAGCTCTAGGCAAAGGAGGAACAAATGTTCAGAAATGTCACAATAGGGCACAGGGAATAGAAGGCACACGCAAAAATTCTTCCTAGCACTGACTGCTTTTTTTTTTTAGGCTTACAAAGCCCTTTCCTTACAGCCCTGTAAATCTGGTAATGTCGCATCATCAAACTCATTTTACAGGTGAGAAAACTGAGGAACTCTGAACTGAGTTCTGAACCTCAGTTTCAGAAAATGAGTTTACTAAATCTAGCTTAATGTAACAAAAGTCCCATGATCTTTCTTTCTACATATGATGGCTCTCTAAGCAGCCAAGAATTAATTCATTATTGCAACTTTAGCAGGAGAAAACCATCTTATCCTCTAGAATATTAGATAGGTAAAATCCCACCATCTCCAGCAGATGGGAATAATTCCACCCCCACCATCAGACGGGAGGGAGAATCCCCCTGGCTAAGAACTTGCTGAGATCATCAGCCTTTCCCAGACAGGAGAATCCACCACATGATCTGTTCTATAGTCACCCTCCTTATTCACCAGACTTGGCTCCAGATGACTCTTGGGTTGGTTCCACCAGTCAAGGATGAGGCTTGGCCACTGTTGAGAATACAAAAGAGTGGTTCTTTGGGTTCTGAAGGCAGTTCCCAAACAAGTTCCAACAGTGTTTGTAGCTGGGGCAACCATCCTGATGCCAGTATACTGTCTTCTGAGAGAAATCTCTAACCACATCATAGAGGAAAAGGAAAAATACCCATTTTGATGGGAAGTAATGTGATGAAAGGCAGCTTGAATTAGAGAACTGAGTGTTGGACTTGGTTAGGAAGACCTGTGTGCCCATTGATAAGGTTTTAAAAACTTTATAAGCACTTTGACCTCCAGTTTCTTCATCTGTAAATTGGGGATGATTACATCTGTAGACTTTGTAAGGCTGCTGCAAATGACTATAAATTGTTTTGTAATCTTTAAAGTATTATAGCAGCACTAGTTTCTGTTATTGTTCTTCTGATTGGTTCTGAAGATCTGTTAAAGACTCAGTTCATTGTCTATAATTACATCTCCTAGGTGCCAGCTAGCTACCCACTATGACCAGGGCAATATCCTTATAAAGCATGAACCAGGTCAAATCCTGTGCCTGAAAGCTTCAGGGGATAGTGTTTCTTTCTTGCCACAGACTTGAGCTACATCCAGTTTTGCTTGAAGTAAGTGGGCCATGGAGCTTGGCAATCTCTAGCTAGTTTCTTTTCTTTCCTTCCTTCCTTCCTTCCTTCCTTCCTTCCTTCCTTCCTTCCTTCCTTCCTTCCTTCCTTCCTTCCTTTCTTTTCCTTCCTTCCTTCCTTCCTTCCTTCCTCCTTTCTTTCCTTCCTTCCTTCCTTCCTTCCTTCCTTCCTTCCTTCCTTCCTTCCTCCTTCCTTCCTTCCTTCCTTCCTTCCTTCCTTCCTTCCTTCCTTCCTTCCTTCCTTCTTTCCTCCTTCCTTCCTTCTTTCCTCCTTCCTTCTTTCCTTCCTTCCTTCCTTCCTTCCTTCCTTCCTTCCTTCCTTCCTTCCTTCCTTCCTCCCTTTCTCTCTTTTTCTCTCCTTCCCTCCCTCCCTCCCTCCCTCATTCCCTCCCTCCCTTCCTTTCTCCTTCCTTCCTTCCTTTCTCCTTCATTTACTTTCTTCCCTCTTTTCCCTCCCTTCCCTCCCTTGTTCTCTCCCTTCTTCCCTTTTTCCTCCCCTCCCTCCATCCCTTCATCTTTCCCTCTCTTCATCCCTCCCTCTTTCTCCTTTTCTCCTTTTCTCCCTTCCCCCTCTCTCTCCCTTCCTTACTCCCTCTCTCCCTTCCTTCATTTCTTCCTTCCTTCTTTCTTTCTTATTTTTCTTCTTTCTTCTCTCCATGATAATAAGAACTGATGGTGAAGGCAAGACTGAGGGAAATGGAGCCTTTCTGAAACTCCAATTCAATTTAATTGGACAAGCATATCAAATAGTAAAAACCATTTATTAAGAAATGACTATAGAAACAGGAAATATAGTAGGTAAAGGGGATATAAATCTATATACATGGTCAATCAGCCAGTCCCTCCACTAGCATCTATTAAAGGTTTTCTACATGCCAATCACTATGCTAAGTGCTAGGGATATGAAGAAAAGCATAAGATCACCTGCTCTCAGGAACTTGTATTTGTGTGTGTGTGTGTGTGTGTGAGCATCTTCCCATTTAAGTAAAGATAGGATCCATGCAGTGATTGGAGAGGGCACTTACAAAACAGGAAACATGGAAAAACCTCTTGAAGAAAGTGGTTTTGTAGTTGAACTTTTCTGAGCCTCAGTTTCCTCACTTGTAAAATGGGTTTGATGATGTGACATTACCAGATTTATAGGGCTGTAAGGAAGGGGCTTTGTAAGCCTAAAAGATGTCATCAGGGAGCCAAAAATTGACTCTCAGAAGCTCTAAATCCCAAGGTTTTCCTTCTAGATCTCACACAGCCTTGAGGAGGGGACTCTGAAGTTTCTATTTCCATATGTCTCTGGGATGCTCCTGACATTTCACCAAATCATCTCCCAGACAGACAGGTGTCAAATATTCATGAAGATGGTTTTCTTCCTCTCTTCCCTCCCCCTTCTCCAGCTGGTTTGAGCAAACTTATGCAAACATCTTTGCCATCTCCTTGTACCCTGCCTGTCTCTGCCGAGGCTTTTGGAGCTCTCAGTGTTTCCCCAAATTATCTCCTTATTAATATAATAGATGTGATGGGAAGAGATCCTTGTTCGGGCAGTGGAATAAAGTAGGTAATCTTTGGAGTTGATTTCCATTCAGATTCTGTGATGCTCCAGTTACTGGATTGCTACTGCCCACCTCCGTTTCCTCATCTGAATTTCCCCCAACTGAACAAATCTCTCACCTGTCAGACTTACTCAGGTTTTGAAATCCTCAACTAACTAGTGCATTTAAAATAGAAAAAAAAATAATCCAGGCCTGAATGCAGACTTGCTACCCCAAACCTCTTGGAAAAAAAAAAAAGCCTTTATGTAAGCCTTTAACCAGACATGTGTCAACTCTTAGACAGTTGAGACAGTGAAGCCTCTGAATCATGGAAGATACCAGTGCTGTTTGTTTGCTCTAGGCAAGGATTCTTAATCATTTGTGTGTGTGTCATCCACGCCTTTGGTATTCAGGCATAACCTATGGATTCCTTTTCAGAATCATGTTTTTAAATAACTGAAGGAAATGCTAAATTAGGGATTAGTGAACATAAAGATTCGAGATTTCCCCTTATCCAAGATCATGGACCCTCAAACCCCTATCCATTGTCCCAGGACTACTCTGGGAGAAGGTAACAAGCATCATGTGGCAGACACTGTAGGAAACAAAAAACATTATAGATGACTCATTTGATCCTTATAATAACTCTGGGAGGTGTTTGTTATTATTCCCATTTTACAGCTAAGGAAACTGAGGCAGCACAAGTGAAGTGTTTCATCTGAGGTCACACAGCTAGCAAAGTCTGAGGCTAACTTTGAATTCAGGCCTTCTTGATGCCGAGGCTGGCATTATATCCCCACTCTATCTAGTTATATTTAGGGGAAAAGTGGACTCCAGATTTGATGTCTTAAAAAACGCTCTTTAAAAAGATTCAATTACAATCTGTTGGATCCTTTGAATTTTTTCTGATTGGTTCCTGCCTTTTCACTCACCTCCCGATCTGCAGAGACCTTAACTAGAATTTGGAGAAGCTCCTCTTTCAGCCATCATCAGCAGTTCTTCTCTTAGCAAAATGGTTCGTGGGACAGTTGGAATCTCACATCAGTCCAGTGCTGGCTCTGCCATCGATGTGACTCTGGATCGATCTGAATGTATGTCTTCCTTGTCTGTCAGATGAGGGGCCTGTATAAGTTGGTTTCCAGTCCTAGAGTTCTATTGCTGTATAGTGAACTAGTTTAGATTTGGAATGAGGGACTGACTGTGCTAACTACTACCTACTGGACCTTTTTGCATGCATGTCATGGACCCCTTGGGGCGAAGCTGCTGAGGGACCTCTTTTCAGAATCATGCTTTTTAAATAATTGAAAGAAATGCTAAGTTAAAGGTTAAAGATCACTTAATGGGTGATTAAGTGGGTTTTAATGTTTCCCTTTGAACATAAGGGACCTTAGGGGAAGAGACTTGAGAGAGGGATGATCTGAAATAGTCATTCTCCCTTCCTCCAAGTTTCTCCTCCCCTAAGGTACATTTCATGGAGGATGAGAAATGTTAGAGGCTAGATCAACTCTAAAATTTCCAAGTCTAAATCCCACAAATCCCATTTTATACATAGCACCTATGGAGGATATAAAAAAAATGATAGTCACATCCCTCAAGTTCTTAAAAGCTTTACGTTGTATAATAGGAGTGGGACCCCCAATGATCTTAATTAGGAGGAACACGGGATAAATATAAAATCTTGCACAGAAGTTTATGAATTCATTTATAGAGTACATGATGAGGGAGGCCTCAACAACAGTTTGTATGAGAAAAATCTGATTTTTTTTTTTTTTTTTACTGAACTGCAAGCTTGATATGTCTGCTGTGTGATATGGCAGTCAAATGGCTATTGTGATTTTCAGGATGCATTAAGAGATCCAGTCAGGCCAGGACTGGGGGAGTGCTGGTTCAGCTGGGCTCTGCCTGTCCAGTCCACATTTAGATTATTGTATACAGTTCAGAATACCACATGCTAGGAAGAATAATGAATATTTAGAGGAGAGTGGACAGACAGTAAGGGAACTTGAAACCATGTCATAGCAGGTCTTTGAGAAGAGTTTAATGATTGGGGTATTGTAGGGAAGCCTTTAGATAGGGACTCTGTTACATGACCTGTAGGGTACATAGAGTAGTGGACCTGGAGTCAGGAAGAACTGAATCCAAATTTGGCTTCAGATATTCACTAGCTGTGTTGTCTTGGGCAAGTCACTTACCCCTGCTTGCCTCAATTTCCTTATCTGTAAAATAAGCTAGAGAAGGAAATGGCAAACCACTCCAGTATCTTTGTTAAGGAAATCCATTAAATGGGGTCATGAAGGGTTGGACATGATTGAAAAACAATTTAACTAAATTAACCAAGGTGCCTGTTGGTTTACAAAAAAGTCAGGTACAACTGAATAATAACATTTTGGGGCAGTAGATGTCAGAAGGACCTGGAGTCAAGAAGACTACCTTCTTGAGTTCAAATTTGGCTTCAGATACTCACTAGCTATATTATCAAGTCACTTAATTCTGCTTGCCTCAGTTTCCTCAGCTGTAATATGAGCTGGAGAAGGAAGTGGCAAACCACTCCAGTATTTTTGCTAAAAATTTCAAATAGGATGGTAGAGAATCAGACACGACTGATAAACAACTTAACTAATTAACTAAGGGGCCTGCCTGTTTTCAAATTAATGATTTCAGCTCTTGAAACCAGTGCCTGGTACAATGTAGGTGCTTCATAAATATTCGTTGGTATTGATGTTGAGAATTCTAATATACTTGAGCAGGAAATACACACACACATGAAAATATTACAAATAACAAAACAAGATCAGAGGTACCACAAAGCAATATAAGATTAGTATTTAAATTTGTGATATTATTTGAATCTAGGTCAGGGAGAACTTGACAATAGTCATTTTGGTCAGAGAATAAAGCAGGGGGAAAAGAACTTCAGGAGATGAAAAATGCTAAAAATGCCTCAAAAGATGCACAGGAGCCATGTATCCAGGCAATGACTAATATGGTTGAATGGATAGATTGGATTCCAGACTAAAGATTTCAAACTTGATCCAAATAAAGTCATAAGATTTGGATCTGGAATAATAATGATGATGACAATAAATATCTTTTATATATCACTTTAAAGTCTGCAAAACACTTTTTAAAAATTGCATCATTTGATTTTCCCAACAACCCTATAAGATAGGGTCTAGTATTATCTTCATTTTACTGATGAGAAAACAGGCCAAGAGAGAGAAGTGATTAGTTTACAGTAACATAAGTAATAACTGTCTGAAGCAGGACTGAGATGTAATCTTCTTCATTCCCTTCTCCAATAATCACCTTGTATCTATGGGCAGCATTTCAGCTGTCTTTTATTGTTGTTCAGTTGTCTCAGTCATGTCCCACTCTTCATGACCTCATTTGGGGGTTTTCTTGGCAGAGATACTGGCATTGTTTGCCATTTCCTTCCCCAGCTTATTTTGTAGATAAGGAAACCGAAGCAGACAGGGCGAAATGACTTGCCCAGGATCACAGGCTAGCAAGTATTTGATCCTGGATTTGAGTTCAGATCTTCCTGATTCCAAGTCCAGTGCTCTATCCATGGGGCCACCTAGATGTCCAAGACTATGAGCTAATTAGATTAAAATGTCTTTGGGAAACATTTAACAAAATAAAAATTCATTAGAACTTAGATAATGTTGATCTTTGGTTTTCTAAGCCTTTAGCAGTCTGCAAGTTTCCTTATATATCTTGGTTTTTATCTGTGTTTTGACAACCAGTACTCTGGATTTCATTGCTCTCTCAGATCTTCCTCCATCCTCCAGGTCTTGTTTATATTCCAATAATCACAATTACAGAAAACTTTGGGAGGAAGCAGCCTTTTGTCTGAAAAAAGATCTGGGAATTATAGTGGCCCATAAGCTCCCTAGGATTCAATCGTGGGATTCAACAGGCAAGAAAGTGAAATGTCTCCATTAGGAGACAAATGTTGTCCAGAACTAAGGAGGATATAGGGACCGTTCAGACAACATCTTGACTACTGGGTTCAGTTCTGGGTGCAATGTAGGAGGAAGGGCATTGGTTACTGGGGAGCATGCAGAAGAGGAAGCCAGGATGGTGAAAGATGAAGATCCTCTGGAGGCGCTGGGAATATTTAGCCTGAAAGAGAGAAGGCTTGGGGGAGAGTGAAGGTAGGAAAGGGCATAATTATCATTGAGCATTTTTTCATCTTGTGGAAGACGTATTAGGTGTATTCTGTGCTGGCTCCAGAGGATAGAACCAGGATCAGTGGGTAGAAGGTGCACAGATGCACAGTTAGGCTGGAAATAAGGAAAAACTTATGTAAGAGCATTTTCAAACCTTTATTTAAGTCCTATGTAAATGTCACTGTGTGTGCTGAATGTATTGCGGGGCCTTGGGGAAATGCAAACATCAATACGTTCTTCCAGCATGAGCTCAGAGAGATGGGACCTGTACATAAATAGCAGCCAAACAAAATAAGCTCTGACAAGTGCCCAGAAGAAATACAAAGGGTCACGAACGTTCCCAGGGATGGAGAGATGTATTTCTGATTAGGGAGTAGAGAAAGGATCAAGGAAGGCTTCGCAGGAGAGCTGGCATTTAAAATGTGTCTTTGAGAAGAGGCTGGATTTCAATGAATGGTGATCTGATGGAGAAGGAGGTCATTCTTAGAGATGGCTAATGCTGTGAGCCATGGTAGAGTGGGTCAGTGGCTGGGGGAGCAGTGAGAGGGATGACATATTTTTGGAATCATGAACAAGTCAGTTTAGCTGGAGTAGGGTGATAGGAAGCTGGAAAGTTGAAACCAGATTCTGTATGGTCTTGAAGACTAAACTAGGGAGTTTAGACTTGATATAATAGATAATAGGGAGCCAGCGAGGATATTTGGTAAGAGAATGATGACTAAAAGAGTAGAGGTATGAAGACTGGTTAGGAGACTATTGCAATAGTATAGGCAAGAGCCTATAGTTTGAGCTGGGTTGTGGAGTAAAAAGGAAATCAGAGCAAGGGATGTTACAGGGATAGCACTGACAAGACTTAGGTTGGATACAGAGCAGTTAATTGCTGCAGAGGATAGAGCACCAGATTTGGAGCCAGGAAGATCTGAGTTCACTTTCCAGTTTTGCGATTGTGAGAAAGTCATTTAACCCCTATTTGTCTCAGTTTCCTCATCTGTAAAAATGAGCTGGAGAAGGAAATTTCAAACCACGCCAGTGTCTTTGCCAAGAAAGTCCAAATGGGATCAGAAAGAGCTAAACATAACTGAAAATGACTCAACAAAAGATTGGATATAAGTATAAACTAACTACCTAACCTTAGAGCAGTGCCAAAGTGAAATGAACTGCTTTGGGAGAGGTTGGGATTACCCCCTCACTGGAGGTCTTTGCATAATTACAGAGACTTATACATAGTAAATACCTGATAAATGTTTGTCAGATTAGATTGAATTCAAGTCAAAACTGAATGACCCTTATTGGGTGGAGGAAGAATCTTCAGTCATCAGTTGGGTTAAATGTCAAGAGGTCTGTAAGTTTCTAGGATTTCCTCACAATTTAAGTTATTCAGAAGTGGCTTGGGCTGTTTCTAGAGGCTGTGAGCTCTACCTTCTTGGAAGCCTTTAAGCAAAGTCTGGATGATCACTTGTTGGAGGATGCAGCAAGTGGGATTCTTGTGCCATTGTAGGTTGGACTAGATGCTTTCTTAAGTCCCACTCAACTCTGAGATGCATCTTTTGTTGAAGGGACAGTAAATGAAGCAACACTGAATGCTGAGGATGAAGTAGGCACCAGAATCCCAAGGAGTCTCCTGGATAGTTTTGGTGGTCCTTGGGAGAGCAGTGGTGTCAGGTTTTAGTCCTGCCTTTGCTACTACCTGACTTTGTGACTTTACCTTTCTGTCTCATATTTTCCTCGTCTATCGAATGAGGAACATATACTAAGTGGTCCCCTCCAAGTATAAATTTTCTGGGTCTTATTTTCCTCCTCTGTAAAACGGGAACTTAAACTAGTTGGTCCCCTGCAGGTATAAAATTTCTGTGTCCTATTTTCCTCACTTATACAATGAGGAACTTAAACTAGGTGATTCCTTTTAGGTATAAAATTCTATGATGTTTTAGAATTCCATCCTATTTTTTGACATGGGGTAAACATTTAGAGAGGAAGGAGAACCTCACTGAATTTAGATTCAGTAATAATAATAATGATAGTAAGATCTAACTGACATTTGTATAAAATTTTAAGGTTTCTGAAAGCAAATGTAGCTAAACCAGATTTTCTTACTTGATTCTCATGATGCCCCTGTGGGGTAGGTGCTATACATATTATTGTACCCATGCTACAGAGAAAGAAACAGATTTAAAGAAGTTAAATGATGTGCACAAGTCAAATAGCTAGTATATTTACAAGTGGGCTGTGAGGTCCCTTGTAATTCTTGAGTCACCACTTTTCACTAGAATGGAGGTAGATAGGGATCATTAAATAGTTTATATGAAAGAGTCCCAGGGATGAGGTAGGATGGAGGTATAGTAGTGATTCATGGATTATAAAATCACCAAGAATCAAGAAGACCAAGTGGCAGCCCCCCAAAATGATGCCATCTTGATTTTCTGCTTGGCTTCAGGGGGCAAAATCAGGACCAGAAGGTGGACATTACAGAGAAGTAGACTTTGACTCTTTAGAACAAAAATCTTCCTAATCGTGAAATCTCTCTAGAAATGGAATGGGGGCTATCTGATAAAATTTTAGGCTTCCTAACCCTCAAGTTATCAGTGACAGGAGGACCCCCTGCAAGGAGAGAAATTTCCTGAATTCCAATACCTTCTCTCTGTTACTTATTTCCAATTTATCCACATATAGTTTGCTTTGTATTTATTTGAATGTTGTTCTTCTTCCATTAGAGTGTAAGCTTCTTGTGGGCAGGGACTGTATTTTGCCTCTTTCTGAATCCTCAGTTCTTAGCATAGTGCTTGGCTAATAGTAGACACTTAATAAATGTGTATTGTTTGATTGATTGGCTGTACGGGGTGGGAAGCTGGACTAGTTGTCCTCCCTTGGTGCTAGAATCCTAAATATTAATGCTAATATCTGATAGCCTATAACTATGAAACCTGAAATAAGATGAGGTTTCTATTTCTAGTCTCAGTGTGATTTTGGGGATCCCCTTTTCCTTTTCTGGGGTTATTTTCTCATTTCTAAAGTAACAAGGTTAGCCTGAAGTAAGCCAAGACTTAGGGAGGATATAACAGTATTTGAATATAGAAGGAGGAAGGATGGTGGTTCTGGTGGTACCAGAGAGCTTAACAGTTGTAGAAACAGGTTTAGAATAGGTAGACAGAAAACCTTCCTACCAGCTGAGCTTTTCCAGAGTAGAATGGACCATTTCAGGAGTTAGTAATATCCCCTTCACTGAAGGTCTTTGAAGAGAGGGATGACTCACTGCTTTTTGGAAATGTTGCTATTGTTTGTCCTTCCTTCTCAAAGAGGACCAAGACTTCAGGGAGGTGAGGCTATGACATGCAAGTGAGGGAGGGCTGTGTGAGCCATCTGGGTCAAGGGGCCAGATATAGATCAAGATGATGGAGATGGCCCTGGATGAAATGGGAGACCTTGGCGGCCTTAGCACAATGCCTAGCATATAATATGCATTTAATACATACATATTGCTTGCTTGACTGATTGACTGAAGAGGAATTTTTATTCCTATCTGAGCTGGACTCAGTGGGGTTGAAGTCTGAGTTTCTGTGATTCCTATAGAGGGTCTCTGGCCAGGTGGACAGTCAGGTAGGTATTAGAGGGAACTCAGCTATAGGAAGCCCCCTCATGCTCAGATGGAGAGAGTTGTTACTTGGTCACTACCTGTTCAGAACCTGATGAGTCTGTCCTAATGGGATGCTCTTTGCTTCAGGAAGAGATGAAGGAGACAGATGGCAGCCTCCTGGGAGACCCCAGCCAGACCCCTCTGGGCAAGAAGGAAAGCACTAAGTGGCAGAAGCCACGGCTGACTCGTAAAGCCCTGATGAAATGCTGTTTGGTGAGATGGATCTTGTCCAGCGCTGCCCCTCAGGGCTCAGGTAAAGGGACTGACCAGGAGATGGACTGACTGGTTGTTTGCACAGAGGGTGTGGGGAATAGCCAAGGAGATTCCATGGCCATCTGTGGGGCTGGATCTGGGCTAGAGTTTCTCAGAACTCAGAAAGTCCTGAATTTGGACCTGAGAACCAGCATTCAAATTCTGGGTCTGACTTTTGTTACCTGTGTGATCCTGGGCAAGTCTTGAAGGAATGGAGTTGAACTTTATAAACATTCCCCTTTTCATCTCTGAGTCCCCCCAACTTTCCTATGGACTAAGTTCCTCCATGTATTCCTTTGTGAAAGTGTGTGTATTCAACTTACTCACTCATTAATTCATTCATTTGTTAATCCATCCATTCATCACTTATTCAGCCAACATTTATCAAGTGTCTCCTATGTATCAGGCTCTGTACAAGGCACTTAGGAGAGTACAAAGAAGAGCAAGGTATCATTCATGGCATCAGGGAGCATACAGTTTAGTAGAGAAGGTAAGAGAGAAGACAAGGCTGCAATATAAGATATTGTCTATATGCCACGTGGTTACCCTAGAAAATAAGTGTTTTAGGAATGTTTAGGTACTTAAAGTTGAATGAGTATAGATGATGATGACAGCTAACATTTATAAAATGCTTATTATGTACCAGGCACTGCACTAAATGCTTTACGATTATTATCTCATCCAATCTTCACAACAACTTTATGAGATAGATGCTATTATTATCCTCATTTTACAGATTAACAAAAAACTGAGGCAAACAGAGGTCAAATGATTTAACCAGGGTCACACAATTAATAAGTGTCTGGGGTTGGCTCTGAATTCAGGTCTTCCTGACACCAGGGCTGGTACTTTATCTGCTATACGACCTCACTGTGTGAGGGGCTCTAGGGGAAGGCACTTGGATTGGACTTTGAAGGACAGCTCAGATTTTAAGAGATGAGATAACAGGGTGAGGTAGGGTGGGACTAGTAGAAAATTGGAAGTGCTTTGGAAAGCATTTGCTATATGGGGGCTCCATGTTAAGTGAATTGCTCTAGTTTATTTGTGGCAGGTTGAAAAATGAATACAGAGATCTTCCAAGAAGAATTATAATGGTTTTAGGTCCCTTCAGCATCAAAGGGAAACCTAGGAATTCAAGGAAAAATTAGAGAATAGCAAAGGAATTTGAGGTATATATTTTTTCTTCCTTCAGGAATGGCTGATCAATTAATCAATAAGCACCTTTATATTTTATGCTCCCAGAATGTAACAAGCATTCTGGTTCAGAGGATACAAAGACAAAAATGAAATCATCCCTGTACTAAAGCAACTTACTTTCTATTAGGAAGAAATATGTACAATGTGAAGTAAATATAAAAAAATGATTAGGGAGAGATGAGCAAAATATCTTGGTTCAATAGTTTAATTTTTGTGAGAAAGGAGACGGTACTCCTTTAGCATTTTAACAAGAGAAAGTAAATATAAATATATGTGTGTATATATAATAATAATAAATATAATATATAAATATATATATACACACACATGTATAAAATGCAAAGAAAGTTGGGGAGGGGTTGAAGAAAGCGCTAAAAACTTTAGTTGGTGATAGTTAATCTAGGCTAACCTTGTCATTTTACAAATGAAGAAAGCACCAAAAACTTGACGAGGGAGGAAAGGAAAGACCTCTTATATGAAGTAACACTTAGTTGAGTCTTAAAGGGAGTTTGGGATTCTAAGATATGAAACTGTGGAGGGAGTGCATTATCGAGCATAGCCTCCAACATTATGCCAACCACTAAAGATACAAGACAAAATAAAAAACAAACAAAAAGTCTTTGATGGAATTCTACTGAGTTTAACAATTTATAAACATATAAGTAAATACAAATAGCCTAAATGTTTTTTACTCTTTTTTTGACTTCTAAATTCTTTCCTTCCTTCTGACCCTTCCCCTACCTATTGAAAAGGCAGGTAATATGATACTCATTATATCTGTTAAGTCATGCAAAACTTATTTCCCTATTAGCCATAAATACCAGTACTTCAAGTACCAAGACAATTTTGGGGATGGGAAATGCTTCTGAAGGAGGTAAACAGCTCGAAGGGAATGAAGGATTTTTAAAGGTGCCAATGAGAAGAGAGTAAATAGCATATTCATAGCTTAAACCAACAGTAGCAGCTGATTGGAAAAACTTCTCCAAGAACTAGCAAGGTCCAGCTAGGTCGGTCAGAGGTCCAAGATTCTCAATAATAAAAACAGGCCAGCCCTAGACTCTATTAAACTACATTCCACAGTGTATGCCTGGAACTACTAATGTGTTTGGAGTCTCTGCCCAGACAGAAATCTAGCCTACCTGGAATAAAATCATGTTTGCTGTCTTGAGGGTGGCAGGCTGGCAGCACCAGGAGCTGGGAGATAGGGATGGAGGTAACGCTGGGTTACCAGTCCAAGAGCTGTGCCTGAAGATGATGAAAGTTCATCTAGGCTGATCCTGTCATTTACAAATGAGGAAACAGACCCAGAATATAACCCTCAGATGGCCAAGGACCAGGGAATGCCTGAGGAAGGCCAGAGAGTAGTCAGAAATAGGTTGGGACAGGGAAAGATGGGTGGAAAGTTAGGTGGTGCAATGAATAGAGCATTGGGCTTGGAATCGGGAAGATTCATCTTCATGAGTTCAAATCTAACCTCAGATACTTTCTAGCTGGGTGACCTCGGTAAGGGAACCTGTCCCTTTACCTCTGAATTCTATTGGAGTGATGGAAGGGGAAGGGGCTCTACCTTCTTGGAAATCCTTTTACTCTTATTATTCTATTCTGTCTCCATCAGAGTAGGGTGAAGGAAGGGGAAGGGGCTCTACCCGCCTGAAAAATCCTCTTTTACTCTTACATTCTACTTGGTCTTCCTTCTTCCTTTCAAAGCAGCAAGGCAAGAGGGATAACCTTATAATAACCTTGGCTTGGTTGTTCTCCCCCAATTCTGGCTGTAGAGAGCCAATAAAATCACTTTCTCAATGGAGTTCTCCACAGCTCCCTCTCACCTTTCTACATCCCTCACTCCCTTCCAGTTCTGGTGGTTACAGTATAAATGTCAGTAGTTACAAATTGAATTCTTCCTTCCACTAATGAAGTTCTGTCTCCCTCTGCTGGTCAGTCTGTAAATGATCAAACCAGGGCTCTCAGGATGGGAATTCTAGGATTAAAAGTTAAAAATCATCTAGTCTGATTCCAAGAAACTGAGCCCCAGAGGATAACCCTCTGGATGACTGGACCATAGAGAATGGGGAGTTAGGTGGTGCAGGGGATAAAGTTCTGGGCTTTGCGTCAGTAAGACTCGTTTTCAAATTCAGCCTCAGACACTTGCTAGCTGTGTGATTCTAGATAAGCCATTTAAACTCTATTTGCCTCAGTTTCTTCATCTGTAAAATGAGCTGGAGAAGGAAATGGCAGTCCTCTCCAGTAACTCTGCCAAAAAAACGCAACAACAGGGAAAGATGTGGGCCAGAACTGGGGGCTAATTTGTACTCTCCCCCTGTCCCTAAGGAGCACAAAGGGTGGAACCTTATCTAGGAATTGTTTCATCTGGGACAAAGACAGTTAGGGAAGTGTGGTGGTAGAGAGGACAAAAGCTGGGGTGGTGGTGGTGGCAGTAATCCCCCATTTTCCTCTTCCAGTTATGACCTTGGGTAGAATGGAACAACAGAGGCACCTGGAAACTTTCTTGGGAATTAATTTCATGGAAGACATACAACCTTGGTCATTGTTTGGATTGTTGTCAGAAGTGGAATAACTTAAAGGATATTTGATCTTCTGTGAATGTTTTCTGTTTTTGGATAGCTAAGATCAGAAAATCTGGACCTACTTTTTTCACTTTCTAAAAATTGCCTCATCTATAAAAATGAGTGTGATAGAATTTATATTTCCTCAAAGGATCATTGTAAATCTTTCAGCACTAAAAATATAAATAATTATTATTATTATGTCTGTGGAATCTCCCTGATGTACTAGTCTATTTTGTCAAGAAGTCAAGCAAAAGAAATCCTAGATAAGGAATAGATTGGACTCAGGAGGCTAGGTATATAAGGTAGGTATATAAAGCAGAAAGCAATCACTTCAATTTATTCTGCTCAGCTGGTTAATGACTCCATTCTGTGCACTGCTACCTACCTCACCTGTGAATAATTGATACCCCTATAAAACCTTTACTGCCTATATAGTAAAGTCACTCCTACTGCACTTAAAGAATGGTTTGCATTTACTCCTCCTGCTGCATTTAAGGATAGTATTTTTAAAAATTAAAACCTTGATATTGTGGAAAGAGCTCAGAACTTCCATTTATCCATCTGTAAGATAAGGCAGTTAAATTAATTGATTCATAAGATACTCTTTTTTTGAACCTCAGTTACCCATTCCAGTGTCTATCACCCTAAACACAAATTCTTCTTTGTATCTAAGTTTATTTAACAAATATTTATTGAACCAGTACTATTTGGGGGAGTCCTATGCTGGGTAGCTAGATGGTGCAGCGTATAGAGTCTGGAGTCAGCAATACCTGAATTTGCTAGCTGTGTGACCCTGGGCAAGTCACTTAACCATGTTTGCCTCAGTTTTCTTATTTGTCAAATGACTAATGATCTGGAGAAGAAAATGTCAAATGACTCCAGTATCTTTACCAAGAAAATCCCAAATGGGGCCGTGAAGAGTTGGACATAACTGAAAATGAACAACAGCAATAACAACAATAACTACAACAATCTGGACACTGTGGATAATTTATGAGAAGACCCTAGCCACGAAGTTAAAGTCTAGGAGGGGGATTTAAGGCTGATACAAAAATAATATAGACAGCCTGATTAGGAAAAACAAGAATCTTCAGGGGAAGTTTTGAGAAAGAGAGGATGATTTCTTTCTGATCAGAGTGATCAGGGAGATTTCCTACTAGTGATAATTGTACAATATGAGGTGGAAATGGCCAACTACTCCAGTATCTCTGCCAAAAACACCCCAAATGGGATCATGGAGAGTTGAACACTACTTAATTGACTGGACTAAAGATTGAAGAGAAGAGAGAATGGGGAGAGAGAATTATAGTTAGCAGTTATATTTATATGGCATTTTACAAATATAATAATTTCATTCTATCCTCACAATAAACCTGAGAGGTCATTGCTGTTATTGTCCCCATTTTGCAGATAAGAAAACCAAGGTAGACTGAGGTTAATTTATTTGGCCACAGTCCCACAATTAGTGACTCACAACAAGTTGTGAGGATGAAATGGGCTACTTGCAGAACATTAGGTAAATCTTAGCTATTTTTTGTTTTAATTTTTCCTCTCAGCTGGAGCTTCTTGACTCCCCTTGCTCTGAGCTGGGATCTATCATTTTTCTTTGAAGGAATTTGGATTTGTGGGGATCAGGTTCTATTATGCATTAGGGTGTGGTCCCTTGGGATTGTTGTCAGGGCAGACATGAATTCATGTCTTTAACTTCAGCTTCAGAGTCCTATCCATTAACCTGTATCACAGCTTATGATGGGATATGAAGGGAAAAGGGCTTGAATTCAGGGAAGAGAGATTAGAAGGAGGGGACATGTAGATCTGGGAGCTGTAAAGGAGTATAAATGGACAGACAGGCTTCCAGATTTACTGGATATGGGGGATGAGAGGGATAGTAGGTCTCAGAAGAGCTGTGTTTCTTAATTCTGCCATTTTGGGGCCACGTAGAGTAATGCATGGAAGACCAAGGTCCAACTCTCTCCTTAGAACTTATTAGCTGGGTGACCTTATGCTTATATTCTCAGTTCCCTCATTTTAAAATGAGAGCAATAATAATATTAATAATAATAATATTGGAGTAATAATAGCACCCACTTCACTGGATTGTTGTGAAAATGAAATGGGCTACTTGCAGAGCATTAGGTATATCTTAGCTATTTTTGTTTTAATTTTTCCCCTTAGCTGGAGCTTCTTGACTCCTCTTGCTCTGAGCTGTAATCTATCATTTTTAAAAAAGGCATTTGGATTTGTAGGGATCAGATTCTATTATGCAATAGGGTGTGATCTCCTGAGATTGTTGTCAGGGTAGAGATACATGGAGGCTTCTGGGGGAAGCTTTAGGAGCTTTTGGGAAGTTGGGATGGGCAACAGGAGAAGGAGGAAGGGGGAAAAGGTAGGCTGAATTCTGTAGGCTGAAGGCCTACTACAAGCTTCTTCACCTTAGTCAATAAACATTAACTAAGTACCTACTATGTGCCAAGCACCATGCTGAGTGCTGGGGAGACAAAGAAAGGCAAAAGACCGTTTTTGGTCCTGAAGAGCTCATTGGGTCCCAGTGACAAGGACAGCAATAGGAGGTAGCCCCCTCACCAGCCAAAGTTGATTACTACCTCCTCCTACCTGGGCCTAGAGTCAAAAAGATCCCCGAGTTCAAATGTGGACTCAGATACTTTCTAGCACCCTCTTTGCCTCAGTTTCCTCATCTGTCAAATGAGCTGGAGAAAGAAATGGCAAGTTACTCCAGTATCTCTGCAAAGAAAACCTTAAATGGGGTCATGAAGAACTGGATATTACTGACAATGAGTGAACAATAACAATAATGACAACAAGTAGCTCTTTGCTGACTGTGCCAGAATGTATATGTGTGTGTATGTGTGTGTGTGTTTGTGTGCACTAAAGATCAAAGAAGAAGATGCAAGAGGGGTCCCAGAACAGACCGTTCTCAACTCCTGGACCCTCCAGTTCCCCTTTGATGTTACTCTACTGACAAGAAGCAAAGGGATTCTGCCTTCGGGGTGACCTGAATGCACTGATATCACACTTCTCAGCTGAGAGAGCAAATCAACAACACCTCCCTGGGCACTTACATAGCAGGGCCAAGAATAGAACCCCAGAGGTCTCAGCCCCTGGCCCTAATCTCTGCACTATCCTAGGCCTGGGGAAGGAGGGAGAATTCCCATGCAATCAATGCTACCAGTCTCAAGAGGGAAACTAGGGGAAGTCTGGAGGGGATGATGGGAGAGGAGTGGTCTTCAAGACCTACTGGATGATCAGAACTGAAGGGGGGGCTGGGGAGACTCCTGAAGGCCCTACAAAGAAGGTTGGTGGGAAGGAGGGAGAAATGAGGGTTAATTTGGGCTTTCCCCAGAGGCAAGGTTTTTAGCTATGCAGTGAAGGATAGAAATGGAGCATGGGACCAAGTGAGATCCCCAAAGGAGGTGGTGGTAAAGGTGGGGTGAGGAGGCGGGGAAAGAGTGAGGCAGATTTAGGAGAAATATAGGGTCCCGCACTTGGGATTGGTGCTGGGAGTGGAAGGACTCTCTGGAACTGGGGAACGAACATTTGCGACAGAGACAGAACCCAAGAGAGACAGGGGGAGATAGAAAGAGAATAGACAAAGAAATATACTGGGGTGGGGTTAGCATAGGGAGACAGAGATCAAGGTAGAGGATCAGAAAGGAAAAGTGATAGAAAACTATAATTATATATACATCTAGAGAGCTACAGAAAAAGACTGGGAGAAAGGGATTGCCATAGAAATATCTTGTAACTTAGGGCTTTAGGAGAAGGTGAGCTGGCCCAGAGTTGGGGGGGGGTCCTAACTGAAGCATCTGGGGCAGGAGTGCCTCAGGGAGAAAGCCGAGGCATCCTGTGCCTGCAAAGCCTGGTGGGGACCAGAAGAAGCAGGATGCAGGGTCGAAGGGAGGACCTGAATGGAGGAGCCCTGGGACCCTCCCAGGAAGTCGCCCTCCGACTTCGACTTCGAGAATGCCAGCATGGCTGCAAGAAACACCTGGGAGACCTCATCAGCTTCTTCTTCCGATTCATTTCTGGGAACCTGGCCCGAGGTGAGGTGGCAGGAAGGGTAGGGGCCATTGAGGAAGCAAGCCCTAGAGCCTTTGGGGGGACGCTCAGGGATTCCTTCTACTTTAGAAAGGATCAAGTATTTCAGGTATTCAAGTATTCTCAAAGAGGATCATGACTTAGGGAGATGATGCTGTGATATGCAAGTGCCTTGGAATTAAATGAGGGAGGGCTGGGCAAGGTCATCTGCCTTACTTCCCCCTCCAGAGCCCTCTGGGTCCAGTGGTCAGATATAGATCAGGAGATGGGTGATCTTGGCCTGGACTGGAGATGACCCTGGATGAAATGGGAGACCCTGGCCTTAGGGGAGAACTGTGGGGTCTTTGGCTGTAGAGGGCATGCAACTGGATGCTAGTCTGGTCTGGAGAAGGAAATGGCAAACCACTCTAGTATCTTTGCCAAGAAAACTCCAAATGAGGCCATGAAGAGTTGAATTAAATTAAGCAATAACAACAGCAAAATCAAAATATTTGGAAAGAACAACATTACAATATTTTGGATTTCTAGAGAACTATCTGGATGGAGCAGCTCTAAAAAAGCATCCATTTTCTTAGATTCCTCCTGGTAGGGTAAGTCTCTAACTCAATAAACTTAAGACTTATCAGTAATTCCCAAATCTGCCATACTCCTGTTCGGATGCAAGTTCACAAGCAAATGTAACATGAGTCAGTCTTCTTTGAATATAGACTTCTGCCTGTTTGAACAGGAGCAAATGATCATTTTAGATGGTTTTATCTTAAAGGTAGCTTGGCCTGATGCTTAGATTTCTGGGCTTGGAGTTGAGAATACCTAGATTCAAATTCTCCTCTGAATGTTACTTAGCTAAAGGACCCTAAGCAAATCATTTAACCTCTAAGTGTTTCCTGAAGCCCCTTACTTAGATCTCTTCAGTGTCACCACCATTAGATTCTTACTATATGTAAAGCAATTGTTATTCTACTAGGAGACACAAATTCAAAAGGTAAATAGGTTAAAATGATATATTTAATCATCCTATTCTGGATATTACTGACTCTCATCCCCTGTATTCTCTACTTCCCATCCCTCACCATTCCTTCTTACAGAGAGAGCTTATTCTGTTATGCCACAGTTCTCTTTAACTGTTCTGACTTGGTTTCCCCTGAACTAGTTTCCTTTTGTCTCAGTTTCCTTAACTGTTCTGTCAAATCCCCTTAGTTGTAAAAACCCACTCTAGTCCATTAAGACTGGGGACCGTTTACTCTAAGGTTATATATTGCTAGCAAGATAAACAAGAGAGCAGAACTCCTGACCCTCCCCTGTCCTCAAGAATTTACAATATTCCTCTAAAATATTCCAAGATACCTCACTGACATCTTTATCTCTGGGTATTCAGACATCCTGTCTCTGGGCTTTTAGGAGTTATGGTCTCCCCCCAACCTGATGTTGGGAGAAGCCTTCCCGCCTTTTTACCTTCTTTGTCTAAAGAATATTTAAGGTCCTGAGATACACCCATTCTTGGCTGCTTCATTCTTTGAGATGACAACCCTGGGACCAACATGGATTCCTTGGTCCCAGTATATCCTTATCTGACTGGATAATTTGAGACGAGAGTCCTGTCCAGTCAATTATACTCTCCAATTAATAAACTATTGAAAACTCTCTAATCTCTCTCCTGCCTCAGTTTCTCCGGCATTACATTCTCCTGGAACATTAACTAAATCTAAGGTGAGTGTCCCCCCAGCTTCCAAGCAATGGTGCAGGAGAACACTTTTAGTTTAACCTAATCTAGGTGATGCAGTGGATAGCATGCTGGATTTGGAATGGAGAGCTCTTGAGTTCAAATCTGGCCTCAGATATTTACTAGCTGGATGACTCTGGAAAAATCACTTAACATCTGTCTGCTTCATTTTGCTCAAGTATAAAATGGGGAAAATAATGGCACTTATCTCCCAGAATTGTTGCAAAGATTAAATGATGTATTTGTAAAGTACTTTACAAATCTTAAAGCACTATCTAAATGGTAGTTATTATTATGATAACAAACATTAATTAAAATCATATTCTGTGCAAAATTTGGGTATATAAAGATTTAAAAAAAAACAGCCACCATGCAACATCCATCTTTGTCTAATAGGATAACCAGTTTTTGGTGTGAAATTCACTTGTCTGACCAATCCATCTGCCTCCACACTATCCAAGTTGTACAGTCATTTCATAGAGATCAGCCCTTCTGGCTTTACCAATTGGCTGGAGACGACAAGGCTATAGATTTAGAACTAGAAAGGGCCTCAGAGATTATCTAGTTCCTTATTTTTTCAATTTTGAGGATCCCTACCCATTGAAAAAATAATTGAAGTCTTTTGTTCTTACAGCACAATTATCTCACTCAAACTTGCCCCAGCTCCAACTGTTGAACCCATCTTCTAACAAAGAAAACCCAAAAAGCAAAAACAAAATTGGCAATTAACATCATCTACAATCCTAGTTATTCCATCCCACCTACTCCTTCCCACTACCAAGAGGATAGAAGTTTTTTTCCTCAGGATCTAACTCAGTCATTTCCAATTACTTAGAATTTGGCTAAGAACTAGGCGAAAGCACTTTGTAAAAATAATAATGTTAGCTAGCATTTATATGGACATTAAGGTTTTTGTGTTCTCTCATTTTATCCTTACAACAACCCTGTGGGGGTAGAGACTATTATTATTATCCTCATTTTACAAATGAGGAAAGGGAGGCAGATTGCCCAAGGTCAAACAGATACTAATCTGAGATAAGATTCATATTCAGATCTTTTTGATTCTAACATTCTATCCATTTCATCACAGCTACTGATGGGATTCATTTTAATAGATAAAGAAACTGAGTGCCTTGCCAAAAATCATACAGCCAGTAAATAGAAAAAAACCAGGGTTTACATTTACGTGCTACAACCCCAAATCCAGAGCTCTTTCCACCATATCACACCAACCTGGCAGTTTAATTTTTTGATGTTTTCAATGTGTCCATATTCTGGTTTCTGAGCTGTCCCTGACACTATCTGCCATTTGCTAGGTGACCTTGAAAAAAAATCATTAACCTCTGGGGGATTCAGTTTTCCCATTTGGAAAATGAGAAAGTTGGATTAGAGGACCTCTCCAACATCCCTTTAATTCTGTCAGTGCCTCTGTGATTCCTATTTATTCTCTTAGTAGCTTATAAATTTGGTAAGGGGGCAAAGCCTCTTAAGATAGGAGGTATTCCCTATTGGTTGGAAAATCTGTAACTTTTATAGCAGCCCAGTGAGGAAAGACAGGATGGATCCCTTCCCAGTAGATGAAGCTGAGATCTCCAGGCAAAATAGAAAGCCAATCTCTTTCACTAGTCTATGTTGGATCTAGGAAAGAAATCAGTCTCCCATTCTTTTGTCTACTCAGGAAGGGAGGAAAATGTCCTAGAGACTGGTAGATACTGAAGAGGGGGTAGCATGAATTTCAGAAGAGAGGACATTGTTGAGTGATGGTGGCATAGTAAAGATTAAATATGTCCTAGGGATGGGATTAGGAGAGGAAAAAGTACAGAGCAGCTGTCATGGAGCAAGCAAATCTGAGTCACAGAGAAACCTGGACCAAGAGTTAACAATATAGTGTGGAGGTGGGGGACCTAAAGGATAAAAGAGGTCATTTTGGGTTGGGGTGACTTTGAACTTTGTCCCGCCTTTCCTCCTCTTTTGCCTTTATAGTCCACTAGGGGTCTGGCTCTTGACTCATAGAATCAGAGTTTTCTCTGTGCTTAGTCTGTTTGAAGTCTCTGCCTTTGAGGTTGGGGGCTAAGAAGCCAAAGTCTGTTTGCTTTGGTTCTACCCCAGAGCTGGGCTCAGCTCAGCAAGCCTCCTCCGCTTTTCCTCCCAGGGCTCTCTATGTCAGTGAGACCCAGACCAGCAGCACCCCAATTTCCTTCAGCTCCAAGCCCGGAGCCCAGCTAGGAATCTTGGACTTGTTTATCATCTCTGAGACTTGTGGAATAGCCCAATGGGTGGGATAGTTGCTGTTCTGTCTTGGGAGATCCGCCATCATTTTAACCAGAGAGGGAAACAGCTTTTCCTGACAGATTCTGACCATACCAATGAGAACAGAAGCTACCCAGCAGGTGAGGGGGGCTGGTGGGTGGAGGCTTAATGAGGATACTTCAGATTTCCTGAACCTAGATATTAGGCAGAGGAACTGAGAATTTAGACTTGGCTTTTTGAAATCCTGATACCTAAAGATCTTGGCTTAGGGGGACCAGGTTAATCCAAAATGACCTCTTGCTACTAAGGTTCCTGGACTCAAAATCATATGAGAGTACAGGAATTCAGAGAATGTGAATCAGGATTAGAAAATCAAAGGGGCATTAGGGAGTAGG